>NW_027182328.1:0-600000 GCF_040938575.1 Ambystoma mexicanum | reverse complement strand
CTAAAGGAAGGGTCTCAGGTTTGGAACGGGAAGGATTTGGATATCACATCTCATGTTATAGGAAGGGTCTCAGGTTTGGTATAAGCATTGAGATATCACATCTCTGCTATCGGAAGTGTCTCAGGATTGGAATGGGAAGGAGTTGGATATCCCATCTCATGTTATAGGACGGGTCTCAGGTTTGTTATTAGAATCATTGAGATATCATATTGCATGCTGTAGGAAGGGTCTAAGGGTTGGAATGTGAAGGACTTGGAATTCACATCTCATGCTATAGATAGGCTCTTAGGTTTGGAAAGGGAAGAAGTTGGATATCACATTTCATGTTAGAGGAAGGATCTCAGGTTTGGTATTAGAAGCATTGAGATATCACATCTCATGCTATAGGAAGGGTCTCAGGATTGGAATGGGAAGCAGTTGGATATCACATCTCATGCTATAGGAAGGGTCTCAAGTTTGGTATAAGCATTGAGATATCACATCTCATGCTATAGGACGGGTCTCAGGATTGGAATGGAAGGAGTTGGATATCACATCTCATGTTATAGGAAGGATCTCAGGTTTGGTATTAGAAGCATTGAGACATCACATCTCATGCTATAGGAAGGGTCTCAGGGTTGGAATGGGAAGGAGTTGGATATCACATCTCATCCAATAGGAAGGGTCTCAGGTTTGGAATGGGAAGGAATTGGATATCACATCTCATGTTATAGGAAGGATCTCAGGTTTGGTATTAGAAGCATTGAGATATCACATCTCATGCTATAGGAAGGGTCTCAGGATTGGAATGTGAAGGATTTGGATATCACATCTCATGCTAAAGGAAGGGTCTCAGGTTTGGTAGAAGCATTGAGATATCACGTCTCTGCTATCGGAAGGGTCTCAGGATTGGATTGGGAAGGAGTTGGATATCCCTTCTCATGCTATAGGAAGGGTCTCAGGATTTGAATGGCAAGGAGTTGGATATCCCATCTCATGTTATAGGACGGGTCTCAGGTTTTTTATTAAAATCATTGAGATATCATATTGCATGCTGTAGGAAGGGTCTAAGGATTGGAATGGGAAGGACTTGGATATCACATCTCATGCTATAGATAGGCTCTCAGGTTTGGAAAGTGAAGGAGTTGGATATCACATTTCATGTTAGAGGAAGGATCTCAGGTTTGGTATTAGAGGCATTGAGATATCACATCTCAGGCTATAGGAAGGGTCTCAGGATTGGAATGGGAAGGAGTTGGATATCACATCTCATGCTATAGGAAGGGTCTCAGGTTTTGTTATAAGCATTGAGACATCACATCCCATGCTATAGGAAGGGTCTCAGGATTGGAATGGGAAGGAGTTGGATATCACATCTCATGCTATAGGAAGGGTCTCAGGATTGGAATGGGAAGGAGTTGTATATGACATCTCATGCCGTAGGGAGGGTCTCAGGTTTGGTATAAACATTGAGATATCACATCTCTGCTA
The DNA here is from genome assembly GCF_040938575.1 of Ambystoma mexicanum. Classification (NCBI taxonomy): domain Eukaryota; kingdom Metazoa; phylum Chordata; class Amphibia; order Caudata; family Ambystomatidae; genus Ambystoma; species Ambystoma mexicanum. Next base: position 598,530 of record NW_027182328.1, on the reverse strand, counting down.
TCGAAAGGGTCTCAGGATTGGAATGGGAAGGAGTTGGATATCCCATCTCATGTTATAGGAAGAGTCTCAGGTTTGGTATTAGAAGCATTGAGATATCACATCTCATGCTATAGGAAGTGTCTCAGGATTGGAATGGGAAGGACTTGGGTATCACATCTCATGCTATAGGGAGGGTCTCAAGTTTGATATTAGAAGCATTGAGATATCACATCTCATGCTATAGGAAGGGTCTCAGGATTGGAATGGGAAGGATTTGGATATCACATCTCATGCTATAGGAAGGGTCTCAGGTTTGGTATAAGCAGTGAGATATCACATCTCATGCTATAGGAAGTGTCTCAGGATTGGAATGGGAAGGAGTTGGATATCACATCTCATGTTATAGGAAGGATCTCAGGTTTGGTATAAGCATTGAGATATCACATCTCTGCTATCGGAAGGGTCTCAGGATTGGAATGGGAAGGAGTTGGATATTCCCATCTCATGTTATAGGAAGGGTCTCAGGTTTGGTATTAGAAGCATTGAGATATCACATCTCATGCTATAGGAAGGGTCTCAGGATTGGAATGGGAAGGACTTGGATATCACATCTCATGCTATAGGGAGGGTCTCAAGTTTGATATTAGAAGCATTGAGATATCACATTTCATATCGGAAGGGTCTCAAGATTGGAATGGGAAGGAGTTGGATATCACATCTCATGATAAAGGAAGGGTCTAAGGTTTGGAAGGGGAAGGATTTGGATATCACATCTCATGTTATAGGACGGGTCTCAGGTTTGGTATTAGAAGCATTGAGATATCAAGTCTCATGGTATAGGAAGGGTCTCAGAATTGGAATGGGAAGGAGTTGGGTATCACATCTCAAGCTATAGGAAGTGTCTCAGGATTAGAATGGGAAGGAGTTTGATATCACATCTTATGCCATAGTATGGGTCTCAGGTTTGGTAGAAGCATTGGGGTATCACATCTCATGCTATCGGAAGGGTTTTGGGATTGGATTTGGAAGGAGTTGGATATCCCATCTCATGCTATAGGAAGGGTCTCAGGTTGGAATGGGAAGGAGTTGGATATCACATCTCATGTTATAGGAAGGGTCTCAGGATTGGAATGGGAAGGACTTGGATATCACATCTCATGCTATAGGAAGGCTCTCAGGTTTGCAAGGGGAAAGAGTTGGATATCACATTTCATGTTAGAGGTAGGATCTCAGGTTTGGTATTAGAAGTATTGAGATATCACATCTCATGCTATCAGAAGGATCTCAGGTTTGGTTTAGAAGCATTGAGATATCATATCTTATGCTATCAGAAGAGTCTCAGGATTGGAATGGGAAGGAGTTGGATATCACATCTCATGCTAAAGGGAGGGTCTCAGGTTTGGAAGATAAGGATTTGGATATCACATCTCATGTTATAGGAAGGATCTCAGGTTTGGTATTAGAAGTATTGAGATATCACATCTCATGCTATCGGAAGGATCTCAGGTTTGGCATAGAAGCATTGAGATATCATATCTTATGCTATCAGAAGGGCCTCAGGATTGGAATGGGAAGGAGTTGGATATCACATCTCATGCTAAAGGGAGGGTCTCAGGTTTGGAAGGCGAAGGATGTGGATATCACATCTCATGTTATAGGATGGATCTCAGGTTTGGTATTAGAAGTATTGAGATATCACATCTCATGTTATCGGAAGGATCTCAGGTTTGGTATTAGAAGTATTGAGATATCACATCTCATGCTATAGGAAGGGTCTCAGGATTGGAATGGGAAGGAGTTGGATATCACATCTCATGCTAAAGGAAGGGTCTCAGGTTTGGTAGAAGCATTGAGATATCACATCTCATGCTATAGGAAGGGTCTCAGGATTGGAATGGGAAGGACTTAGATATCACATATCATGCTATAGGGAAGGTCTCAGTTTTGATATTAGAAGCGTTGAGATATCACATCTCATGCTATCGGAAGTGTCTCAGGATTGGAATGGGAAGGAGCTGGATATGACATCTCATGCTAAAGGAAGGGTCTCAGGTTTGGAACGGGAAGGAGTTGGATATCACATCTCATGTTATAGGAAGGGTCTCAGGTTTGGTATAAACATTGAGATATCACATCTCTGCTATCGGAAGTGTCTCAGGATTGGAATGGGAAGGAGTTGGATATCCCATCTCATGTTATAGGACGGGTCTCAAGTTTTTTATTAGAATCATTGAGATATCATATTCCATGCTGTAGGAAGGGTCTAAGGATTGGAATGGGAAGGACTTGGATATCACATCTCATGCTATAGATAGGCTCTCAGGTTTGGAAAGTGAAGGAGTTGGATATCACATTTCATGTTAGAGGAAGGATCTCAGGTTTGGTATTAGAGGCATTGAGATATCACATCTCAGGCTATAGGAAGGGTCTCAGGATTGGAATGGGAAGGAGTTGGATATCACATCTCATGCTATAGGAAGGGTCTCAGGTTTGGTATAAGCATTGAGATATCACATCTCATGCTATAGGAAGGGTCTCAGGATTGGAATGGAAGGAGTTGGATATCACATCTCATGTTATAGGAAGGATCTCAGGTTTGGTATTAGAAGCATTGAGACATCACATCTCATGCTATAAGAAGGGTCTCAGGATTGGAATGGGAAGGAGTTGGATATCACATCTCATGCTATAGGAAGGGTCTCAGGATTGGAATGGAAAGGCGTTGAATATGACATCTCATGCCGTAGGAAGGGTCTCAGGTTTGGTATAAACATTGAGATATCACATCTCTGCTATCAAAAGGGTCTCAGGATTGGAATGGGAAGGAGTTGGATATCCCATCTCATGTTATAGGAAGAGTCTCAGGTTTGGTATTAGAAGCATTGAGATATCACATCTCATGCTATAGGAAGTGTCTCAGGATTGGAATGGGAAGGACTTGGATATCACATCTCATGCTATAGGTAGGGTCTCACGTTTGATATTAGAAGCATTGAGATATCACATCTCATGCTATAGGAAGGGTCTCAGGATTGGAATGGGAAGGACTTGGATATCACATCTCATGCTATAGAGAGGGTCTCAAGTTTGATATTAGAAGCTTTGAGATATCACATCTCATGATATCGGAAGGGTCTCAGGATTGGAATGGCAAGGAGTTGGATATCACATCTCATGATAAAGGAAGGGTCTAAGGTTTGGAAGGGGAAGGATTTGGATATCACATCTCATGTTATATTACGGGTCTCAGGTTTGGTATTAGAAGCATTGAGATATCAAGTCTCATAGTATAGGAAGGGTCTCAGAATTGGAATGGGAAGGAGTTGGATATCACATCTCAAGCTATAGGAAGGGTCTCAGGATTGGAATGGGAAGGACTTGGATATCACATCTCATGCTATAGGAAGGCTCTCAGGTTTGGAAGGGGAAGGATTTGGATATCACATCTCATGTTATCGGAAGGATCTCACGTTTGGTATTAGAAGTATTGAGATATCACATCTCATGCTATCGGAAGGATCTCAGGTTTGGTATTAGAAGCATTGAGATATCACATCTCATGCTATCAGAAGGGTCTCAGGAATGGAATGGGAAGGAGTTGGATATCACATTTCATGTTAGAGGTAGGATCTCAGGTTTGGTATTAGAGGCATTGAGATATCACATCTCATGCTATCAGAAGGGTCTCAGGAATGGAATGGGAAGGAGTTGGATATCACATCTCATGCTAAAGGGAGGGTCTCAGGTTTGGAAGGGGAAGGATTTGGATATCACATCTCATGTTATAGGAAGGATCTCAGGTTTGGTATTAGAAGCATTGAGATATCACATCTCATGCTATCGGAAGGATCTCAGGTTTGGTATTAGAAGCATTGAGATATCACATCTCATGCTATCAGAAGAGTCTCAGGATTGGAATAGGAAGGAGTTGGATATCACATCTCATGCTAAAGGGAGGGTCTCAGGTTTGGAAGGGGAAGGATTTGGATATCACATCTCATGTTATCGGAAGGATCTCACGTTTGGTATTAGTAGTATTGAGATATCACATCTCATGCTAAAGGGAGGGTCTCAGGATTGGAATGGGAAGGAGTTGGATATCACATCTCATGCTAAAGGAAGGGTCTCAGGTTTGGTAGAAGCATTGAGATATCACATCTCATGCTATAGGAAGGGTCTCAGGATTGGAATGGGAAGGACTTGGATATCACATCTCATGCTATAGAGAGGATCTCAAGTTTGATATTAGAAGCTTTGAGATATCACATCTCATGATATCGGAAGGGTCTCAGGATTGGAATGGGAAGGAGTTGGATATCACATCTCATGATAAAGGAAGGGTCTAAGGTTTGGAAGGGGAAGGATTTGGATATCACATCTCATGTTATATTACGGGTCTCAGGTTTGGTATTAGAAGCATTGAGATATCAAGTCTCATAGTATAGGAAGGGTCTCAGAATTGGAATGGGAAGGAGTTGGATATCACATCTCAAGCTATAGGAAGGGTCTCAGGATTGGAATGGGAAGGACTTGGATATCACATCTCATGCTATAGGAAGGCTCTCAGGTTTGGAAGGGGAAAGAGTTGGATATCACATTTCATGTTAGAGGTAGGATCTCAGGTCTGGTATTAGAGGCATTGAGATATCACATCTCATGCTATCAGAAGGGTCTCAGGAATGGAATGGGAAGGAGTTGGATATCACATCTCATGCTAAAGGGAGGATCTCAGGTTTGGAAGGGGAAGGATTTGGATATCACATCTCATGTTATAGGAAGGATCTCAGGTTTGGTATTAGAAGCATTGAGATATCACATCTCATGCTATCGGAAGGATCTCAGGTTTGGTATTAGAAGCATTGAGATATCACATCTCATGCTATCAGAAGAGTCTCAGGATTGGAATAGGAAGGAGTTGGATATCACATCTCATGCTAAAGGGAGGGTCTCATGTTTGGAAGGGGAAGGATTTGGATATCACATCTCATGTTATCGGAAGGATCTCACATTTGGTATTAGAAGTATTGAGATATCATATCTCATGCTATAGGAAGGGTCTCAGGATTGGAATGGGAAGGAGTTGGATATCACATCTCATGCTATAGGGAGGGTCTCAGGATTGGAATGGGAAGGACTTAGATATCACATATCATGCTATAGGGAGGGTCTCAGTTTTGATATTAGAAGCATTGAGATATCACATCTCATGCTATCGGAAGTGTCTCAGGATTGGAATGGGAAGGAGCTGGATTTCACATCTCATGCTAAAGGAAGGGTCTCAGGTTTGGAACGGGAAGGATTTGGATATCACATCTCATGTTATAGGAAGGGTCTCAGGTTTGGTATAAGCATTGAGATATCACATCTCTGCTATCGGAAGTGTCTCAGGATTGGAATGGGAAGGAGTTGGATATCCCATCTCATGTTATAGGACGGGTCTCAGGTTTGTTATTAGAATCATTGAGATATCATATTGTATGCTGTAGGAAGGGTCTAAGGGTTGGAATGTGAAGGACTTGGATATCACATCTCATGCTATAGATAGGCTCTTAGGTTTGGAAAGGGAAGGAGTTGGATATCACATTTCATGTTAGAGGAAGGATCTCAGGTTTGGTATTAGAAGCATTGAGATATCACATCTCATGCTATTGGAAGGGTTTCAGGATTGGAATGGGAAGGAGTTGGATATCACATCTCATGCTATAGGTCGGGTCTCAGGATTGGAATGGAAGGAGTTGGATATCACATCTCATGTTATAGGAAGGATCTCAGGTTTGGTATTAGAAGCATTGAGACATCACATCTAATGCTATAGGAAGGGTCTCAGGGTTGGAATGGGAAGGAGTTGGATATCACATCTCATCCAATAGGAAGGGTCTCAGGTTTGGAATGGGAAGGAATTGGATATCACATCTCATGTTATAGGAAGGATCTCAGGTTTGGTATTAGAAGCATTGAGATATCACATCTCATGCTATAGGAAGGGTCTCAGGATTGGAATGTGAAGGATTTGGATATCACATCTCATGCTAAAGGAAGGGTCTCAGGTTTAGTAGAAGCATTGAGATATCACGTCTCTGCTATCGGAAGGGTCTCAGGATTGGATTGGGAAGGAGTTGGATATCCCTTCTCATGCTATAGGAAGGGTCTCAGGATTTGAATGGCAAGGAGTTGGATATCCCATCTCATGTTATAGGATGGGTCTCAGGTTTTTTATTAAAATCATTGAGATATCATATTGCATGCTGTAGGAAGGGTCTAAGGATTTGAATAGGAAGGACTTGGATATCACATCTCATGCTATAGATAGGCTCTCAGGTTTGGAAAGTGAAGGAGTTGGATATCACATTTCATGTTAGAGGAAGGATCTCAGGTTTGGTATTAGAGGCATTGAGATATCACATCTCAGGCTATAGGAAGGGTCTCAGGATTGGAATGGGAAGGAGTTGGATATCACATCTCATGCTATAGGAAGGGTCTCAGGATTGGAATGGGAAGGAGTTGGATATCACATCTCATGCTATAGGAAGGGTCTCAGGATTGGAATGGGAAGGAGTTGTATATGACATCTCATGCCGTAGGGAGGGTCTCAGGTTTGGTATAAACATTGAGATATCACATCTCTGCTATCGAAAGGGTCTCAGGATTGGAATGGGAAGGAGTTGGATATCCCATCTCATGTTATAGGAAGAGTCTCAGGTTTGGTATTAGAAGCATTGAGATATCACATCTCATGCTATAGGAAGTGTCTCAGGATTGGAATGGGAAGGACTTGGGTATCACATCTCATGCTATAGGGAGGGTCTCAAGTTTGATATTAGAAGCATTGAGATATCACATCTCATGCTATAGGAAGGGTCTCAGGATTGGAATGGGAAGGAGTTGGATATCACATCTCATGCTATAGGAAGGGTCTCAGGTTTGGTATAAGCAGTGAGATATCACATCTCATGCTATAGGAAGTGTCTCAGGATTGGAATGGGAAGGAGTTGGATATCACATCTCATGTTATAGGAAGGATCTCAGGTTTGGTATAAGCATTGAGATATCACATCTCTGCTATCGGAAGGGTCTCAGGATTGGAATGGGAAGGAGTTGGATATTCCCATCTCATGTTATAGGAAGGGTCTCAGGTTTGGTATTAGAAGCATTGAGATATCACATCTCATGCTATAGGAAGGGTCTCAGGATTGGAATGGGAAGGACTTGGATATCACATCTCATGCTATAGGGAGGGTCTCAAGTTTGATATTAGAAGCATTGAGATATCACATTTCATGATATCGGAAGGGTCTCAAGATTGGAATGGGAAGGAGTTGGATATCACATCTCATGCTATAGGAAGGGTCTCAGGATTGGAATGGGAAGGAGTTGTATATGACATCTCATGCCGTAGGGAGGGTCTCAGGTTTGGTATAAACATTGAGATATCACATCTCTGCTATCGAAAGGGTCTCAGGATTGGAATGGGAAGGAGTTGGATATCCCATCTCATGTTATAGGAAGAGTCTCAGGTTTGGTATTAGAAGCATTGAGATATCACATCTCATGCTATAGGAAGTGTCTCAGGATTGGAATGGGAAGGACTTGGGTATCACATCTCATGCTATAGGGAGGGTCTCAAGTTTGATATTAGAAGCATTGAGATATCACATCGCATGCTATAGGAAGGGTCTCAGGATTGGAATGGGAAGGAGTTGAATATCACATCTCATGCTATAGGAAGGGTCTCAGGTTTGGTATAAGCAGTGAGATATCACATCTCATGCTATAGGAAGTGTCTCAGGATTGGAATGGGAAGGAGTTGGATATCACATCTCATGTTATAGGAAGGATCTCAGGTTTGGTATAAGCATTGAGATATCACATCTCTGCTATCGGAAGGGTCTCAGGATTGGAATGGGAAGGAGTTGGATATTCCCATCTCATGTTATAGGAAGGGTCTCAGGTTTGGTATTAGAAGCATTGAGATATCACATCTCATGCTATAGGAAGGGTCTCAGGATTGGAATGGGAAGGACTTGGATATCACATCTCATGCTATAGGGAGGGTCTCAAGTTTGATATTAGAAGCATTGAGATATCACATTTCATGATATCGGAAGGGTCTCAAGATTGGAATGGGAAGGAGTTGGATATCACATCTCATGATAAAGGAAGGGTCTAAGGTTTGGAAGGGGAAGGATTTGGATATCACATCTCATGTTATAGGACGGGTCTCAGGTTTGGTATTAGAAGCATTGAGATATCAAGTCTCATGGTATAGGAAGGGTCTCAGAATTGGAATGGGAAGGAGTTGGATATCACATCTCAAGCTATAGGAAGGGTCTCAGGATTAGAATGGGAAGGAGTTTGATATCACATCTCATGCCATAGTATGGATCTCAGGTTTGGTGGAAGCATTGGGATATCACATCTCATGCTATCGGAAGGGTATCGGGATTGGATTTGGAAGGAGTTGGATATCCCATCTCATGCTATAGGAAGGGTCTCAGGTTGGAATGGGAAGGAGTTGGATATCACATCTCATGTTATAGGAAGGGTCTCAGGATTGGAATGGGAAGGACTTGGATATCACATCTCATGCTATAGGAAGGCTCTCAGGTTTGCAAGGGGAAAGAGTTGGATATCACATTTCATGTTAGAGGTAGGATCTCAGGTTTGGTATTAGAAGTATTGAGATATCACATCTCATGCTATCAGAAGGATCTCAGGTTTGGTATAGAAGCATTGAGATATCATATCTTATGCTATCAGAAGAGTCTCAGGATTGCAATGGGAAGGAGTTGGATATCACATCTCATGCTAAAGGGAGGGTCTCAGGTTTGGAAGATAAGGATTTGGATATCACATCTCATGTTATAGGAAGGATCTCAGGTTTGGTATTAGAAGTATTGAGATATCACATCTCATGCTATCGGAAGGATCTCAGGTTTGGTATAGAAGCATTGAGATATCATATCTTATGCTATCAGAAGGGTCTCAGGATTGGAATGGGAAGGAGTTGGATATCACATCTCATGCTAAAGGGAGGGTCTCAGGTTTGGAAGGCGAAGGATTTGGATATCACATCTCATGTTATAGGATGGATCTCAGGTTTGGTATTAGAAGTATTGAGATATCACATCTCATGTTATCGGAAGGATCTCAGGTTTGGTATTAGAAGTATTGAGATATCACATCTCATACTATAGGAAGGGTCTCAGGATTGGAATGGGAAGGAGTTGGATATCACATCTCATGCTAAAGGAAGGGTCTCAGGTTTGGTAGAAGCATTGAGATATCACACCTCATGCTATAGGAAGGGTCTCAGGATTGGAATGGGAAGGACTTAGATATCACATATCATGCTATAGGGAGGGTCTCAGTTTTGATATTAGAAGCATTGAGATATCACATCTCATGCTATCGGAAATGTCTCAGGATTGGAATGGGAAGGAGCTGGATATCACATCTCATGCTAAAGGAAGGGTCTCAGGTTTGGAACGTGAAGGAGTTGGATATCACATCTCATGCTATAGGAAGGGTCTCAGGTTTGGTATAAGCATTGAGATATCACATCTCATGCTATAGGAAGGGTCTCAGGATTGGAATGGAAGGAGTTGGATATCACATCTCATGTTATAGGAACAATCTCAGGTTTGGTATTAGAAGCATTGAGACATCACATCTCATGCTATAGGAAGGGTCTCAGGATTGGAATGGGAAGGAGTTGGATATCACATCTCATGCTATAGGAAGGGTCTCAGGATTGGAATGGGAAGGAGTTGAATATGACATCTCATGCCGTAGGAAGGGTCTCAGGTTTGGTATAAACATTGAGATATCACATCTCTGCTATCAAAAGGGTCTCAGGATTGGAATGGGAAGGAGTTAGATATCCCATCTCATGTTATAGGAAGAGTCTCAGGTTTGGTATTAGAAGCATTGAAATATCACATCTCATGCTATAGGAAGTGTCTCAGGATTGGAATGGGAAGGACTTGGATATCACATCTCATGCTATAGGTAGGGTCTCAAGTTTGATATTAGAAGCATTGAGATATCACATCTCATGCTATAGGAAGGGTCTGAGGATTGGAATGGGAAGGAGTTGGATATCACATCTCATGCTATGGGAAGGGTCTCAGGTTTGGTATAAGCAGTGAGATATCACATCCATGCTATAGGAAGTGTCTCAGGATTGGAATGGGAAGGAGTTGGATATTTCCATCTCATGTTATAGGAAGGGTCTCAGGTTTGGTATTAGAAGCATTGAGATATCACATCTCATGCTATAGGAAGGGTCTCAGGATTGGAATGGGAAGGACTTGGATATCACATCTCATGCTATAGTGAGGGTCTCAAGTTTGATATTAGAAGCTTTGAGATATCACATCTCATGATATCGGAAGGGTCTCAGGATTGGAATGGGAAGGAGTTGGATATCACATCTCATGATAAAGGAAGGGTCTAAGGTTTGGAAGGGGAAGGATTTGGATATCACATCTCATGTCATATTACGGGTCTCAGGTTTGGTATTAGAAGCATTGAGATATCAAGTCTCATAGTATAGGAAGGGTCTCAGAATTGGAATGGGAAGGAGTTGGATATCACATCTCAAGCTATAGGAAGGGTCTCAGGATTGGAATGGGAAGGACTTGGATATCACATCTCATGCTATAGGAAGGCTCTCAGGTTTGGAAGGGGAAGGATTTGGATATCACATCTCATGTTATAGGAAGGATCTCAGGTTTGGTATTTGAAGCATTGAGATATATCATCTCATGCTATCGGAAGGATCTCAGGTTTGGTATTAGAAGCATTGAGATATCACATCTCATGCTATCAGAAGAGTCTCAGGATTGGAATAGGAAGGAGTTGGATATCACATCTCATGCTAAAGGGAGGGTCTCAGGTTTGGAAGGGGAAGGATTTGGATATCACATCTCATGTTATCGGAAGGATCTCACGTTTGGAATTAGAAGTATTGAGATATCATATCTCATGCTATAGGAAGGGTCTCAGGATTGGAATGGGAAGGAGTTGGATATCACATCTCATGCTATAGGGAGGGTCTCAGGATTGGAATGGGAAGGACTTAGATATCACATATCATGCTATAGGGAGGGTCTCAGTTTTGATATTAGAAGCATTGAGATATCACATCTCATGCTATCGGAAGTGTCTCAGGATTGGAATGGGAAGGAGCTGGATATCACATCTCATGCTAAAGGAAGGGTCTCAGGTTTGGGACGGGAAGGATTTGGATATCACATCTCATGTTATAGGAAGGGTCTCAGGTTTGGTATAAGCATTGAGATATCACATCTCTGCTATCGGAAGTGTCTCAGGATTGGAATGGGAAGGAGTTGGATATCCCATCTCATGTTAAAGGACGGGTCTCAGGTTTGTTATTAGAATCATTGAGATATCATATTGCATGCTGTAGGAAGGGTCTAAGGGTTGGAATGTGAAGGACTTGGATATCACATCTCATGCTATAGATAGGCTCTTAGGTTTGGAAAGGGAAGGAGTTGGATATCACATTTCATGTTAGAGGAAGGATCTCAGGTTTGGTATTAGAAGCATTGAGATATCACATCTCATGCTATAGGAAGGGTCTCAGGATTGGAATGGGAAGCAGTTGGATATCACATCTCATGCTATAGGAAGGGTCTCAGGTTTGGTATAAGCATTGAGATATCACATCTCATGCTATAGGACGGGTCTCAGGATTGGAATGGAAGGAGTTGGATATCATATCTCATGTTATAGGAAGGATCTCAGGTTTGGTATTAGAAGCATTGAGACATCACATCTCATGCTATAGGAAGGGTCTCAGGGTTGGAATGGGAAGGAGTTGGATATCACATCTCATCCAATAGGAAGGGTCTCAGGTTTGGAATGGGAAGGAATTGGATATCACATCTCATGTTATAGGAAGGATCTCAGGTTTGGTATTAGAAGCATTGAGATATCACATCTCTGCTATCGGAAGGGTCTCAGGATTGGATTGGGAAGGAGTTGGATATCCCTTCTCATGCTATAGGAAGGGTCTCAGGATTTGAATGGCAAGGAGTTGGATATCACATCTCATGCCATAGGAAGGGTCTCAGGTTTGGTATAAGCATTGAGATATCACATCTCTGCTATCGGAAGGGTCTCAGGATTGGATTGGGAAGGAGTTGGATATCCCTTCTCATGCTATAGGAAGTGTCTCAGGTTGGAATGGGAAGGAGTTGGATATCACATCTCATGTTATAGGAAGGGTCTCAGGATTGGAATGGGAAGGATTTGGATATCACATCTCTTGCTATAGGAAGGGTCTCAGGATTGGAATGGGTAGGAGTTGGATATTACTTTCTTGCTATAGGAAGGGTCTCATGTTTGGAATGGGAAGGAGTTGGATATCACATATGCTATAGTTAGTGTCTCAGGTTTGGAACAGGAAGGAGTTGGATATCACATCTCATGTTATAGGAAGGGTCTCAGGTTTGGTATAAGCATTGAGTTATCACATCTCTGCTATCGGAAGCAGCTCAGGATTGGAATGGGAAGGAGTTGGATATCCCATCTCATGTTATAGGAAGAGTCTCTGGTTTGGTATTAGAATCATTGAGATATCACATCGCATGCTGTAGGAAGGGTCTAAGGATTGGAATGGGATGGACTTGGATATCACATCTCATGCTATAGGTAGGCTCTCAGGTTTGGTATAAGCATTGAGATATCACATCTCATGCTATAGGAAGGGTCTCAGGATTGGAATGGGAAGGAATTGGATATCACATCTCATGCTATAGGAAGGGTCTCAGATTTGGTATAAGCATTGAGATATCACATCTCATGCTAAAGGAAGGGTCTCAGGATTGGAATGGGAAGGAGTTGTATATGACATCTCAGGCCATAGGAAGGTTCTCAGGTTTGGTATAAGCATTGAGATATCACATCTCTGCTATCGGAAAGGTCTCAGGATTGGAATGGGAAGGAGTTGGATATCCCATCTCATGTTATAGGAAGGGTCTCAGGTTTGGTATTAGAAGCATAGAGATATCACATCTCATGCTATAGGAAGGGTCTCAGGATTGGAATGGGAAGGACTTGGATGTCACATCTCATGCTATAGGGAGGGTCTCAAGTTTGATATTAGAAGCATTGAGATAACAAATCTCATGATATCGGAAGGGTCTCAGGATTGGAATGGGAAGGAGTTGGATATCACATCTCATGATAAAGGAAGGGTCTAAGGTTTGGAAGGGGAAGGATTTGGATATCACATCTCATGGTGTAGGACGGGTCTCAGGTTTGGTATTAGAAGCATTGAGATATCAAGTCTCATGGTATAAGAAGGGTCTCAGAATTGGAATGGGAAGGAGTTGGATATCACACCTCAAGCTATAGGAAGGGTCTCAGGATTGGAATGGGAAGGAGTTTGATATCACATCTCATGCCATAGTATGGGTCTCAGGTTTGGTAGAAGCATTGGGATATCACATCTCATGCTATCGGAAGGGTATCAGTATTGTATTTGGAAGAAGTTGGATATCCCATCTCATGCTATAGGAAGGGTCTCAGGTTGGAATGGGAAGGAGTTGGATATCACATTTCATGTTATAGGAAGGGTCTCAGGATTGGAATGGGAAGGACTTGGATATCATATCTCATGCTATAGGACCGGTCTCAGGTTTGTTATTAGAATCATTGAGATATCATATTGCATGCTGTAGGAAGGGTCTAAAGATTGGAATGGGAAGGACCTGGATATCACATCTCATGCTATAGATAGGCTCTTAGGTTTGGAAAGGGAAGGAGTTGGATATCACATTTCATGTTAGAGGAAGGGTCTCAGGATTGGAATGGGAAGTAGTTGGATATCACATCTCATGCTATAGGAAGGGTCTCAGGTTTGGTATAAGCATTGAGATATCACATCTCATGCTATAGGACGGGTCTCAGGATTGGAATGGAAGGATTTGGATATCACATCTCATGTTATAGGAAGGATCTCAGGTTTGGTATTAGAAGCATTGAGACATCACATCTCATGCTATAGGACGGGTCTCAGGGTTGGAATGGGAAGGAGTTGGATATCACAACTCATCCAATAGGAAGGGTCTCAGGTTTGGAATGGGAAGGAATTGGATATCACATCTCATGTTATAGGAAGGATCTCAGGTTTGGTATTAGAAGCATTGAGATATCACATCTCACGCTATAGGAAGGGTCTCAGGATTGGAATGTGAAGGATTTGGATATCACATCTCATGCTAAAGGAAGGGTCTCAGGTTTGGTAGAAGCATTGAGATATCACGTCTCTGCTATCGGAAGGGTCTCAGGATTGGATTGGGAAGGAGTTGGATATCCCTTCTCATGCTATAGGAAGGGTCTCAGGATTTGAATGGCAAGGAGTTGGATATCACATCTCATGCCATAGGAATGGTATCAGGTTTGGTATAAGCATTGAGATATCACATCTCTGCTATCGGAAGGGTCTCAGGATTGGAATGGGAAGGAGTTGGATATTCCCATCTCATGTTATAGGAAGGGTCTCAGGTTTGGTATTAGAAGCATTGAGATATCACATCTCATGCTATAGGAAGGGTCTCAGGATTGGAATGGGAAGGACTTGGATATCACATCTCATGCTATAGGGAGGGTCTCAAGTTTGATATTAGAAGCTTTGAGATATCACATCTCATGATATCGGAAGGGTCTCAGGATTGGAATGGGAAGGAGTTGGATATCACATCTCATGATAAAGGAAGGGTCTAAGGTTTGGAAGGGGAAGGATTTGGATATCACATCTCATGTTATATTACGGGTCTCAGGTTTGGTATTAGAAGCATTGAGATATCAAGTCTCAGAGTATAGGAAGGGTCTCAGAATTGGAATGGGAAGGAGTTGGATATCACATCTCAAGCTATAGAAAGGGTCTCAGGATTGGAATGGGAAGGACTTGGATATCACATCTCATGCTATAGGAAGGCTCTCAGGTTTGGAAGGGGAAAGAGTTGGATATCACATTTCATGTTAGAGGTAGGATCTCAGGTTTGGTATTAGAGGCATTGAGATATCACATCTCATGCTATCAGAAGGGTCTCAGGAATGGAATGGGAAGGAGTTGGATATCACATCTCATGCTAAAGGGAGGGTCTCAGGTTTGGAAGGGGAAGGATTTGGATATCACATCTCATGTTATAGGAAGGATCTCAGGTTTGGTATTAGAAGCATTGAGATATCACATCTCATGCTATCGGAAGGATCTCAGGTTTGGTATTAGAAGCATTGAGATATCACATCTCATGCTATCAGAAGGGTCTCAGGATTGGAATGGGAAGGAGTTGGATATCACATCTCATGCTATAGGAAGTGTCTCAGGATTGGAATGGGAAGGACTTGGATATCACATCTCATGCTATAGGTAGGGTCTCAAGTTTGATATTAGAAGCATTGATATATCACATCTCATGCTATAGGAAGGGTCTGAGGATTGGAATGGGAAGGAGTTGGATATCACATCTCATGCTATGGGAAGGGTCTCAGGTTTGGTATAAGCAGTGAGATATCACATCTCATGCTATAGGAAGTGTCTCAGGATTGGAATGGGAAGGAGTTGGATATCACATCTCATGTTATAGGAAGGATCTCAGGTTTGGTATAAGCATTGAGATATCACATCTCTGCTATCGGAAGGGTCTCAGGATTGGAATGGGAAGGAGTTGGATATTCCCATCTCATGTTATAGGAAGGGTCTCAGGTTTGGTATTAGAAGCATTGAGATATCACATCTCATGCTATAGGAAGGGTCTCAGGATTGGAATGGGAAGGACTTGGATATCACATCTCATGCTATAGGGAGGGTCTCAAGTTTGATATTAGAAGCTTTGAGATATCACATCTCATGATATCGGAAGGGTCTCAGGATTGGAATGGGAAGGAGTTGGATATCACATCTCATGATAAAGGAAGGGTCTAAGGTTTGGAAGGGGAAGGATTTGGATATCACATCTCATGTTATATTACGGGTCTCACGTTTGGTATTAGAAGCATTGAGATATCAAGTCTCATAGTATAGGAAGGGTCTCAGAATTGGAATGGAAAGGAGTTGGATATCACATCTCAAGCTATAGGAAGGGTCTCAGGATTGGAATGGGAAGGACTTGGATATCACATCTCATGCTATAGGAAGGCTCTCAGGTTTGGAAGGGGAAAGAGTTGGATATCACATTTCATGTTAGAGGTAGGATCTCAGGTTTGGTATTAGAGGCATTGAGATATCACATCTCATGCTATCAGAAGGGTCTCAGGAATGGAATGGGAAGGAGTTGGATATCACATCTCATGCTAAAGGGAGGGTCTCAGGTTTGGAAGGGGAAGGATTTGGATATCACATCTCATGTTATAGGAAGGATCTCAGGTTTGGTATTAGAAGCATTGAGATATCACATCTTATGCTATCGGAAGGATCTCAGGTTTGGTATTAGAAGCATTGAGATATCACATCTCATGCTATCAGAAGAGTCTCAGGATTGGAATAGGAAGGAGTTGGATATCACATCTCATGCTAAAGGAAGGGTCTCAGGTTTGGAAAGGGAAGGATTTGGATATCACATCTCATGTTATCGGAAGGGTCTCACGTTTGGTATTAGAAGTATTGAGATATCATATCTCATGCTATAGGAAGGGTCTCAGGATTGGAATGGGAAGGAGTTGGATATCACATCTCATGCTATAGGGAGGGTCTCAGGATTGGAATGGGAAGGACTTAGATATCACATATCATGCTATAAAGAGGGTCTCAGTTTTGATATTAGAAGCATTGAGATATCACATCTCATGCTATCGGAAGTGTCTCAGGATTGGAATGGGAAGGTGCTGGATATCACATCTCATGCTAAAGGAAGGGTCTCAGGTTTGGAACGGGAAGGATTTGGATATCACATCTCATGTTATAGGAAGGGTCTCAGGTTTGGTATAAGCATTGAGATATCACATCTCTGCTATCGGAAGTGTCTCAGGATTGGAATGGGAAGGAGTTGGATATCCCATCTCATGTTATAGTACGGGTCTCAGGTTTGTTATTAGAATCATTGAGATATCATATTGCATGCTGTAGGAAAGGTCTAAGGGTTGGAATGGGAAGGTCTTGGATATCACATCTCATGCTATAGATAGGCTCTTAGGTTTGGAAAGGGAAGGAGTTGGATATCACATTTCATTTTAGAGGAAGGATCTCAGGTTTGGTATTAGAAGCATTGAGATATCACATCTCATGCTATAGGAAGGGTCTCAGGATTGGAATGGGAAGCAGTTGGATATCACATCTCATGCTATAGGAAGGGTCTCAGGTTTGGTATAAGCATTGAGATATCACATCTCATGCTATAGGATGGGTCTCAGGATTGGAATGGAAGGAGTTGGATATCACATCTCATGTTATAGGAAGGATCTCAGGTTGGAATGGGTAGGAGTTGGATATTACTTTCTTGCGATAGGAAGGGTCTCATGTTTGGAATGGGAAGGAGTTGGATATCACATATGCTATAGTTAGTGTCTCAGGTTTGGAACAGGAAGGAGTTGGATATCACATCTCATGTTATAGGAAGGGTCTCAGGTTTGGTATAAGCATTGAGATATCACATCTCTGCTATCGGAAGCGGCTCAGGATTGGAATGGGAAGGAGTTGGATATCCCATCTCATGTTATAGGAAGAGTCTCTGGTTTGGTATTAGAATCATTGAGATATCACATCGCATGCTGTAGGAAGGGTCTAAGGATTGGAATGGGATGGACTTGGATATCACATCTCATGCTATAGGTAGGCTCTCAGGTTTGGTATAAGCATTGAGATATCACATCTCATGCTATAGGAAGGGTCTCAGGATTGGAATGGGAAGGAATTGGATATCACATCTCATGCTATAGGAAGGGTCTCAGATTTGGTATAAGCATTGAGATATCACATCTCATGCTAAAGGAAGGGTCTCAGGATTGGAATGGGAAGGAGTTGTATATGACATCTCAGGCCATAGGAAGGTTCTCAGGTTTGGTATAAGCATTGAGATATCACATCTCTGCTATCGGAAAGGTCTCAGGATTGGAATGGGAAGGAGTTGGATATCCCATCTCATGTTATAGGAAGGGTCTCAGGTTTGGTATTAGAAGCATAGAGATATCACATCTCATGCTATAGGAAGGGTCTCAGGATTGGAATGGGAAGGACTTGGATGTCACATCTCATGCTATAGGGAGGGTCTCAAGTTTGATATTAGAAGCATTGAGATAACAAATCTCATGATATCGGAAGGGTCTCAGGATTGGAATGGGAAGGAGTTGGATATCACATCTCATGATAAAGGAAGGGTCTAAGGATTGGAAGGGGAAGGATTTGGATATCACATCTCATGTTATAGGACGGGTCTCAGGTTTGGTATTAGAAGCATTGAGATATCAAGTCTCATGGTATAAGAAGGGTCTCAGAATTGGAATGGGAAGGAGTTGGATATCACACCTCAAGCTATAGGAAGGGTCTCAGGATTGGAATGGGAAGGAGTTTGATATCACATCTCATGCCATAGTATGGGTCTCAGGTTTGGTAGAAGCATTGGGATATCACATCTCATGCTATCGGAAGGGTATCAGTATTGGATTTGGAAGAAGTTGGATATCCCATCTCATGCTATAGGAAGGGTCTCAGGTTGGAATGGGAAGGAGTTGGATATCACATTTCATGTTATAGGAAGGGTCTCAGGATTGGAATGGGAAGGACTTGGATATCATATCTCATGCTATAGGACGGGTCTCAGGTTTGTTATTAGAATCATTGAGATATCATATTGCATGCTGTAGGAAGGGTCTAAGGATTGGAATGGGAAGGACCTGGATATCACATCTCATGCTATAGATAGGCTCTTAGGTTTGGAAAGGGAAGGAGTTGGATATCACATTTCATGTTAGAGGAAGGGTCTCAGGATTGGAATGGGAAGTAGTTGGATATCACATCTCATGCTATAGGAAGGGTCTCAGGTTTGGTATAAGCATTGAGATATCACATCTCATGCTATAGGACGGGTCTCAGGATTGGAATGGAAGGAGTTGGATATCACATCTCATGTTATAGGAAGGATCTCAGGTTTGGTATTAGAAGCATTGAGACATCACATCTCATGCTATAGGACGGGTCTCAGGGTTGGAATGGGAAGGAGTTGGATATCACAACTCATCCAATAGGAAGGGTCTCAGGTTTGGAATGGGAAGGAATTGGATATCACATCTCATGTTATAGGAAGGATCTCAGGTTTGGTATTAGAAGCATTGAGATATCACATCTCATGCTATAGGAAGGGTCTCAGGATTGGAATGTGAAGGATTTGGATATCACATCTCATGCTAAAGGAAGGGTCTCAGGTTTGGTAGAAGCATTGAGATATCACGTCTCTGCTATCGGAAGGGTCTCAGGATTGGATTGGGAAGGAGTTGGATATCCCTTCTCATGCTATAGGAAGGGTCTCAGGATTTGAATGGCAAGGAGTTGAATATCACATCTCATGCCATAGGAATGGTATCAGGTTTGGTATAAGCATTGAGATATCACATCTCTGCTATCGGAAGGGTCTCAGGATTGGAATGGGAAGGAGTTGGATATTCCCATCTCATGTTATAGGAAGGGTCTCAGGTTTGGTATTAGAAGCATTGAGATATCACATCTCATGCTATAGGAAGGGTCTCAGGATTGGAATGGGAAGGACTTGGATATCACATCTCATGCTATAGGGAGGGTCTCAAGTTTGATATTAGAAGCTTTGAGATATCACATCTCATGATATCGGAAGGGTCTCAGGATTGGAATGGGAAGGAGTTGGATATCACATCTCATGATAAAGGAAGGGTCTAAGGTTTGGAAGGGGAAGGATTTGGATATCACATCTCATGTTATATTACGGGTCTCAGGTTTGGTATTAGAAGCATTGAGATATCAAGTCTCAGAGTATAGGAAGGGTCTCAGAATTGGAATGGGAAGGAGTTGGATATCACATCTCAAGCTATAGAAAGGGTCTCAGGATTGGAATGGGAAGGACTTGGATATCACATCTCATGCTATAGGAAGGCTCTCAGGTTTGGAAGGGGAAAGAGTTGGATATCACATTTCATGTTAGAGGTAGGATCTCAGGTTTGGTATTAGAGGCATTGAGATATCACATCTCATGCTATCAGAAGGGTCTCAGGAATGGAATGGGAAGGAGTTGGATATCACATCTCATGCTAAAGGGAGGGTCTCAGGTTTGGAAGGGGAAGGATTTGGATATCACATCTCATGTTATAGGAAGGATCTCAGGTTTGGTATTAGAAGCATTGAGATATCACATCTCATGCTATCGGAAGGATCTCAGGTTTGGTATTAGAAGCATTGAGATATCACATCTCATGCTATCAGAAGGGTCTCAGGATTGGAATGGGAAGGAGTTGGATATCACATCTCATGCTATAGGAAGTGTCTCAGGATTGGAATGGGAAGGACTTGGATATCACATCTCATGCTATAGGTAGGGTCTCAAGTTTGATATTAGAAGCATTGAGATATCACATCTCATGCTATAGGAAGGGTCTGAGGATTGGAATGGGAAGGAGTTGGATATCACATCTCATGCTATGGGAAGGGTCTCAGGTTTGGTATAAGCAGTGAGATATCACATCTCATGCTATAGGAAGTGTCTCAGGATTGGAATGGGAAGGAGTTGGATATCACATCTCATGTTATAGGAAGGATCTCAGGTTTGGTATAAGCATTGAGATATCACATCTCTGCTATCGGAAGGGTCTCAGGATTGGAATGGGAAGGAGTTGGATATTCCCATCTCATGTTATAGGAAGGGTCTCAGGTTTGGTATTAGAAGCATTGAGATATCACATCTCATGCTATAGGAAGGGTCTCAGGATTGGAATGGGAAGGACTTGGATATCACATCTCATGCTATAGGGAGGGTCTCAAGTTTGATATTAGAAGCTTTGAGATATCACATCTCATGATATCGGAAGGGTCTCAGGATTGGAATGGGAAGGAGTTGGATATCACATCTCATGATAAAGGAAGGGTCTAAGGTTTGGAAGGGGAAGGATTTGGATATCACATCTCATGTTATATTACGGGTCTCACGTTTGGTATTAGAAGCATTGAGATATCAAGTCTCATAGTATAGGAAGGGTCTCAGAATTGGAATGGGAAGGAGTTGGATATCACATCTCAAGCTATAGGAAGGGTCTCAGGATTGGAATGGGAAGGACTTGGATATCACATCTCATGCTATAGGAAGGCTCTCAGGTTTGGAAGGGGAAAGAGTTGGATATCACATTTCATGTTAGAGGTAGGATCTCAGGTTTGGTATTAGAGGCATTGAGATATCACATCTCATGCTATCAGAAGGGTCTCAGGAATGGAATGGGAAGGAGTTGGATATCACATCTCATGCTAAAGGGAGGGTCTCAGGTTTGGAAGGGGAAGGATTTGGATATCACATCTCATGTTATAGGAAGGATCTCAGGTTTGGTATTAGAAGCATTGAGATATCACATCTTATGCTATCGGAAGGATCTCAGGTTTGGTATTAGAAGCATTGAGATATCACATCTCATGCTATCAGAAGAGTCTCAGGATTGGAATAGGAAGGAGTTGGATATCACATCTCATGCTAAAGGGAGGGTCTCAGGTTTGGAAAGGGAAGGATTTGGATATCACATCTCATGTTATCGGAAGGGTCTCACGTTTGGTATTAGAAGTATTGAGATATCATATCTCATGCTATAGGAAGGGTCTCAGGATTGGAATGGGAAGGAGTTGGATATCACATCTCATGCTATAGGGAGGGTCTCAGGATTGGAATGGGAAGGACTTAGATATCACATATCATGCTATAGGGAGGGTCTCAGTTTTGATATTAGAAGCATTGAGATATCACATCTCATGCTATCGGAAGTGTCTCAGGATTGGAATGGGAAGGTGCTGGATATCACATCTCATGCTAAAGGAAGGGTCTCAGGTTTGGAACGGGAAGGATTTGGATATCACATCTCATGTTATAGGAAGGGTCTCAGGTTTGGTATAAGCATTGAGATATCACATCTCTGCTATCGGAAGTGTCTCAGGATTGGAATGGGAAGGAGTTGGATATCCCATCTCATGTTATAGGACGGGTCTCAGGTTTGTTATTAGAATCATTGAGATATCATATTGCATGCTGTAGGAAAGGTCTAAGGGTTGGAATGGGAAGGTCTTGGATATCACATCTCATGCTATAGATAGGCTCTTAGGTTTGGAAAGGGAAGGAGTTGGATATCACATTTCATGTTAGAGGAAGGATCTCAGGTTTGGTATTAGAAGCATTGAGATATCACATCTCATGCTATAGGAAGGGTCTCAGGATTGGAATGGGAAGCAGTTGGATATCACATCTCATGCTATAGGAAGGGTCTCAGGTTTGGTATAAGCATTGAGATATCACATCTCATGCTATAGGACGGGTCTCAGGATTGGAATGGAAGGAGTTGGATATCACATCTCATGTTATAGGAAGGATCTCAGGTCTGGTATTAGAAGCATTGAGACATCACATCTCATGCTATAGGAAGGGTCTCAGGGTTGGAATGGGAAGGAGTTGGATATCACATCTCATCCAATAGGAAGGGTCTCAGGTTTGGAATGGGAAGGAATTGGATATCACATCTCATGTTATAGGAAGAGTCTCTGGTTTAGTATTAGAATCATTGAGATATCACATTGTATGCTGTAGGAAGGGTCTAAGGATTGGAATGGGATGGACTTGGAGATCACATCTCATGCTATAGGTAGGCTCTCAGGTTTGGTATAAGCATTGAGATATCACATCTCATGCTATAGGAAGGGTCTCAGAATTGGAATGGGAAGGAATTGGATATCACATCTCATGCTGTAGGAAGGGTCTCAGATTTGGTATAAGCATTGAGATATCACATCTCATGCTAAAGGAAGGGTCTCAGGTTTGGAATGGGAAGGAGTTGTATATGACATCTCAGGCCATAGGAAGGTTCTCAGGTTTGGTATAAGCATTGAGATATCACATCTCTGCTATCGGAAGGGTCTCAGGATTGGAATGGGAAGGAGTTGGATATCCCATCTCATGTTATAGGAAGGGTCTCAGGTTTGGTATTAGAAGCATAGAGATATCACATCTCATGCTATAGGAAGGGTCTTAGGATTTGAATGGCAAGGAGTTGAATATCACATCTCATGCCATAGGAAGGGTCTCAGGTTTGGTATAAGCATTGAGATATCACATCTCTGCTATCGGAAGGGTCTCAGGATTGGATTGGGAAGGAGTTGGATATCCCTTCTCATGCGATAGGAAGTGTCTCAGGTTGGAATGGGAAGGAGTTGGATATCACATCTCATGCTATAGGAAGGGTCTCAGGATTGGAATGGGAAGGATTTGGATATCACATCTCTTGCTATAGGAAGGGTCTCAGGTTTGGAATGGGTAGGAGTTGGATATTACTTTCTTGCTATAGGAAGGGTCTCATGTTTGGAATGGGAAGGAGTTGGATATCACATATGCTATAGTTAGTGTCTCAGGTTTGGAACGGGAAGGAGTTGGATATCACATCTCATGTTATAGGAAGGGTCTCAGGTTTGGTATAAGCATTGAGATATCACATCTCTGCTATCGGAAGCGGCTCAGGATTGGAATGGGAAGGAGTTGGATATCCCATCTCATGTTATAGGAAGAGTCTCTGGTTTGGTATTAGAATCATTGAGATATCACATCGCATGCTGTAGGAAGGGTCTAAGGATTGGAATGGGATGGACTTGGATATCACATCTCATGCTATAGGTAGGCTCTCAGGTTTGGTATAAGCATTTAGATATCACATCTCATGCTATAGGAAGGGTCTCAGGATTGGAATGGGAAGGAATTGGATATCACATCTCATGCTATAGGAAGGGTCTCAGATTTGGTATAAGCATTGAGATATCACATCTCATGCTAAAGGAAGGGTCTCAGGATTGGAATGGGAAGGAGTTGTATATGACATCTCAGGCCATAGGAAGGTTCTCAGGTTTGGTATAAGCATTGAGATATCACATCTCTGCTATCGGAAGGGTCTCAGGATTGGAATGGGAAGGAGTTGGATATCCCATCTCATGTTATAGGAAGGGTCTCAGGTTTGGTATTAGAAGCATAGAGATATCACATCTCATGCTATAGGAAGGGTCTCAGGATTGGAATGGGAAGGACTTGGATGTCACATCTCATGCTATAGGGAGGGTCTCAAGTTTGATATTAGAAGCATTGAGATAACAAATCTCATGATATCGGAAGGGTCTCAGGATTGGAATGGGAAGGAGTTGGATATCACATCTCATGATAAACGAAGGGTCTAAGGTTTGGAAGGGGAAGGATTTGGATATCACATCTCATGTTATAGGACGGGTCTCAGGTTTGGTATTAGAAGCATTGAGATATCAAGTCTCATCGTATAAGAAGGGTCTCAGAATTGGAATGGGAAGGAGTTGGATATCACACCTCAAGCTATAGGAAGGGTCTCAGGATTGGAATGGGAAGGAGTTTGATATCACATCTCATGCCATAGTATGGGTCTCAGGTTTGGTAGAAGCATTGGGATATCACATCTCATGCTATCGGAAGGGTATCAGTATTGGATTTGGAAGAAGTTGGATATCCCATCTCATGCTATAGGAAGGGTCTCAGGTTGGAATGGGAAGGAGTTGGATATCACATTTCATGTTATAGGAAGGGTCTCAGGATTGGAATGGGAAGGACTTGGATATCATATCTCATGCTATAGGACGGGTCTCAGGTTTGTTATTAGAATCATTGAGATATCATATTGCATGCTGTAGGAAGGGTCTAAGGATTGGAATGGGAAGGACTTGGATATCACATCTCATGCTATAGATAGGCTCTTAGGTTTGGAAAGGGAAGGAGTTGGATATCACATTTCATGTTAGAGGAAGGATCTCAGGTTTGGTATTAGAAGCATTGAGATATCACATCTCATGCTATAGGAAGGGTCTCAGGATTGGAATGGGAAGTAGTTGGATATCACATCTCATGCTATAGGATGGGTCTCAGGTTTGGTATAAGCATTGAGATATCACATCTCATGCTATAGGACGGGTCTCAGGATTGGAATGGAAGGAGTTGGATATCACATCTCATGTTATAGGAAGGATCTCAGGTTTGGTATTAGAAGCATTGAGACATCACATCTCATGCTATAGGAAGGGTCTCAGGGTTGGAATGGGAAGGAGTTGGATATCACATCTCATCCAATAGGAAGGGTCTCAGGTTTGGAATGGGAAGGAATTGGATATCACATCTCATGTTATAGGAAGGATCTCAGGATTGGAATGTGAAGGATTTGGATATCACATCTCATGCTAAAGGAAGGGTCTCAGGTTTGGTAGAAGCATTGAGATATCACGTCTCTGCTATCGGAAGGGTCTCAGGATTGGATTGGGAAGGAGTTGGATATCCCTTCTCATGCTATAGGAAGGGTCTCAGGATTTGAATGGCAAGGAGTTGGATATCACATCTCATGCCATAGGAAGGGTCTCAGGTTTGGTATAAGCATTGAGATATCACATCTCTGCTATCGGAAGGGTCTCAGGATTGGAATGGGAAGGAGTTGGATATTCCCATCTCATGTTATAGGAAGGGTCTCAGGTTTGGTATTAGAAGCATTGAGATATCACATCTCATGCTATAGGAAGGGTCTCAGGATTGGAATGGGAAGGACTTGGATATCACATCTCATGCTATAGGGAGGGTCTCAAGTTTGATATTAGAAGCTTTGAGATATCACATCTCATGATATCGGAAGGGTCTCAGGATTGGAATGGGAAGGAGTTGGATATCACATCTCATGATAAAGGAAGGGTCTAAGGTTGGAAGGGGAAGGATTTGGATATCACATCTCATGTTATATTACGGGTCTCAGGTTTGGTATTAGAAGCATTGAGATATCAAGTCTCAGAGTATAGGAAGGGTCTCAGAATTGGAATGGGAAGGAGTTGGATATCACATCTCAAACTATAGGAAGGGTCTCAGGATTGGAATGGGAAGGACTTGGATATCACATCTCATGCTATAGGAAGGCTCTCAGGTTTGGAAGGGGAAAGAGTTGGATATCACATTTCATGTTAGAGGTAGGATCTCAGGTTTGGTATTAGAGGCATTGAGATATCACATCTCATGCTATCAGAAGGGTCTCAGGAATGGAATGGGAAGGAGTTGGATATCACATCTCATGCTAAAGGGAGGGTCTCAGGTTTGGAAGGGGAAGTATTTGGATATCACATCTCATGTTATAGGAAGGATCTCAGGTTTGGTATTAGAAGCATTGAGATATCACATCTCATGCTATCGGAAGGATCTCAGGTTTGGTATTAGAAGCATTGAGATATCACATCTCATGCTATCAGAAGGGTCTCAGGATTGGAATGGGAAGGAGTTGGATATCACATCTCATGCTAAAGGGAGGGTCTCAGGTTTGGAAGGGGAAGGATTTGGATATCACATCTCATGTTATCGGAAGGATCTCACGTTTGGTATTAGAAGTATTGAGATATCATATCTCATGCTATAGGAAGGGTCTCAGGATTGGAATGGGAAAGAGTTGGATATCACATCTCATGCTATAGGGAGTGTCTCAGGATTGGAATGGGAAGGACTTAGATATCACATATCATGCTATAGGGAGGGTCTCAGTTTTGATATTAGAAGCATTGAGATATCACATCTCATGCTATCGGAAGTGTCTCAGGATTGGAATGGGAAGGAGCTGGATATCACATCTCATGCTAAAGGAAGGGTCTCAGGTTTGGAACGGGAAGGATTTGGATATCACATCTCATGCTAAAGGAAGGGTCTCAGGTTTGGAACGGGAAGGATTTGGATATCACATCTCATGTTATAGGAAGGGTCTCAGGTTTGGTATAAGCATTGAGATATCACATCTCTGCTATCGGAAGTGTCTCAGTATTGGAATGGGAAGGAGTTGGATATCCCATCTCATGTTATAGGACGGGTCTCAGGTTTGTTATTAGAATCATTGAGATATCATATTGCATGCTGTAGGAAGGGTCTAAGGGTTGGAATGGGAAGGACTTGGATATCACATCTCATGCTATAGATAGGCTCTTAGGTTTGGAAAGGGAAGGAGTTGGATATCACATTTCATGTTAGAGGAAGGATCTCAGGTTTGGTATTAGAAGCATTGAGATATCACATCTCATGCTATAGGAAGGGTCTCAGGATTGGAATGGGAAGTAGTTGGATCTCATGCTATAGGAAGGGTCTCAGGTTTGGTATAAGCATTGAGATATCACATCTCATGCTATAGGACGGGTCTCAGGATTGGAATGGAAGGAGTTGGATATCACATCTCATGTTATAGGAAGGATCTCAGGTTTGGTATTAGAAGCATTGAGACATCACATCTCATGCTATAGGAAGGGTCTCAGGGTTGGAATGGGAAGGAGTTGGATATCACATCTCATCCAATAGGAAGGGTCTCAGGTTTGG
Source organism: Ambystoma mexicanum (assembly GCF_040938575.1). Taxonomy (NCBI): domain Eukaryota; kingdom Metazoa; phylum Chordata; class Amphibia; order Caudata; family Ambystomatidae; genus Ambystoma; species Ambystoma mexicanum. The sequence continues at coordinate 570,991 of NW_027182328.1, read as the reverse complement.
AATGGGAAGGAATTGGATATCACATCTCATGTTATAGGAAGGATCTCAGGTTTGGTATTAGAAGCATTGAGATATCACATCTCATGCTATAGGAAGGGTCTCAGGATTGGAATGTGAAGGATTTGGATATCACATCTCATGATAAAGGAAGGGTCTCAGGTTTGGTAGAAGCATTGAGATATCACGTCTCTGCTATCGGAAGGGTCTCAGGATTGGATTGGGAAGGAGTTGGATATCCCTTCTCATGCTATAGGAAGGGTCTCAGGATTTGAATGGCAAGGAGTTGGATATCACATCTAATGCCATAGGAAGGGTCTCAGGTTTTGTATAAGCATTGAGATATCACATCTCTGCTATCGGAAGGGTCTCAGGATTGGATTGGGAAGGAGTTGGATATCCCTTCTCATGCTATAGGAAGTGTCTCAGGTTGGAATGGGAAGGATTTGGATATCACATCTCATGTTATAGGAAGGGTCTCAGGATTGGAATGGGAAGGATTTGGATATCACATCTCTTGCTATAGGAAGGGTCTCAGGATTGGAATGGGTAGGAGTTGGATATTACTTTCTTGCTATAGGAAGGGTCTCATGTTTGGAATGGGAAGGAGTTGGATATCACATATGCTATAGTTAGTGTCTCAGGTTTGGAACGGGAAGGAGTTGGATATCACATCTCATGTTATAGGAAGGGTCTCAGGTTTGGTATAAGCATTGAGATGTCACATCTCTGCTATCGGAAGCGGCTCAGGATTGGAATGGGAAGGAGTTGGATATCACATCTCATGCTATAGGTAGGCTCTCAGGTTTGGTATAAGCATTGAGATATCACATCTCATGCTATAGGAAGGGTCTCAGGATTGGAATGGGAAGGATTTGGATATCACATCTCATGCTATAGGAAGGGTCTCAGATTTGGTATAAGCATTGAGATATCACATCTCATGCTAAAATAAGGGTCTCAGGATTGGAATGGGAAGGAGTTGTATATGACATCTCAGGCCATAGGAAGGGTCTCAGGTTTGGTATAAGCATTGAGATATCACATCTCTGCTATCGGAAGGGTCTCAGGATTGGAATGGGAAGGAGTTGGATATCCCATCTCATGTTATAGGAAGGGTCTCAGGTTTGGTATTAGAAGCATAGAGATATCACATCTCATGCTATAGGAAGGGTCTCAGGATTGGAATGGGAAGGACTTGGATGTCATATCTCATGCTATAGGGAGGGTCTCAAGTTTGATATTAGAAGCATTGAGATAACAAATCTCATGATATCGGAAGGGTCTCAGGATTGGAATGGGAAGGAGTTGGATACCACATCTCATGATAAAGGAAGGGTCTAAGGTTTGGAAGGGGAAGGATTTGGATATCACATCTCATGTTATAGGACGGGACTCAGGTTTGGTATTAGAAGCATTGAGATATCAAGTCTCATGGTATAAGAAGGGTCTCAGAATTGGAATGGGAAGGAGTTGGATATCACACCTCAAGCTATAGGAAGGGTCTCAGGATTGGAATGGGAAGGAGTTTGATATCACATCTCATGCCATAGTATGGGTCTCAGGTTTGGTAGAAGCATTGGGATATCACATCTCATGCTATCGGAAGGGTATCAGTATTGGATTTGGAAGAAGTTGGATATCCCATCTCATTCTATCGGAAGGGTCTCAGGATGGAATGGGAAGGAGTTTGATATCACATTTATTAGAAGCATTGAGATATCACATCTCATGGTATAGGAAGGGTCTCAGGATTGGAATGGGAAGGAGTTGGATATCACATCTCAAGCTATCTCAGGATTGGAATGGGAAGGAGTTTGATATCACATCTCATGCAATCGGAAGGGTCTCAGGTTTGGAATGGGAAGGAGTTGGATATCACATCTCATGTTATAGGAAGGATCTCAGGTTTATTATTAGAAGCATTGAGATATCACATCTCATGCTATAGGAAGGGTCTCAGGATTGGAATCGGAAGGAGTTGTATTTGACATCTCATGCCATAGGAAGGGTCTCAGGTTTGGTATAAGCATTGAGATATCACATCTCTGCTATCGGAAGGGTCTCAGGATTGGAATGGGAAGGAGTTGGATATCCCATCTCATTATAGGAAGGGTCTCAGGTTTGGTATTAGAAGCATTGAGATATCACATCTCATGCTATAGGAAGGGTCTCAGGATTGGAATGGGAAGGACTTGAATATCACATCTCATGTTATAGCAAGGGTCTCAGGTTTGGTATTAGAAGCATTGAGATATCACATCTCATGCTATAGGAAGGGTCTCAGGATTGGAATGGGAACGACTTGGATATCACATCTCATGATAAAGGAAGGGTCTAAGGTTTGGAAGGGGAAGGATTTGGATATCACATCTCATGTTATAGGACCGGTCTCAGGTTTGGTATTAGAAGCATTGAGATATCAAGTCCCATGGTATAGGACGGGTCTCAGAATTGGAATGGGAAGGAGTTGGATATCACATCTCAAGCTATAGGAAGGGTGTCAGGATTGGAATGGGAAGGAGTTTGATATCACATCTCATGCCATGGTATGGGTCTCAGGTTTTGTAGAAGTATTGGGATATCACATCTCATGCTATCGGAACGGTATCAGGATTGGATTTGGAAGGAGTTGGATATCCCATCTCATGCTATAGGAAGGGTCTCAGGTTGGAATGGGAAGGAATTGGATATCACATCTCATGTTATAGGAAGGGTATCAGGATTGGAATGGGAAGGACTTGGATATCACATCTCATGCTATAGGAAGGCTATCAGGTTTGGAAGGGGAAGGAGTTGCATATCAAATTTCATTTTAGAGGTAGGATCTCAGGTTTGGTATTAGAGGCATTGAGATATCACATCTCATGCTATAGGAAGGGTCTCACGATTGGAATGGGAAGGATTTGGATATCACATCTCATGCTATAGGAAGGGTCTCAGGTTTGGTATAAGCATTGAGATATCACATCTCATGCTATAGAAACGGTCTCAAGATTGCAATGGGAAGGAGTTGGATATCACATCTCATGTTATAGGAAGGATCTCAGATTTGGTATTAGAAGCATTGAGACATCACATCTCATGCTATAGGAAGGGTCTCAGGATTGGAATGGGAAGGAGTTGGATATCACATCTCATGTTATAGGAAGGGTCTCAGGATTGGAATGGGAAGCACTTCGATATCACATCTCATGTTATAGGAAGGCTCCCAGGTTTAGAAGGGGAAGGAGTTGGATATCACATTTCATGTTAGAGGTAGGATCTCAGGTTTGGTATTAGAGGCATTGATATATAACATCTCATGCTATCAGAAGGGTCTCAGGATTGGAATGGGAAGGATTTGGATATCACATCTCATGTTATAGGACCGGTCTCAGGTTTGGTATTAGAAGCATTGAGATATCAAGTCCCATGGTATAGGACGGGTCTCAGAATTGGAATGGGAAGGAGTTGGATATCACATCTCAAGCTATAGGAAGGGTGTCAGGATTGGAATGGGAAGGAGTTTGATATCACATCTCATGCCATGGTATGGGTCTCAGGTTTTGTAGAAGCATTGGGATATCACATCTCATGCTATCGGAAGGGTATCAGGATTGGATTTGGAAGGAGTTGGATATCCCATCTCATGCTATAGGAAGGGTCTCAGGTTGGAATGGGAAGGAATTGGATATCACATCTCATGTTATAGGAAGGGTATCAGGATTGGAATGGGAAGGACTTGGATATCACATCTCATGCTATAGGAAGGCTATCAGGTTTGGAAGGGGAAGGAGTTGCATATCAAATTTCATTTTAGAGGTAGGATCTCAGGTTTGGTATTAGAGGCATTGAGATATCACATCTCATGCTATAGGAAGGGTCTCACGATTGGAATGGGAAGGATTTGGATATCACATCTCATGCTATAGGAAGGGTCTCAGGTTTGGTATAAGCATTGAGATATCACATCTCATGCTATAGAAATGGTCTCAAGATTGCAATGGGAAGGAGTTGGATATCACATCTCATGTTATAGGAAGGATCTCAGATTTGGTATTAGAAGCATTGAGACATCACATCTCATGCTATAGGAAGGGTCTCAGGATTGGAATGGGAAGGAGTTGGATATCACATCTCATGTTATAGGAAGGGTCTCAGGATTGGAATGGGAAGCACTTCGATATCACATCTCATGCTATAGGAAGGGTCTCAGGATTGGAATGGGAAGGATTTGGATATCACATCTCATGCTATAGGAAGGCTCCCAGGTTTAGAAGGGGAAGGAGTTGGATATCACATTTCATGTTAGAGGTAGGATCTCAGGTTTGGTATTAGAGGCATTGAGATATAACATCTCATGCTATCAGAAGGGTCTCAGGATTGGAATGGGAAGTAGTTGGATATCACATCTCATGCTAAAGGGAGGGTCTCAGGTTTGGAAGGGGAAGGATTTGGATATCACATCTCATGCTATAGGAAGGGTCTCAGGATTGGAATGGGAAGGATTTGGATATCACATCTCATGCTATAGGAAGGGTCTCAGGTTTGGTATAAGCATTGAGATATCACATCTCATGCTATAGGAAGGGTCTCAGGATTGGAATGGAAGGAGTTGGATATCACATTTCATGCTATAGGTAGGCTCTCAGTTTTGGAAAGGGAAGGTTTTGGATATCACATCTCATGCTATAGGAAGAGTCTCACGATTGGAATGGGAAGGATTTGGATATCACATCTCATGCTATAGGAAGGGTCTCAGGATTGGAATGGGAAGGAGTTGGATATCACATCTCATGCTATAGGAAGGGTCTCAGGAATGGAATGGGAAGGAGTTTTATATGACATCTCATGCCATAGGAAGGATCTCAGGTTTGGTATTAGAAGCATTGAGACATCACATCTCATGTTATAGGAAGGGTCTCAGGATTGGAATGGGAAGGAGTTGGATATCACATCTCATGCTATAGGAAGGGACTCAGGTTTGGTATAAGCATTGAGATATCACATCTCATGCTATAGGAAGGGTCTCAGGATTGGAATGGGAAGGAGTTGTATATGACATCTCATGCCATAGGAAGGGTCTCAGGTTTGGTATCAGCATTGAGATATCACATCTCTGCTATCGGAAGGGTCTCAGGATTGGAATGGGAAGGAGTTGGATATCCCATCTTATGTTATAGGAAGGGTCTCAGGTTTGGTATTAGAAGCATTGAGATATCACATCTCATGCTATAGGAAGGGTCTCAGGATTGGAATGGGAAGGACTTGAATATCCCATCTCATGCTATAGGGAGGCTCTCACGTTTGGAAAGGGAAGGAGTTGGATATCACATTTCATGTTAGAGGTAGGATCTCAGGTTTGGTATTTGAGGCATTGAATATCACATCTCATGCTATCAGAAGGGTCTCGGGATTGGAATGGGAAGGAGTTGGATATCACATCTCATGCTAAAGGGAGGGTCTCAGGTTTGGAAGGGGAAGGATTTTGATATCACATCTCATGTTATAGGAAGGATCTCAGGTTTGGTATTAGAGGGATTGAGATATCACATCTCATGCTATCGGAAGGGTCTCAGGTTGGAATGGGAAGGAATTGGATATCACATCTCATGTTATAGGAAGGGTCTCAGGATTGGAATGGGAAATACTTCGATATCACATCTCATGCTATAGGAAGGCTCTCAGGTTTGCAAGGGGAAGGAGTTGGATATCACATTTCATGTTAGAGGTAGGATCTCAGGTTTGGTATTAGAGGCATTGAGATATCACATCTCATGCTATCAGAAATGTCTCAGGATTGGAATGGGAAGGAGTTGGATATCACATCTCATGCTAAAGGGAGGGTCTCTGGTTTGGAAGGGGAAGGATTTGGATATCACATCTCATGTTATAGGAAGGATCTCAGGTTTGGTATTAGAAGCATTGAGATATCACATCTCATGCTATAGGAAGGGTCTCAGGTTTGGAATGGGAAGGAATTGGATATCACATCTCATGTCATAGGAAGGATCTCAGGTTTGGTATTAGAAGCATTGAGATATCACATCTCATGCTATAGGAATGGTCTCAGGATTGGAATGGGAAGGAGTTGGATATTAGATTCTTGCTATAGAAAGGGTCTCAGGTTTGGAACGGGAAGGAGTTGGATATCACATCTCATGTTATAGGAAGGGTCTCAGGTTTGGTCTAAGCATTGAGATATCACATCTCTGCTATCAGAAGTTTCTCAGGATTGAAATGGGAAGGAGTTGGATATCCCATCTCATGTTATAGGACGGGTCTCAGGTTTGGTAATAGAATCATTGAGATATCACATCTCATGCTGTAGGAAGTGTCTAAGGATTGGAATGGGAAGGACTTGGATATCACATCTCATGCTATAGGTAGACTCTCAGGTTTGGAAAGGGAAGGAGTGGGATATCACATTTCATGTTCAAGGAAGGATCTCAGGTTTGGTATTGGAGGCATTGAGATATCACATCTCATGCTATAGGAAGGGTCTCAGGATTGGAATGGGAAGGATTTGGATATCACATCTCATGCTATAGGAAGGGTCTCAGGTTTGGTATAAGCATTGAGATATCACATCTCATGCTATAGGAAGGGTCTCAGGATTGGAATGGGAAGGAGTTGGATATCACATCTCATGCCATAGGAAAGGTCTCAGGTTTGGTACAAGCATTGAGATATCACATCTCTGCTATCGGAAGGGTCTCAGGATAGGAATGGGAAGGAGTTGGATATCACATCTCAAGCTATCTCAGGATTGGAATGGGAAGGAGTTTGATATCACATCTCAAGCTATAGGAAGGTCCTCAGGTTTGAAGGGGGAAGGATTTGGATCTCACATCTCATGTTTTAGGACGGGTCTCAGGTTTGGTATTAGAAGCATTGAGATATCACATCTCATGGTATAGGAAGGGTCTCAGGATTGGAATGGGAAGGAGTTGGATATCACATCTCAAGCTATCACAGGATTGGAATGGGAAGGAGTTTGATATCACATCTCAAGCTATAGGAAGGGTCTCAGGTTTGGAAAGGGAAGGATTTGGATTTCACATCTCATGTTATAGGATGGTTATCATGTTTGGTTTTAGAAGCATTGAGATATCACATCTAATGCTATCGGAAGGGTCTCAGGTTTGGAAAGGGAAGGATTTGGATTTCACATATGTTATTGGATGGTTCTCAGGTTTGGTTTTAGAAGCATTAAGATATCACATCTCATGCTATAGGAAGGGTCTCAGGTTTTGGAATGGGAAGGAGTTGGATACACATCTCATGTTATAGGAAGGATCTCAGGTTTGGTATTAGAAAAATTGTGATATCACATATCATGCTATAGGAAGGGTCTCAGGATTGGAATGGGAAGGAGTTGGATATGACATCTCATGCCACAGGAAGGGTCTCAGGTTTGGTATAAGCATTGAGATATCACATCTCTGCTATCGGAAGGGTCTCAGGATTGGAATGGGAAGGAGTTGGATATCCCATCTTATGTTATAGGAAAGATCTCAGGTTTGGAAGGGGAAGGATTTGGACATCACATCTCATGTTTTAGGACGGGTGTCAGGTTTGGTATTAGAAGCATTGAGATATCACATCTCATGGTATAGGAAGGGTCTCAGGATTGGAATGGGAAGGAGTTGGATATCACATCTCATGCTAAAGGGAGGGTCTCAGGTTTGGAAGGGGAAGGATTTGGATATCACATCTCATGTTATAGGAAGGATCTCAGGTTTGGTATTAGAAGCATTGAGATATCACATCTTATGCTATCGGAAGGATCTCAGGTTTGGTATTAGAAGCATTGAGATATCACATCTCATGGTATAGGAAGGGTCTCAGGAATGGAATGGGAAGGAGTTGGATATCACATCTCATGCTAAAGGGAGGGTCTCAGGTTTGGAAGGGGAAGGATTTGGATATCACATCTCATGTTATAGGAAGGATCTCAGGTTTGGTATTAGAAGCATTGAGATATCACATCTTATGCTATCGGAAGGATCTCAGGTTTGGTATTAGAAGCATTGAGATATCACATCTCATGCTATCAGAAGAGTCTCAGGATTGGAATAGGAAGGAGTTGGATATCACATCTCATGCTAAAGGGAGGGTCTCAGGTTTGGAAAGGGAAGGATTTGGATATCACATCTCATGTTATCGGAAGGGTCTCACGTTTGGTATTAGAAGTATTGAGATATCATATCTCATGCTATAGGAAGGGTCTCAGGATTGGAATGGGAAGGAGTTGGATATCACATCTCATGCTATAGGGAGGGTCTCAGGATTGGAATGGGAAGGACTTAGATATCACATATCATGCTATAGGGAGGGTCTCAGTTTTGATATTAGAAGCATTGAGATATCACATCTCATGCTATCGGAAGTGTCTCAGGATTGGAATGGGAAGGTGCTGGATATCACATCTCATGCTAAAGGAAGGGTCTCAGGTTTGGAACGGGAAGGATTTGGATATCACATCTCATGTTATAGGAAGGGTCTCAGGTTTGGTATAAGCATTGAGATATCACATCTCTGCTATCGGAAGTGTCTCAGGATTGGAATGGGAAGGAGTTGGATATCCCATCTCATGTTATAGGACGGGTCTCAGGTTTGTTATTAGAATCATTGAGATATCATATTGCATGCTGTAGGAAAGGTCTAAGGGTTGGAATGGGAAGGTCTTGGATATCACATCTCATGCTATAGATAGGCTCTTAGGTTTGGAAAGGGAAGGAGTTGGATATCACATTTCATGTTAGAGGAAGGATCTCAGGTTTGGTATTAGAAGCATTGAGATATCACATCTCATGCTATAGGAAGGGTCTCAGGATTGGAATGGGAAGCAGTTGGATATCACATCTCATGCTATAGGAAGGGTCTCAGGTTTGGTATAAGCATTGAGATATCACATCTCATGCTATAGGACGGGTCTCAGGATTGGAATGGAAGGAGTTGGATATCACATCTCATGTTATAGGAAGGATCTCAGGTCTGGTATTAGAAGCATTGAGACATCACATCTCATGCTATAGGAAGGGTCTCAGGGTTGGAATGGGAAGGAGTTGGATATCACATCTCATGTTATAGGAAGAGTCTCTGGTTTAGTATTAGAATCATTGAGATATCACATTGCATGCTGTAGGAAGGGTCTAAGGATTGGAATGGGATGGACTTGGAGATCACATCTCATGCTATAGGTAGGCTCTCAGGTTTGGTATAAGCATTGAGATATCACATCTCATGCTATAGGAAGGGTCTCAGAATTGGAATGGGAAGGAATTGGATATCACATCTCATGCTGTAGGAAGGGTCTCAGATTTGGTATAAGCATTGAGATATCACATCTCATGCTAAAGGAAGGGTCTCAGGTTTGGAATGGGAAGGAGTTGTATATGACATCTCAGGCCATAGGAAGGTTCTCAGGTTTGGTATAAGCATTGAGATATCACATCTCTGCTATCGGAAGGGTCTCAGGATTGGAATGGGAAGGAGTTGGATATCCCATCTCATGTTATAGGAAGGGTCTCAGGTTTGGTATTAGAAGCATAGAGATATCACATCTCATGCTATAGGAAGGGTCTTAGGATTTGAATGGCAAGGAGTTGAATATCACATCTCATGCCATAGGAAGGGTCTCAGGTTTGGTATAAGCATTGAGATATCACATCTCTGCTATCGGAAGGGTCTCAGGATTGGATTGGGAAGGAGTTGGATATCCCTTCTCATGCGATAGGAAGTGTCTCAGGTTGGAATGGGAAGGAGTTGGATATCACATCTCATGTTATAGGAAGGGTCTCAGGATTGGAATGGGAAGGATTTGGATATCACATCTCTTGCTATAGGAAGGGTCTCAGGTTTGGAATGGGTAGGAGTTGGATATTACTTTCTTGCTATAGGAAGGGTCTCATGTTTGGAATGGGAAGGAGTTGGATATCACATATGCTATAGTTAGTGTCTCAGGTTTGGAACGGGAAGGAGTTGGATATCACATCTCATGTTATAGGAAGGGTCTCAGGTTTGGTATAAGCATTGAGATATCACATCTCTGCTATCGGAAGCGGCTCAGGATTGGAATGGGAAGGAGTTGGATATCCCATCTCATGTTATAGGAAGAGTCTCTGGTTTGGTATTAGAATCATTGAGATATCACATCGCATGCTGTAGGAAGGGTCTAAGGATTGGAATGGGATGGACTTGGATATCACATCTCATGCTATAGGTAGGCTCTCAGGTTTGGTATAAGCATTGAGATATCACATCTCATGCTATAGGAAGGGTCTCAGGATTGGAATGGGAAGGAATTGGATATCACATCTCATGCTATAGGAAGGGTCTCAGATTTGGTATAAGCATTGAGATATCACATCTCATGCTAAAGGAAGGGTCTCAGGATTGGAATGGGAAGGAGTTGTATATGACATCTCAGGCCATAGGAAGGTTCTCAGGTTTGGTATAAGCATTGAGATATCACATCTCTGCTATAGGAAGGGTCTCAGGATTGGAATGGGAAGGAGTTGGATATCCCATCTCATGTTATAGGAAGGGTCTCAGGTTTGGTATTAGAAGCATAGAGATATCACATCTCATGCTATAGGAAGGGTCTCAGGATTGGAATGGGAAGGACTTGGATGTCACATCTCATGCTATAGGGAGGGTCTCAAGTTTGATATTAGAAGCATTGAGATAACAAATCTCATGATATCGGAAGGGTCTCAGGATTGGAATGGGAAGGAGTTGGATATCACATCTCATGATAAACGAAGGGTCTAAGGTTTGGAAGGGGAAGGATTTGGATATCACATCTCATGTTATAGGACGGGTCTCAGGTTTGGTATTAGAAGCATTGAGATATCAAGTCTCATCGTATAAGAAGGGTCTCAGAATTGGAATGGGAAGGAGTTGGATATCACACCTCAAGCTATAGGAAGGGTCTCAGGATTGGAATGGGAAGGAGTTTGATATCACATCTCATGCCATAGTATGGGTCTCAGGTTTGGTAGAAGCATTGGGATATCACATCTCATGCTATCGGAAGGGTATCAGTATTGGATTTGGAAGAAGTTGGATATCCCATCTCATGCTATAGGAAGGGTCTCAGGTTGGAATGGGAAGGAGTTGGATATCACATTTCATGTTATAGGAAGGGTCTCAGGATTGGAATGGGAAGGACTTGGATATCATATCTCATGCTATAGGACGGGTCTCAGGTTTGTTATTAGAATCATTGAGATATCATATTGCATGCTGTAGGAAGGGTCTAAGGATTGGAATGGGAAGGACTTGGATATCACATCTCATGCTATAGATAGGCTCTTAGGTTTGGAAAGGGAAGGAGTTGGATATCACATTTCATGTTAGAGGAAGGATCTCAGGTTTGGTATTAGAAGCATTGAGATATCACATCTCATGCTATAGGAAGGGTCTCAGGATTGGAATGGGAAGTAGTTGGATATCACATCTCATGCTATAGGAAGGGTCTCAGGTTTGGTATAAGCATTGAGATATCACATCTCATGCTATAGGACGGGTCTCAGGATTGGAATGGAAGGAGTTGGATATCACATCTCATGTTATAGGAAGGATCTCAGGTTTGGTATTAGAAGCATTGAGACATCACATCTCATGCTATAGGAAGGGTCTCAGGGTTGGAATGGGAAGGAGTTGGATATCACATCTCATCCAATAGGAAGGGTCTCAGGTTTGGAATGGGAAGGAATTGGATATCACATCTCATGTTATAGGAAGGATCTCAGGATTGGAATGTGAAGGATTTGGATATCACATCTCATGCTAAAGGAAGGGTCTCAGGTTTGGTAGAAGCATTGAGATATCACGTCTCTGCTATCGGAAGGGTCTCAGGATTGGATTGGGAAGGAGTTGGATATCCCTTCTCATGCTATAGGAAGGGTCTCAGGATTTGAATGGCAAGGAGTTGGATATCACATCTCATGCCATAGGAAGGGTCTCAGGTTTGGTATAAGCATTGAGATATCACATCTCTGCTATCGGAAGGGTCTCAGGATTGGAATGGGAAGGAGTTGGATATTCCCATCTCATGTTATAGGAAGGGTCTCAGGTTTGGTATTAGAAGCATTGAGATATCACATCTCATGCTATAGGAAGGGTCTCAGGATTGGAATGGGAAGGACTTGGATATCACATCTCATGCTATAGGGAGGGTCTCAAGTTTGATATTAGAAGTATTGAGATATCATATCTCATGCTATAGGAAGGGTCTCAGGATTGGAATGGGAAAGAGTTGGATATCACATCTCATGCTATAGGGAGTGTCTCAGGATTGGAATGGGAAGGACTTAGATATCACATATCATGCTATAGGGAGGGTCTCAGTTTTGATATTAGAAGCATTGAGATATCACATCTCATGCTATCGGAAGTGTCTCAGGATTGGAATGGGAAGGAGCTGGATATCACATCTCATGCTAAAGGAAGGGTCTCAGGTTTGGAACGGGAAGGATTTGGATATCACATCTCATGCTAAAGGAAGGGTCTCAGGTTTGGAACGGGAAGGATTTGGATATCACATCTCATGTTATAGGAAGGGTCTCAGGTTTGGTATAAGCATTGAGATATCACATCTCTGCTATCGGAAGTGTCTCAGTATTGGAATGGGAAGGAGTTGGATATCCCATCTCATGTTATAGGACGGGTCTCAGGTTTGTTATTAGAATCATTGAGATATCATATTGCATGCTGTAGGAAGGGTCTAAGGGTTGGAATGGGAAGGACTTGGATATCACATCTCATGCTATAGATAGGCTCTTAGGTTTGGAAAGGGAAGGAGTTGGATATCACATTTCATGTTAGAGGAAGGATCTCAGGTTTGGTATTAGAAGCATTGAGATATCACATCTCATGCTATAGGAAGGGTCTCAGGATTGGAATGGGAAGTAGTTGGATCTCATGCTATAGGAAGGGTCTCAGGTTTGGTATAAGCATTGAGATATCACATCTCATGCTATAGGACGGGTCTCAGGATTGGAATGGAAGGAGTTGGATATCACATCTCATGTTATAGGAAGGATCTCAGGTTTGGTATTAGAAGCATTGAGACATCACATCTCATGCTATAGGAAGGGTCTCAGGGTTGGAATGGGAAGGAGTTGGATATCACATCTCATCCAATAGGAAGGGTCTCAGGTTTGGAATGGGAAGGAATTGGATATCACATCTCATGTTATAGGAAGGATCTCAGGTTTGGTATTAGAAGCATTGAGATATCACATCTCATGCTATAGGAAGGGTCTCAGGATTGGAATGTGAAGGATTTGGATATCACATCTCATGATAAAGGAAGGGTCTCAGGTTTGGTAGAAGCATTGAGATATCACGTCTCTGCTATCGGAAGGGTCTCAGGATTGGATTGGGAAGGAGTTGGATATCCCTTCTCATGCTATAGGAAGGGTCTCAGGATTTGAATGGCAAGGAGTTGGATATCACATCTAATGCCATAGGAAGGGTCTCAGGTTTTGTATAAGCATTGAGATATCACATCTCTGCTATCGGAAGGGTCTCAGGATTGGATTGGGAAGGAGTTGGATATCCCTTCTCATGCTATAGGAAGTGTCTCAGGTTGGAATGGGAAGGATTTGGATATCACATCTCATGTTATAGGAAGGGTCTCAGGATTGGAATGGGTAGGAGTTGGATATTACTTTCTTGCTATAGGAAGGGTCTCATGTTTGGAATGGGAAGGAGTTGGATATCACATATGCTATAGTTAGTGTCTCAGGTTTGGAACGGGAAGGAGTTGGATATCACATCTCATGTTATAGGAAGGGTCTCAGGTTTGGTATAAGCATTGAGATGTCACATCTCTGCTATCGGAAGCGGCTCAGGATTGGAATGGGAAGGAGTTGGATATCACATCTCATGCTATAGGTAGGCTCTCAGGTTTGGTATAAGCATTGAGATATCACATCTCATGCTATAGGAAGGGTCTCAGGATTGGAATGGGAAGGATTTGGATATCACATCTCATGCTATAGGAAGGGTCTCAGATTTGGTATAAGCATTGAGATATCACATCTCATGCTAAAATAAGGGTCTCAGGATTGGAATGGGAAGGAGTTGTATATGACATCTCAGGCCATAGGAAGGGTCTCAGGTTTGGTATAAGCATTGAGATATCACATCTCTGCTATCGGAAGGGTCTCAGGATTGGAATGGGAAGGAGTTGGATATCCCATCTCATGTTATAGGAAGGGTCTCAGGTTTGGTATTAGAAGCATAGAGATATCACATCTCATGCTATAGGAAGGGTCTCAGGATTGGAATGGGAAGGACTTGGATGTCATATCTCATGCTATAGGGAGGGTCTCAAGTTTGATATTAGAAGCATTGAGATAACAAATCTCATGATATCGGAAGGGTCTCAGGATTGGAATGGGAAGGAGTTGGATACCACATCTCATGATAAAGGAAGGGTCTAAGGTTTGGAAGGGGAAGGATTTGGATATCACATCTCATGTTATAGGACGGGACTCAGGTTTGGTATTAGAAGCATTGAGATATCAAGTCTCATGGTATAAGAAGGGTCTCAGAATTGGAATGGGAAGGAGTTGGATATCACACCTCAAGCTATAGGAAGGGTCTCAGGATTGGAATGGGAAGGAGTTTGATATCACATCTCATGCCATAGTATGGGTCTCAGGTTTGGTAGAAGCATTGGGATATCACATCTCATGCTATCGGAAGGGTATCAGTATTGGATTTGGAAGAAGTTGGATATCCCATCTCATTCTATCGGAAGGGTCTCAGGATGGAATGGGAAGGAGTTTGATATCACATTTATTAGAAGCATTGAGATATCACATCTCATGGTATAGGAAGGGTCTCAGGATTGGAATGGGAAGGAGTTGGATATCACATCTCAAGCTATCTCAGGATTGGAATGGGAAGGAGTTTGATATCACATCTCATGCAATCGGAAGGGTCTCAGGTTTGGAATGGGAAGGAGTTGGATATCACATCTCATGTTATAGGAAGGATCTCAGGTTTATTATTAGAAGCATTGAGATATCACATCTCATGCTATAGGAAGGGTCTCAGGATTGGAATCGGAAGGAGTTGTATTTGACATCTCATGCCATAGGAAGGGTCTCAGGTTTGGTATAAGCATTGAGATATCACATCTCTGCTATCGGAAGGGTCTCAGGATTGGAATGGGAAGGAGTTGGATATCCCATCTCATTATAGGAAGGGTCTCAGGTTTGGTATTAGAAGCATTGAGATATCACATCTCATGCTATAGGAAGGGTCTCAGGATTGGAATGGGAAGGACTTGAATATCACATCTCATGTTATAGCAAGGGTCTCAGGTTTGGTATTAGAAGCATTGAGATATCACATCTCATGCTATAGGAAGGGTCTCAGGATTGGAATGGGAACGACTTGGATATCACATCTCATGATAAAGGAAGGGTCTAAGGTTTGGAAGGGGAAGGATTTGGATATCACATCTCATGTTATAGGACCGGTCTCAGGTTTGGTATTAGAAGCATTGAGATATCAAGTCCCATGGTATAGGACGGGTCTCAGAATTGGAATGGGAAGGAGTTGGATATCACATCTCAAGCTATAGGAAGGGTGTCAGGATTGGAATGGGAAGGAGTTTGATATCACATCTCATGCCATGGTATGGGTCTCAGGTTTTGTAGAAGTATTGGGATATCACATCTCATGCTATCGGAAGGGTATCAGGATTGGATTTGGAAGGAGTTGGATATCCCATCTCATGCTATAGGAAGGGTCTCAGGTTGGAATGGGAAGGAATTGGATATCACATCTCATGTTATAGGAAGGGTATCAGGATTGGAATGGGAAGGACTTGGATATCACATCTCATGCTATAGGAAGGCTATCAGGTTTGGAAGGGGAAGGAGTTGCATATCAAATTTCATTTTAGAGGTAGGATCTCAGGTTTGGTATTAGAGGCATTGAGATATCACATCTCATGCTATAGGAAGGGTCTCACGATTGGAATGGGAAGGATTTGGATATCACATCTCATGCTATAGGAAGGGTCTCAGGTTTGGTATAAGCATTGAGATATCACATCTCATGCTATAGAAACGGTCTCAAGATTGCAATGGGAAGGAGTTGGATATCACATCTCATGTTATAGGAAGGATCTCAGATTTGGTATTAGAAGCATTGAGACATCACATCTCATGCTATAGGAAGGGTCTCAGGATTGGAATGGGAAGGAGTTGGATATCACATCTCATGTTATAGGAAGGGTCTCAGGATTGGAATGGGAAGCACTTCGATATCACATCTCATGTTATAGGAAGGCTCCCAGGTTTAGAAGGGGAAGGAGTTGGATATCACATTTCATGTTAGAGGTAGGATCTCAGGTTTGGTATTAGAGGCATTGATATATAACATCTCATGCTATCAGAAGGGTCTCAGGATTGGAATGGGAAGGATTTGGATATCACATCTCATGTTATAGGACCGGTCTCAGGTTTGGTATTAGAAGCATTGAGATATCAAGTCCCATGGTATAGGACGGGTCTCAGAATTGGAATGGGAAGGAGTTGGATATCACATCTCAAGCTATAGGAAGGGTGTCAGGATTGGAATGGGAAGGAGTTTGATATCACATCTCATGCCATGGTATGGGTCTCAGGTTTTGTAGAAGCATTGGGATATCACATCTCATGCTATCGGAAGGGTATCAGGATTGGATTTGGAAGGAGTTGGATATCCCATCTCATGCTATAGGAAGGGTCTCAGGTTGGAATGGGAAGGAATTGGATATCACATCTCATGTTATAGGAAGGGTATCAGGATTGGAATGGGAAGGACTTGGATATCACATCTCATGCTATAGGAAGGCTATCAGGTTTGGAAGGGGAAGGAGTTGCATATCAAATTTCATTTTAGAGGTAGGATCTCAGGTTTGGTATTAGAGGCATTGAGATATCACATCTCATGCTATAGGAAGGGTCTCACGATTGGAATGGGAAGGATTTGGATATCACATCTCATGCTATAGGAAGGGTCTCAGGTTTGGTATAAGCATTGAGATATCACATCTCATGCTATAGAAATGGTCTCAAGATTGCAATGGGAAGGAGTTGGATATCACATCTCATGTTATAGGAAGGATCTCAGATTTGGTATTAGAAGCATTGAGACATCACATCTCATGCTATAGGAAGGGTCTCAGGATTGGAATGGGAAGGAGTTGGATATCACATCTCATGTTATAGGAAGGGTCTCAGGATTGGAATGGGAAGCACTTCGATATCACATCTCATGCTATAGGAAGGGTCTCAGGATTGGAATGGGAAGGATTTGGATATCACATCTCATGCTATAGGAAGGCTCCCAGGTTTAGAAGGGGAAGGAGTTGGATATCACATTTCATGTTAGAGGTAGGATCTCAGGTTTGGTATTAGAGGCATTGAGATATAACATCTCATGCTATCAGAAGGGTCTCAGGATTGGAATGGGAAGTAGTTGGATATCACATCTCATGCTAAAGGGAGGGTCTCAGGTTTGGAAGGGGAAGGATTTGGATATCACATCTCATGCTATAGGAAGGGTCTCAGGATTGGAATGGGAAGGATTTGGATATCACATCTCATGCTATAGGAAGGGTCTCAGGTTTGGTATAAGCATTGAGATATCACATCTCATGCTATAGGAAGGGTCTCAGGATTGGAATGGAAGGAGTTGGATATCACATTTCATGCTATAGGTAGGCTCTCAGTTTTGGAAAGGGAAGGTTTTGGATATCACATCTCATGCTATAGGAAGAGTCTCACGATTGGAATGGGAAGGATTTGGATATCACATCTCATGCTATAGGAAGGGTCTCAGGATTGGAATGGGAAGGAGTTGGATATCACATCTCATGCTATAGGAAGGGTCTCAGGAATGGAATGGGAAGGAGTTTTATATGACATCTCATGCCATAGGAAGGATCTCAGGTTTGGTATTAGAAGCATTGAGACATCACATCTCATGTTATAGGAAGGGTCTCAGGATTGGAATGGGAAGGAGTTGGATATCACATCTCATGCTATAGGAAGGGTCTCAGGTTTGGTATAAGCATTGAGATATCACATCTCATGCTATAGGAAGGGTCTCAGGATTGGAATGGGAAGGAGTTGTAT
Source organism: Ambystoma mexicanum (assembly GCF_040938575.1). Classification (NCBI taxonomy): domain Eukaryota; kingdom Metazoa; phylum Chordata; class Amphibia; order Caudata; family Ambystomatidae; genus Ambystoma; species Ambystoma mexicanum. The sequence continues at coordinate 552,854 of NW_027182328.1, read as the reverse complement.
ATGACATCTCATGCCATAGGAAGGGTCTCAGGTTTGGTATCAGCATTGAGATATCACATCTCTGCTATCGGAAGGGTCTCAGGATTGGAATGGGAAGGAGTTGGATATCCCATCTTATGTTATAGGAAGGGTCTCAGGTTTGGTATTAGAAGCATTGAGATATCACATCTCATGCTATAGGAAGGGTCTCAGGATTGGAATGGGAAGGACTTGAATATCCCATCTCATGCTATAGGGAGGCTCTCACGTTTGGAAAGGGAAGGAGTTGGATATCACATTTCATGTTAGAGGTAGGATCTCAGGTTTGGTATTAGAGGCATTGAATATCACATCTCATGCTATCAGAAGGGTCTCGGGATTGGAATGGGAAGGAGTTGGATATCACATCTCATGCTAAAGGGAGGGTCTCAGGTTTGGAAGGGGAAGGATTTTGATATCACATCTCATGTTATAGGAAGGATCTCAGGTTTGGTATTAGAGGGATTGAGATATCACATCTCATGCTATCGGAAGGGTATCAGGATTGGATTTGGAAGTAGTTGGATATCCCATCTCATGCTATAGGAAGGGTCTCAGGTTGGAATGGGAAGGAATTGGATATCACATCTCATGTTATAGGAAGGGTCTCAGGATTGGAATGGGAAATACTTCGATATCACATCTCATGCTATAGGAAGGCTCTCAGGTTTGCAAGGGGAAGGAGTTGGATATCACATTTCATGTTAGAGGTAGGATCTCAGGTTTGGTATTAGAGGCATTGAGATATCACATCTCATGCTATCAGAAATGTCTCAGGATTGGAATGGGAAGGAGTTGGATATCACATCTCATGCTAAAGGGAGGGTCTCTGGTTTGGAAGGGGAAGGATTTGGATATCACATCTCATGTTATAGGAAGGATCTCAGGTTTGGTATTAGAAGCATTGAGATATCACATCCCATGCTATAGGAAGGGTCTCAGGTTTGGAATGGGAAGGAATTGGATATCACATCTCATGTCATAGGAAGGATCTCAGGTTTGGTATTAGAAGCATTGAGATATCACATCTCATGCTATAGGAATGGTCTCAGGATTGGAATGGGAAGGAGTTGGATATTAGATTCTTGCTATAGAAAGGGTCTCAGGTTTGGAACGGGAAGGAGTTGGATATCACATCTCATGTTATAGGAAGGGTCTCAGGTTTGGTCTAAGCATTGAGATATCACATCTCTGCTATCAGAAGTTTCTCAGGATTGAAATGGGAAGGAGTTGGATATCCCATCTCATGTTATAGGACGGGTCTCAGGTTTGGTAATAGAATCATTGAGATATCACATCTCATGCTGTAGGAAGTGTCTAAGGATTGGAATGGGAAGGACTTGGATATCACATCTCATGCTATAGGTAGACTCTCAGGTTTGGAAAGGGAAGGAGTGGGATATCACATTTCATGTTCAAGGAAGGATCTCAGGTTTGGTATTGGAGGCATTGAGATATCACATCTCATGCTATAGGAAGGGTCTCAGGATTGGAATGGGAAGGATTTGGATATCACATCTCATGCTATAGGAAGGGTCTCAGGTTTGGTATAAGCATTGAGATATCACATCTCATGCTATAGGAAGGGTCTCAGGATTGGAATGGGAAGGAGTTGGATATCACATCTCATGCCATAGGAAAGGTCTCAGGTTTGGTACAAGCATTGAGATATCACATCTCTGCTATCGGAAGGGTCTCAGGATAGGAATGGGAAGGAGTTGGATATCACATCTCAAGCTATCTCAGGATTGGAATGGGAAGGAGTTTGATATCACATCTCAAGCTATAGGAAGGTCCTCAGGTTTGAAGGGGGAAGGATTTGGATCTCACATCTCATGTTTTAGGACGGGTCTCAGGTTTGGTATTAGAAGCATTGAGATATCACATCTCATGGTATAGGAAGGGTCTCAGGATTGGAATGGGAAGGAGTTGGATATCACATCTCAAGCTATCACAGGATTGGAATGGGAAGGAGTTTGATATCACATCTCAAGCTATAGGAAGGGTCTCAGGTTTGGAAAGGGAAGGATTTGGATTTCACATCTCATGTTATAGGATGGTTATCATGTTTGGTTTTAGAAGCATTGAGATATCACATCTAATGCTATCGGAAGGGTCTCAGGTTTGGAAAGGGAAGGATTTGGATTTCACATATGTTATTGGATGGTTCTCAGGTTTGGTTTTAGAAGCATTAAGATATCACATCTCATGCTATAGGAAGGGTCTCAGGTTTTGGAATGGGAAGGAGTTGGATACACATCTCATGTTATAGGAAGGATCTCAGGTTTGGTATTAGAAAAATTGTGATATCACATATCATGCTATAGGAAGGGTCTCAGGATTGGAATGGGAAGGAGTTGGATATGACATCTCATGCCACAGGAAGGGTCTCAGGTTTGGTATAAGCATTGAGATATCACATCTCTGCTATCGGAAGGGTCTCAGGATTGGAATGGGAAGGAGTTGGATATCCCATCTTATGTTATAGGAAAGATCTCAGGTTTGGAAGGGGAAGGATTTGGACATCACATCTCATGTTTTAGGACGGGTGTCAGGTTTGGTATTAGAAGCATTGAGATATCACATCTCATGGTATAGGAAGGGTCTCAGGATTGGAATGGGAAGGAGTTGGATATCACATCTCATGCTAAAGGGAGGGTCTCAGGTTTGGAAGGGGAAGGATTTGGATATCACATCTCATGTTATAGGAAGGATCTCAGGTTTGGTATTAGAAGCATTGAGATATCACATCTTATGCTATCGGAAGGATCTCAGGTTTGGTATTAGAAGCATTGAGATATCACATCTCATGGTATAGGAAGGGTCTCAGGAATGGAATGGGAAGGAGTTGGATATCACATCTCATGCTAAAGGGAGGGTCTCAGGTTTGGAAGGGGAAGGATTTGGATATCACATCTCATGTTATAGGAAGGATCTCAGGTTTGGTATTAGAAGCATTGAGATATCACATCTTATGCTATCAGAAGGATCTCAGGTTTGGTATTAGAAGCATTGAGATATCACATCTCATGCTATCAGAAGAGTCTCAGGATTGGAATAGGAAGGAGTTGGATATCACATCTCATGCTAAAGGGAGGGTCTCAGGTTTGGAAAGGGAAGGATTTGGATATCACATCTCATGTTATCGGAAGGGTCTCACGTTTGGTATTAGAAGTATTGAGATATCATATCTCATGCTATAGGAAGGGTCTCAGGATTGGAATGGGAAGGAGTTGGATATCACATCTCATGCTATAGGGAGGGTCTCAGGATTGGAATGGGAAGGACTTAGATATCACATATCATGCTATAGGGAGGGTCTCAGTTTTGATATTAGAAGCATTGAGATATCACATCTCATGCTATCGGAAGTGTCTCAGGATTGGAATGGGAAGGTGCTGGATATCACATCTCATGCTAAAGGAAGGGTCTCAGGTTTGGAACGGGAAGGATTTGGATATCACATCTCATGTTATAGGAAGGGTCTCAGGTTTGGTATAAGCATTGAGATATCACATCTCTGCTATCGGAAGTGTCTCAGGATTGGAATGGGAAGGAGTTGGATATCCCATCTCATGTTATAGGACGGGTCTCAGGTTTGTTATTAGAATCATTGAGATATCATATTGCATGCTGTAGGAAAGGTCTAAGGGTTGGAATGGGAAGGTCTTGGATATCACATCTCATGCTATAGATAGGCTCTTAGGTTTGGAAAGGGAAGGAGTTGGATATCACATTTCATGTTAGAGGAAGGATCTCAGGTTTGGTATTAGAAGCATTGAGATATCACATCTCATGCTATAGGAAGGGTCTCAGGATTGGAATGGGAAGCAGTTGGATATCACATCTCATGCTATAGGAAGGGTCTCAGGTTTGGTATAAGCATTGAGATATCACATCTCATGCTATAGGACGGGTCTCAGGATTGGAATGGAAGGAGTTGGATATCACATCTCATGTTATAGGAAGGATCTCAGGTCTGGTATTAGAAGCATTGAGACATCACATCTCATGCTATAGGAAGGGTCTCAGGGTTGGAATGGGAAGGAGTTGGATATCACATCTCATGTTATAGGAAGAGTCTCTGGTTTAGTATTAGAATCATTGAGATATCACATTGCATGCTGTAGGAAGGGTCTAAGGATTGGAATGGGATGGACTTGGAGATCACATCTCATGCTATAGGTAGGCTCTCAGGTTTGGTATAAGCATTGAGATATCACATCTCATGCTATAGGAAGGGTCTCAGAATTGGAATGGGAAGGAATTGGATATCACATCTCATGCTGTAGGAAGGGTCTCAGATTTGGTATAAGCATTGAGATATCACATCTCATGCTAAAGGAAGGGTCTCAGGTTTGGAATGGGAAGGAGTTGTATATGACATCTCAGGCCATAGGAAGGTTCTCAGGTTTGGTATAAGCATTGAGATATCACATCTCTGCTATCGGAAGGGTCTCAGGATTGGAATGGGAAGGAGTTGGATATCCCATCTCATGTTATAGGAAGGGTCTCAGGTTTGGTATTAGAAGCATAGAGATATCACATCTCATGCTATAGGAAGGGTCTTAGGATTTGAATGGCAAGGAGTTGAATATCACATCTCATGCCATAGGAAGGGTCTCAGGTTTGGTATAAGCATTGAGATATCACATCTCTGCTATCGGAAGGGTCTCAGGATTGGATTGGGAAGGAGTTGGATATCCCTTCTCATGCGATAGGAAGTGTCTCAGGTTGGAATGGGAAGGAGTTGGATATCACATCTCATGTTATAGGAAGGGTCTCAGGATTGGAATGGGAAGGATTTGGATATCACATCTCTTGCTATAGGAAGGGTCTCAGGTTTGGAATGGGTAGGAGTTGGATATTACTTTCTTGCTATAGGAAGGGTCTCATGTTTGGAATGGGAAGGAGTTGGATATCACATATGCTATAGTTAGTGTCTCAGGTTTGGAACGGGAAGGAGTTGGATATCACATCTCATGTTATAGGAAGGGTCTCAGGTTTGGTATAAGCATTGAGATATCACATCTCTGCTATCGGAAGCGGCTCAGGATTGGAATGGGAAGGAGTTGGATATCCCATCTCATGTTATAGGAAGAGTCTCTGGTTTGGTATTAGAATCATTGAGATATCACATCGCATGCTGTAGGAAGGGTCTAAGGATTGGAATGGGATGGACTTGGATATCACATCTCATGCTATAGGTAGGCTCTCAGGTTTGGTATAAGCATTGAGATATCACATCTCATGCTATAGGAAGGGTCTCAGGATTGGAATGGGAAGGAATTGGATATCACATCTCATGCTATAGGAAGGGTCTCAGATTTGGTATAAGCATTGAGATATCACATCTCATGCTAAAGGAAGGGTCTCAGGATTGGAATGGGAAGGAGTTGTATATGACATCTCAGGCCATAGGAAGGTTCTCAGGTTTGGTATAAGCATTGAGATATCACATCTCTGCTATAGGAAGGGTCTCAGGATTGGAATGGGAAGGAGTTGGATATCCCATCTCATGTTATAGGAAGGGTCTCAGGTTTGGTATTAGAAGCATAGAGATATCACATCTCATGCTATAGGAAGGGTCTCAGGATTGGAATGGGAAGGACTTGGATGTCACATCTCATGCTATAGGGAGGGTCTCAAGTTTGATATTAGAAGCATTGAGATAACAAATCTCATGATATCGGAAGGGTCTCAGGATTGGAATGGGAAGGAGTTGGATATCACATCTCATGATAAACGAAGGGTCTAAGGTTTGGAAGGGGAAGGATTTGGATATCACATCTCATGTTATAGGACGGGTCTCAGGTTTGGTATTAGAAGCATTGAGATATCAAGTCTCATCGTATAAGAAGGGTCTCAGAATTGGAATGGGAAGGAGTTGGATATCACACCTCAAGCTATAGGAAGGGTCTCAGGATTGGAATGGGAAGGAGTTTGATATCACATCTCATGCCATAGTATGGGTCTCAGGTTTGGTAGAAGCATTGGGATATCACATCTCATGCTATCGGAAGGGTATCAGTATTGGATTTGGAAGAAGTTGGATATCCCATCTCATGCTATAGGAAGGGTCTCAGGTTGGAATGGGAAGGAGTTGGATATCACATTTCATGTTATAGGAAGGGTCTCAGGATTGGAATGGGAAGGACTTGGATATCATATCTCATGCTATAGGACGGGTCTCAGGTTTGTTATTAGAATCATTGAGATATCATATTGCATGCTGTAGGAAGGGTCTAAGGATTGGAATGGGAAGGACTTGGATATCACATCTCATGCTATAGATAGGCTCTTAGGTTTGGAAAGGGAAGGAGTTGGATATCACATTTCATGTTAGAGGAAGGATCTCAGGTTTGGTATTAGAAGCATTGAGATATCACATCTCATGCTATAGGAAGGGTCTCAGGATTGGAATGGGAAGTAGTTGGATATCACATCTCATGCTATAGGAAGGGTCTCAGGTTTGGTATAAGCATTGAGATATCACATCTCATGCTATAGGACGGGTCTCAGGATTGGAATGGAAGGAGTTGGATATCACATCTCATGTTATAGGAAGGATCTCAGGTTTGGTATTAGAAGCATTGAGACATCACATCTCATGCTATAGGAAGGGTCTCAGGGTTGGAATGGGAAGGAGTTGGATATCACATCTCATCCAATAGGAAGGGTCTCAGGTTTGGAATGGGAAGGAATTGGATATCACATCTCATGTTATAGGAAGGATCTCAGGATTGGAATGTGAAGGATTTGGATATCACATCTCATGCTAAAGGAAGGGTCTCAGGTTTGGTAGAAGCATTGAGATATCACGTCTCTGCTATCGGAAGGGTCTCAGGATTGGATTGGGAAGGAGTTGGATATCCCTTCTCATGCTATAGGAAGGGTCTCAGGATTTGAATGGCAAGGAGTTGGATATCACATCTCATGCCATAGGAAGGGTCTCAGGTTTGGTATAAGCATTGAGATATCACATCTCTGCTATCGGAAGGATCTCAGGATTGGAATGGGAAGGAGTTGGATATTCCCATCTCATGTTATAGGAAGGGTCTCAGGTTTGGTATTAGAAGCATTGAGATATCACATCTCATGCTATAGGAAGGGTCTCAGGATTGGAATGGGAAGGACTTGGATATCACATCTCATGCTATAGGGAGGGTCTCAAGTTTGATATTAGAAGCTTTGAGATATCACATCTCATAATATCGGAAGGGTCTCAGGATTGGAATGGGAAGGAGTTGGATATCACATCTCATGATAAAGGAAGGGTCTAAGGTTGGAAGGGGAAGGATTTGGATATCACATCTCATGTTATATTACGGGTCTCAGGTTTGGTATTAGAAGCATTGAGATATCAAGTCTCAGAGTATAGGAAGGGTCTCAGAATTGGAATGGGAAGGAGTTGGATATCACATCTCAAGCTATAGGAAGGGTCTCAGGATTGGAATGGGAAGGACTTGGATATCACATCTCATGCTATAGGAAGGCTCTCAGGTTTGGAAGGGGAAAGAGTTGGATATCACATTTCATGTTAGAGGTAGGATCTCAGGTTTGGTATTAGAGGCATTGAGATATCACATCTCATGCTATCAGAAGGGTCTCAGGAATGGAATGGGAAGGAGTTGGATATCACATCTCATGCTAAAGGGAGGGTCTCAGGTTTGGAAGGGGAAGGATTTGGATATCACATCTCATGTTATAGGAAGGATCTCAGGTTTGGTATTAGAAGCATTGAGATATCACATCTCATGCTATCGGAAGGATCTCAGGTTTGGTATTAGAAGCATTGAGATATCACATCTCATGCTATCAGAAGGGTCTCAGGATTGGAATGGGAAGGAGTTGGATATCACATCTCATGCTAAAGGGAGGGTCTCAGGTTTGGAAGGGGAAGGATTTGGATATCACATCTCATGTTATCGGAAGCATCTCACGTTTGGTATTAGAAGTATTGAGATATCATATCTCATGCTATAGGAAGGGTCTCAGGATTGGAATGGGAAAGAGTTGGATATCACATCTCATGCTATAGGGAGTGTCTCAGGATTGGAATGGGAAGGACTTAGATATCACATATCATGCTATAGGGAGGGTCTCAGTTTTGATATTAGAAGCATTGAGATATCACATCTCATGCTATCGGAAGTGTCTCAGGATTGGAATGGGAAGGAGCTGGATATCACATCTCATGCTAAAGGAAGGGTCTCAGGTTTGGAACGGGAAGGATTTGGATATCACATCTCATGCTAAAGGAAGGGTCTCAGGTTTGGAACGGGAAGGATTTGGATATCACATCTCATGTTATAGGAAGGGTCTCAGGTTTGGTATAAGCATTGAGATATCACATCTCTGCTATCGGAAGTGTCTCAGTATTGGAATGGGAAGGAGTTGGATATCCCATCTCATGTTATAGGACGGGTCTCAGGTTTGTTATTAGAATCATTGAGATATCATATTGCATGCTGTAGGAAGGGTCTAAGGGTTGGAATGGGAAGGACTTGGATATCACATCTCATGCTATAGATAGGCTCTTAGGTTTGGAAAGGGAAGGAGTTGGATATCACATTTCATGTTAGAGGAAGGATCTCAGGTTTGGTATTAGAAGCATTGAGATATCACATCTCATGCTATAGGAAGGGTCTCAGGATTGGAATGGGAAGTCGTTGGATCTCATGCTATAGGAAGGGTCTCAGGTTTGGTATAAGCATTGAGATATCACATCTCATGCTATAGGACGGGTCTCAGGATTGGAATGGAAGGAGTTGGATATCACATCTCATGTTATAGGAAGGATCTCAGGTTTGGTATTAGAAGCATTGAGACATCACATCTCATGCTATAGGAAGGGTCTCAGGGTTGGAATGGGAAGGAGTTGGATATCACATCTCATCCAATAGGAAGGGTCTCAGGTTTGGAATGGGAAGGAATTGGATATCACATCTCATGTTATAGGAAGGATCTCAGGTTTGGTATTAGAAGCATTGAGATATCACATCTCATGCTATAGGAAGGGTCTCAGGATTGGAATGTGAAGGATTTGGATATCACATCTCATGCTAAAGGAAGGGTCTCAGGTTTGGTAGAAGCATTGAGATATCACGTCTCTGCTATCGGAAGGGTCTCAGGATTGGATTGGGAAGGAGTTGGATATCCCTTCTCATGCTATAGGAAGGGTCTCAGGATTTGAATGGCAAGGAGTTGGATATCACATCTAATGCCATAGGAAGGGTCTCAGGTTTTGTATAAGCATTGAGATATCACATCTCTGCTATCGGAAGGGTCTCAGGATTGGATTGGGAAGGAGTTGGATATCCCTTCTCATGCTATAGGAAGTGTCTCAGGTTGGAATGGGAAGGAGTTGGATATCACATCTCATGTTATAGGAAGGGTCTCAGGATTGGAATGGGAAGGATTTGGATATCACATCTCTTGCTATAGGAAGGGTCTCAGGATTGGAATGGGTAGGAGTTGGATATTACTTTCTTGCTATAGGAAGGGTCTCATGTTTGGAATGGGAAGGAGTTGGATATCACATATGCTATAGTTAGTGTCTCAGGTTTGGAACGGGAAGGAGTTGGATATCACATCTCATGTTATAGGAAGGGTCTCAGGTTTGGTATAAGCATTGAGATGTCACATCTCTGCTATCGGAAGCGGCTCAGGATTGGAATGGGAAGGAGTTGGATATCACATCTCATGCTATAGGTAGGCTCTCAGGTTTGGTATAAGCATTGAGATATCACATCTCATGCTATAGGAAGGGTCTCAGGATTGGAATGGGAAGGATTTGGATATCACATCTCATGCTATAGGAAGGGTCTCAGATTTGGTATAAGCATTGAGATATCACATCTCATGCTAAAATAAGGGTCTCAGGATTGGAATGGGAAGGAGTTGTATATGACATCTCAGGCCATAGGAAGGGTCTCAGGTTTGGTATAAGCATTGAGATATCACATCTCTGCTATCGGAAGGGTCTCAGGATTGGAATGGGAAGGAGTTGGATATCCCATCTCATGTTATAGGAAGGGTCTCAGGTTTGGTATTAGAAGCATAGAGATATCACATCTCATGCTATAGGAAGGGTCTCAGGATTGGAATGGGAAGGACTTGGATGTCATATCTCATGCTATAGGGAGGGTCTCAAGTTTGATATTAGAAGCATTGAGATAACAAATCTCATGATATCGGAAGGGTCTCAGGATTGGAATGGGAAGGAGTTGGATACCACATCTCATGATAAAGGAAGGGTCTAAGGTTTGGAAGGGGAAGGATTTGGATATCACATCTCATGTTATAGGACGGGACTCAGGTTTGGTATTAGAAGCATTGAGATATCAAGTCTCATGGTATAAGAAGGGTCTCAGAATTGGAATGGGAAGGAGTTGGATATCACACCTCAAGCTATAGGAAGGGTCTCAGGATTGGAATGGGAAGGAGTTTGATATCACATCTCATGCCATAGTATGGGTCTCAGGTTTGGTAGAAGCATTGGGATATCACATCTCATGCTATCGGAAGGGTATCAGTATTGGATTTGGAAGAAGTTGGATATCCCATCTCATTCTATCGGAAGGGTCTCAGGATGGAATGGGAAGGAGTTTGATATCACATTTATTAGAAGCATTGAGATATCACATCTCATGGTATAGGAAGGGTCTCAGGATTGGAATGGGAAGGAGTTGGATATCACATCTCAAGCTATCTCAGGATTGGAATGGGAAGGAGTTTGATATCACATCTCATGCAATCGGAAGGGTCTCAGGTTTGGAATGGGAAGGAGTTGGATATCACATCTCATGTTATAGGAAGGATCTCAGGTTTATTATTAGAAGCATTGAGATATCACATCTCATGCTATAGGAAGGGTCTCAGGATTGGAATCGGAAGGAGTTGTATTTGACATCTCATGCCATAGGAAGGGTCTCAGGTTTGGTATAAGCATTGAGATATCACATCTCTGCTATCGGAAGGGTCTCAGGATTGGAATGGGAAGGAGTTGGATATCCCATCTCATTATAGGAAGGGTCTCAGGTTTGGTATTAGAAGCATTGAGATATCACATCTCATGCTATAGGAAGGGTCTCAGGATTGGAATGGGAAGGACTTGAATATCACATCTCATGTTATAGCAAGGGTCTCAGGTTTGGTATTAGAAGCATTGAGATATCACATCTCATGCTATAGGAAGGGTCTCAGGATTGGAATGGGAACGACTTGGATATCACATCTCATGATAAAGGAAGGGTCTAAGGTTTGGAAGGGGAAGGATTTGGATATCACATCTCATGTTATAGGACCGGTCTCAGGTTTGGTATTAGAAGCATTGAGATATCAAGTCCCATGGTATAGGACGGGTCTCAGAATTGGAATGGGAAGGAGTTGGATATCACATCTCAAGCTATAGGAAGGGTGTCAGGATTGGAATGGGAAGGAGTTTGATATCACATCTCATGCCATGGTATGGGTCTCAGGTTTTGTAGAAGTATTGGGATATCACATCTCATGCTATCGGAAGGGTATCAGGATTGGATTTGGAAGGAGTTGGATATCCCATCTCATGCTATAGGAAGGGTCTCAGGTTGGAATGGGAAGGAATTGGATATCACATCTCATGTTATAGGAAGGGTATCAGGATTGGAATGGGAAGGACTTGGATATCACATCTCATGCTATAGGAAGGCTATCAGGTTTGGAAGGGGAAGGAGTTGCATATCAAATTTCATTTTAGAGGTAGGATCTCAGGTTTGGTATTAGAGGCATTGAGATATCACATCTCATGCTATAGGAAGGGTCTCACGATTGGAATGGGAAGGATTTGGATATCACATCTCATGCTATAGGAAGGGTCTCAGGTTTGGTATAAGCATTGAGATATCACATCTCATGCTATAGAAACGGTCTCAAGATTGCAATGGGAAGGAGTTGGATATCACATCTCATGTTATAGGAAGGATCTCAGATTTGGTATTAGAAGCATTGAGACATCACATCTCATGCTATAGGAAGGGTCTCAGGATTGGAATGGGAAGGAGTTGGATATCACATCTCATGTTATAGGAAGGGTCTCAGGATTGGAATGGGAAGCACTTCGATATCACATCTCATGTTATAGGAAGGCTCCCAGGTTTAGAAGGGGAAGGAGTTGGATATCACATTTCATGTTAGAGGTAGGATCTCAGGTTTGGTATTAGAGGCATTGAGATATAACATCTCATGCTATCAGAAGGGTCTCAGGATTGGAATGGGAAGGATTTGGATATCACATCTCATGTTATAGGACCGGTCTCAGGTTTGGTATTAGAAGCATTGAGATATCAAGTCCCATGGTATAGGACGGGTCTCAGAATTGGAATGGGAAGGAGTTGGATATCACATCTCAAGCTATAGGAAGGGTGTCAGGATTGGAATGGGAAGGAGTTTGATATCACATCTCATGCCATGGTATGGGTCTCAGGTTTTGTAGAAGCATTGGGATATCACATCTCATGCTATCGGAAGGGTATCAGGATTGGATTTGGAAGGAGTTGGATATCCCATCTCATGCTATAGGAAGGGTCTCAGGTTGGAATGGGAAGGAATTGGATATCACATCTCATGTTATAGGAAGGGTATCAGGATTGGAATGGGAAGGACTTGGATATCACATCTCATGCTATAGGAAGGCTATCAGGTTTGGAAGGGGAAGGAGTTGCATATCAAATTTCATTTTAGAGGTAGGATCTCAGGTTTGGTATTAGAGGCATTGAGATATCACATCTCATGCTATAGGAAGGGTCTCACGATTGGAATGGGAAGGATTTGGATATCACATCTCATACTATAGGAAGGGTCTCAGGTTTGGTATAAGCATTGAGATATCACATCTCATGCTATAGAAATGGTCTCAAGATTGCAATGGGAAGGAGTTGGATATCACATCTCATGTTATAGGAAGGATCTCAGATTTGGTATTAGAAGCATTGAGACATCACATCTCATGCTATAGGAAGGGTCTCAGGATTGGAATGGGAAGGAGTTGGATATCACATCTCATGTTATAGGAAGGGTCTCAGGATTGGAATGGGAAGCACTTCGATATCACATCTCATGTTATAGGAAGGCTCCCAGGTTTAGAAGGGGAAGGAGTTGGATATCACATTTCATGTTAGAGGTAGGATCTCAGGTTTGGTATTAGAGGCATTGAGATATAACATCTCATGCTATCAGAAGGGTCTCAGGATTGGAATGGGAAGTAGTTGGAAATCACATCTCATGCTAAAGGGAGGGTCTCAGGTTTGGAAGGGGAAGGATTTGGATATCACATCTCATGCTATAGGAAGGGTCTCAGGATTGGAATGGGAAGGATTTGGATATCACATCTCATGCTATAGGAAGGGTCTCAGGTTTGGTATAAGCATTGAGATATCACATCTCATGCTATAGGAAGGGTCTCAGGATTGGAATGGGAAGGAGTTGGATATCACATTTCATGCTATAGGTAGGCTCTCAGTTTTGGAAAGGGAAGGTTTTGGATATCACATCTCATGCTATAGGAAGAGTCTCACGATTGGAATGGGAAGGATTTGGATATCACATCTCTTGCTATAGGAAGGGTCTCAGGATTGGAATGGGAAGGAGTTGGATATCACATCTCATGCTATAGGAAGGGTCTCAGGAATGGAATGGGAAGGAGTTTTATATGACATCTCATGCCATAGGAAGGATCTCAGGTTTGGTATTAGAAGCATTGAGACATCACATCTCATGTTATAGGAAGGGTCTCAGCATTGGAATGGGAAGGAGTTGGATATCACATCTCATGCTATAGGAAGGGTCTCAGGTTTGGTATAAGCATTGAGATATCACATCTCATGCTATAGGAAGGGTCTCAGGATTGGAATGGGAAGGAGTTGTATATGACATCTCATGCCATAGGAAGGGTCTCAGGTTTGGTATCAGCATTGAGATATCACATCTCTGCTATCGGAAGGGTCTCAGGATTGGAATGGGAAGGAGTTGGATATCCCATCTTATGTTATAGGAAGGGTCTCAGGTTTGGTATTAGAAGCATTGAGATATCACATCTCATGCTATAGGAAGGGTCTCAGGATTGGAATGGGAAGGACTTGAATATCCCATCTCATGCTATAGGGAGGCTCTCACGTTTGGAAAGGGAAGGAGTTGGATATCACATTTCATGTTAGAGGTAGGATCTCAGGTTTGGTATTAGAGGCATTGAATATCACATCTCATGCTATCAGAAGGGTCTCAGGATTGGAATGGGAAGGAGTTGGATATCACATCTCATGCTAAAGGGAGGGTCTCAGGTTTGGAAGGGGAAGGATTTTGATATCACATCTCATGTTATAGGAAGGATCTCAGGTTTGGTATTAGAGGGATTGAGATATCACATCTCATGCTATCGGAAGGGTATCAGGATTGGATTTGGAAGTAGTTGGATATCCCATCTCATGCTATAGGAAGGGTCTCAGGTTGGAATGGGAAGGAATTGGATATCACATCTCATGTTATAGGAAGGGTCTCAGGATTGGAATGGGAAATACTTCGATATCACATCTCATGCTATAGGAAGGCTCTCAGGTTTGCAAGGGGAAGGAGTTGGATATCACATTTCATGTTAGAGGTAGGATCTCAGGTTTGGTATTAGAGGCATTGAGATATCACATCTCATGCTATCAGAAATGTCTCAGGATTGGAATGGGAAGGAGTTGGATATCACATCTCATGCTAAAGGGAGGGTCTCTGGTTTGGAAGGGGAAGGATTTGGATATCACATCTCATGATATAGGAAGGATCTCAGGTTTGGTATTAGAAGCATTGAGATATCACATCTCATGCTATAGGAAGGGTCTCAGGTTTGGAATGGGAAGGAATTGGATATCACATCTCATGTCATAGGAAGGATCTCAGGTTTGGTATTAGAAGCATTGAGATATCACATCTCATGCTATAGGAATGGTCTCAGGATTGGAATGGGAAGGAGTTGGATATTAGATTCTTGCTATAGAAAGGGTCTCAGGTTTGGAACGGGAAGGAGTTGGATATCACATCTCATGTTATAGGAAGGGTCTCAGGTTTGGTCTAAGCATTGAGATATCACATCTCTGCTATCAGAAGTTTCTCAGGATTGAAATGGGAAGGAGTTGGATATCCCATCTCATGTTATAGGACGGGTCTCAGGTTTGGTAATAGAATCATTGAGATATCACATCTCATGCTGTAGGAAGTGTCTAAGGATTGGAATGGGAAGGACTTGGATATCACATCTCATGCTATAGGTAGACTCTCAGGTTTGGAAAGGGAAGGAGTGGGATGTCACATTTCATGTTCAAGGAAGGATCTCAGGTTTGGTATTAGAGGCATTGAGATATCACATCTCATGCTATAGGAAGGGTCTCAGGATTGGAATGGGAAGGATTTGGATATCACATCTCATGCTATAGGAAGGGTCTCAGGTTTGGTATAAGCATTGAGATATCACATCTCATGCTATAGGAAGGGTCTCAGGATTGGAATGGGAAGGAGTTGGATATCACATCTCATGCCATAGGAAGGGTCTCAGGTTTGGTACAAGCATTGAGATATCACATCTCTGCTATCGGAAGGGTCTCAGGATAGGAATGGGAAGGAGTTGGATATCACATCTCAAGCTATCTCAGGATTGGAATGGGAAGGAGTTTGATATCACATCTCAAGCTATAGGAAGGTTCTCAGGTTTGGAGGGGGGAGGATTTGGATCTCACATCTCATGTTTTAGGACGGGTCTCAGGTTTGCTATTAGAAGCATTGAGATATCACATCTCATGGTATAGGAAGGGTCTCAGGATTGGAATGGGAAGGAGTTGGATATCACATCTCAAGCTATCACAGGATTGGAATGGGAAGGAGTTTGATATCACATCTCAAGCTATAGGAAGGGTCTCAGGTTTGGAAAGGGAAGGATTTGGATTTCACATCTCATGTTATAGGATGGTTCTCATGTTTGGTTTTAGAAGCATTGAGATATCACATCTAATGCTATCGGAAGGGTCTCAGGTTTGGAAAGGGAAGGATCTGGATTTCACATATGTTATTGGATGGTTCTCAGGTTTGGTTTTAGAAGCATTAAGATATCACATCTCATGCTATAGGAAGGGTCTCAGGTTTTGGAATGGGAAGGAGTTGGATACACATCTCATGTTATAGGAAGGATCTCAGGTTTGGTATTAGAAAAATTGTGATATCACATATCATGCTATAGGAAGGGTCTCAGGATTGGAATGGGAAGGAGTTGGATATGACATCTCATGCCACAGGAAGGGTCTCAGGTTTGGTATAAGCATTGAGATATCACATCTCTGCTATCGGAAGGGTCTCAGGATTGGAATGGGAAGGAGTTGGATATCCCATCTTATGTTATAGGAAAGATCTCAGGTTTGGAAGGGGAAGGATTTGGACATCACATCTCATGTTTTAGGACGGGTGTCAGGTTTGGTATTAGAAGCATTGAGATATCACATCTCATGGTGTAGGAAGGGTCTCAGGATTGGAATGGGAAGGAGTTGGATATCACATCTCATGCTAAAGGAAAGATCTCAGGTTTGGAAGGGGAAGGATTTGGACATCACATCTCATGTTTTAGGACGGGTGTCAGGTTTGGTATTAGAAGCATTGAGATATCACATCTCATGGTATAGGAAGGGTCTCAGGATTGGAATGGGAAGGAGTTGGATATCACATCTCATGCTAAAGGAAAGATCTCAGGTTTGGAAGGGGAAGGATTTGGACATCACATCTCATGTTTTAGAACGGGTGTCAGGTTTGGTATTAGAAGCATTGAGATATCACATCTCATGGTATAGGAAGGGTCTCAGGATTGGAATGGGAAGGAGTTTGATATCACATCTCATGCAATCGGAAGGGTCTCAGGTTTGGAATGGGAAGGAGTTGGATATCACATCTCATGTTATAGGAAGGATCTCAGGTTTATTATTAGAAGCATTGAGATATCACATCTCATGCTATAGGAAGGGTCTCAGGTTTGGTATAAGCATTGAGATATCACATCTCTGCTATCGGAAGGGTCTCAGGATTGGAATGGGAAGGAGTTGGATATCCCATCTCATTATAGCAGGGGTCTCAGGTTTGGTATTAGAAGCATTGAGATATCACATCTCATGCTATAGGAAGGGTCTCAGGATTGGAATGGGAACGACTTGGATATCACATCTCATGATAAAGGAAGGGTCTAAGGTTTGGAAGGGGAAGGATTTGGATATCACATCTCATGTTATAGGACCGGTCTCAGGTTTGGTATTAGAAGCATTGAGATATCAAGTCCCATGGTATAGGACGGGTCTCAGAATTGGAATGGGACGGAGTTGGATATCACATCTCAAGCTATAGGAAGGGTGTCAGGATTGGAATGGGAAGGAGTTTGATATCACATCTCATGCCATGGTATGGGTCTCAGGTTTTGTAGAAGCATTGGGATATCACATCTCATGCTATCAGAAGGGTATCAGGATTGGATTTGGAAGGAGTTGGATATCCCATCTCATGCTATAGGAAGGGTCACAGGTTGGAATGGGAAGGAGTTGGATATCACATCTCATGTTATAGGAAGGGTATCAGGAATGGAATGGGAAGGACTTGGATATCACATCTCATGCTATAGGAAGGCTATCAGGTTTGGAAGGGGAAGGATTTGGATATCACATCTCATGCTATAGGAAGGGTCTCAGGTTTGGTATAAGCATTGAGATATCACATCTCATGCTATAGAAACGGTCTCAAGATTGCAATGGGAAGGAGTTGGATATCACATCTGATGTTATAGGAAGGATCTCAGATTTGGTATTAGAAGCATTGAGACATCACATCTCATGCTATAGGAAGGGTCTCAGGATTGGAATGGGAAGGAGTTGGATATCACATCTCATGTTATAGGAAGGGTCTCAGGATTGGAATGGGAAGCACTTCGATATCACATCTCATGTTATAGGAAGGCTTCCAGGTTTAGAAGGGGAAGGAGTTGGATATCACATTTCATGTTAGAGGTAGGATCTCAGGTTTGGTATTAGAGGCATTGAGATATAACATCTCATGCTATCAGAAGGGTCTCAGGATTGGAATGGGAAGGAGTTGGATATCACATCTCATGCTAAAGGGAGGGTCTCAGGTTTGGAAGGGGAAGGATTTGGATATCACATCTCATGCTATAGGAAGGGTCTCAGGAATGGAATGGGAAGGATTTGGATATCACATCTCATGCTATAGGAAGGGTCTCACTTTTGGTATAAGCATTGAGATATCACATCTCATGCTATAGGAAGGGTCTCAGGATTGGAATGGGAAGGAGTTGGATATCACATCTCATGCTATAGGTATGCTCACAGTTTTGGAAAGGGAAGGTTTTGGATATCACATCTCATGCTATAGGAAGGGTCTCACAATTGGAATGGGAAGGATTTGGATATCACATCTCATGCTATAGGAAGGGTCTCAGGATTGGAATGGGAAGGAGTTGGATATCACATCTCATGCTATAGGAAGGGTCTCAGGTTTTGGAATGGGAAGGAGTTGGATACACATCTCATGTTATAGGAAGGATCTCAGGTTTGGTATTAGAAAAATTGTGATATCACATATCATGCTATAGGAAGGGTCTCAGGATTGGAATGGGAAGGAGTTGGATATGACATCTCATGCCACAGGAAGGGTCTCAGGTTTGGTATAAGCATTGAGATATCACATCTCTGCTATCGGAAGGGTCTCAGGATTGGAATGGGAAGGAGTTGGATATCCCATCTTATGTTATAGGAAAGATCTCAGGTTTGGAAGGGGAAGGATTTGGACATCACATCTCATGTTTTAGGACGGGTGTCAGGTTTGGTATTAGAAGCATTGAGATATCACATCTCATGGTATAGGAAGGGTCTCAGGATTGGAATGGGAAGGAGTTGGATATCACATCTCATGCTAAAGGAAAGATCTCAGGTTTGGAAGGGGAAGGATTTGGACATCACATCTCATGTTTTAGGACGGGTGTCAGGTTTGGTATTAGAAGCATTGAGATATCACATCTCATGGTATAGGAAGGGTCTCAGGATTGGAATGGGAAGGAGTTGGATATCACATCTCATGCTAAAGGAAAGATCTCAGGTTTGGAAGGGGAAGGATTTGGACATCACATCTCATGTTTTAGAACGGGTGTCAGGTTTGGTATTAGAAGCATTGAGATATCACATCTCATGGTATAGGAAGGGTCTCAGGATTGGAATGGGAAGGAGTTTGATATCACATCTCATGCAATCGGAAGGGTCTCAGGTTTGGAATGGGAAGGAGTTGGATATCACATCTCATGTTATAGGAAGGATCTCAGGTTTATTATTAGAAGCATTGAGATATCACATCTCATGCTATAGGTAGGGTCTCAGGATTGGAATCGGAAGGAGTTGTATTTGACATCTCATGCCATAGGAAGGGTCTCAGGTTTGGTATAAGCATTGAGATATCACATCTCTGCTATCGGAAGGGTCTCAGGATTGGAATGGGAAGGAGTTGGATATCCCATCTCATTATAGCAAGGGTCTCAGGTTTGGTATTAGAAGCATTGAGATATCACATCTCATGCTATAGGAAGGGTCTCAGGATTGGAATGGGAACGACTTGGATATCACATCTCATGATAAAGGAAGGGTCTAAGGTTTGGAAGGGGAAGGATTTGGATATCACATCTCATGTTATAGGACCGGTCTCAGGTTTGGTATTAGAAGCATTGAGATATCAAGTCCCATGGTATAGGACGGGTCTCAGAATTGGAATGGGACGGAGTTGGATATCACATCTCAAGCTATAGGAAGGGTGTCAGGATTGGAATGGGAAGGAGTTTGATATCACATCTCATGCCATGGTATGGGTCTCAGGTTTTGTAGAAGCATTGGGATATCACATCTCATGCTATCAGAAGGGTATCAGGATTGGATTTGGAAGGAGTTGGATATCCCATCTCATGCTATAGGAAGGGTCACAGGTTGGAATGGGAAGGAGTTGGATATCACATCTCATGTTATAGGAAGGGTATCAGGAATGGAATGGGAAGGACTTGGATATCACATCTCATGCTATAGGAAGGCTATCAGGTTTGGAAGGGGAAGGATTTGGATATCACATCTCATGCTATAGGAAGGGTCTCAGGTTTGGTATAAGCATTGAGATATCACATCTCATGCTATAGAAACGGTCTCAAGATTGCAATGGGAAGGAGTTGGATATCACATCTGATGTTATAGGAAGGATCTCAGATTTGGTATTAGAAGCATTGAGACATCACATCTCATGCTATAGGAAGGGTCTCAGGATTGGAATGGGAAGGAGTTGGATATCACATCTCATGTTATAGGAAGGGTCTCAGGATTGGAATGGGAAGCACTTCGATATCACATCTCATGTTATAGGAAGGCTTCCAGGTTTAGAAGGGGAAGGAGTTGGATATCACATTTCATGTTAGAGGTAGGATCTCAGGTTTGGTATTAGAGGCATTGAGATATAACATCTCATGCTATCAGAAGGGTCTCAGGATTGGAATGGGAAGGAGTTGGATATCACATCTCATGCTAAAGGGAGGGTCTCAGGTTTGGAAGGGGAAGGATTTGGATATCACATCTCATGCTATAGGAAGGGTCTCAGGAATGGAATGGGAAGGATTTGGATATCACATCTCATGCTATAGGAAGGGTCTCACTTTTGGTATAAGCATTGAGATATCACATCTCATGCTATAGGAAGGGTCTCAGGATTGGAATGGGAAGGAGTTGGATATCACATCTCATGCTATAGGTATGCTCACAGTTTTGGAAAGGGAAGGTTTTGGATATCACATCTCATGCTATAGGAAGGGTCTCACAATTGGAATGGGAAGGATTTGGATATCACATCTCATGCTATAGGAAGGGTCTCAGGATTGGAATGGGAAGGAGTTGGATATCACATCTCATGCTATAGGAAGGGTCTCAGGTTTTGGAATGGGAAGGAGTTGGATACACATCTCATGTTATAGGAAGGATCTCAGGTTTGGTATTAGAAAAATTGTGATATCACATATCATGCTATAGGAAGGGTCTCAGGATTGGAATGGGAAGGAGTTGGATATGACATCTCATGCCACAGGAAGGGTCTCAGGTTTGGTATAAGCATTGAGATATCACATCTCTGCTATCGGAAGGGTCTCAGGATTGGAATGGGAAGGAGTTGGATATCCCATCTTATGTTATAGGAAAGATCTCAGGTTTGGAAGGGGAAGGATTTGGACATCACATCTCATGTTTTAGGACGGGTGTCAGGTTTGGTATTAGAAGCATTGAGATATCACATCTCATGGTATAGGAAGGGTCTCAGGATTGGAATGGGAAGGAGTTGGATATCACATCTCATGCTAAAGGAAAGATCTCAGGTTTGGAAGGGGAAGGATTTGGACATCACATCTCATGTTTTAGGACGGGTGTCAGGTTTGGTATTAGAAGCATTGAGATATCACATCTCATGGTATAGGAAGGGTCTCAGGATTGGAATGGGAAGGAGTTGGATATCACATCTCATGCTAAAGGAAAGATCTCAGGTTTGGAAGGGGAAGGATTTGGACATCACATCTCATGTTTTAGAACGGGTGTCAGGTTTGGTATTAGAAGCATTGAGATATCACATCTCATGGTATAGGAAGGGTCTCAGGATTGGAATGGGAAGGAGTTTGATATCACATCTCATGCAATCGGAAGGGTCTCAGGTTTGGAATGGGAAGGAGTTGGATATCACATCTCATGTTATAGGAAGGATCTCAGGTTTATTATTAGAAGCATTGAGATATCACATCTCATGCTATAGGTAGGGTCTCAGGATTGGAATCGGAAGGAGTTGTATTTGACATCTCATGCCATAGGAAGGGTCTCAGGTTTGGTATAAGCATTGAGATATCACATCTCTGCTATCGGAAGGGTCTCAGGATTGGAATGGGAAGGAGTTGGATATCCCATCTCATTATAGCAAGGGTCTCAGGTTTGGTATTAGAAGCATTGAGATATCACATCTCATGCTATAGGAAGGGTCTCAGGATTGGAATGGGAACGACTTGGATATCACATCTCATGATAAAGGAAGGGTCTAAGGTTTGGAAGGGGAAGGATTTGGATATCACATCTCATGTTATAGGACCGGTCTCAGGTTTGGTATTAGAAGCATTGAGATATCAAGTCCCATGGTATAGGACGGGTCTCAGAATTGGAATGGGAAGGAGTTGGATATCACATCTCAAGCTATAGGAAGGGTGTCAGGATTGGAATGGGAAGGAGTTTGATATCACATCTCATGCCATGGTATGGGTCTCAGGTTTTGTAGAAGCATTGGGATATCACATCTCATGCTATCGGAAGGGTATCAGGATTGGATTTGGAAGGAGTTGGATATCCCATCTCATGCTATAGGAAGGGTCTCAGGTTGGAATGGGAAGGAGTTGGATATCACATCTCATGTTATAGGAAGGGTATCAGGATTGGAATGGGAAGGACTTGGATATCACATCTCATGCTATAGGAAGGCTATCAGGTTTGGAAGGGGAAGGATTTGGATATCACATCTCATGCTATAGGAAGGGTCTCAGGTTTGGTATAAGCATTGAGATATCACATCTCATGCTATAGAAACGGTCTCAAGATTGCAATGGGAAGGAGTTGGATATCACATCTCATGTTATAGGAAGGATCTCAGATTTGGTATTAGAAGCATTGAGACATCACATCTCATGCTATAGGAAGGGTCTCAGGATTGGAATGGGAAGGAGTTGGATATCACATCTCATGTTATAGGAAGGGTCTCAGGATTGGAATGGGAAGCACTTCGATATCACATCTCATGTTATAGGAAGGCTTCCAGGTTTAGAAGGGGAAGGAGTTGGATATCACATTTCATGTTAGAGGTAGGATCTCAGGTTTGGTATTAGAGGCATTGAGATATAACATCTCATGCTATCAGAAGGGTCTCAGGATTGGAATGGGAAGGAGTTGGATATCACATCTCATGCTAAAGGGAGGGTCTCAGGTTTGGAAGGGGAAGGATTTGGATATCACATCTCATGATATAGGAAGGGTCTCAGGATTGGAATGGGAAGGATTTGGATATCACATCTCATGCTATAGGAAGGGTCTCAGGTTTGGTATAAGCATTGAGATATCACATCTCATGCTATAGGAAGGGTCTCAGGATTGGAATGGGAAGGAGTTGGATATCACATCTCATGCTATAGGTAGGCTCTCAGTTTTGGAAAGGGAAGGTTTTGGATATCACATCTCATGCTATAGGAAGGGTCTCACAATTGGAATGGGAAGGATTTGGATATCACATCTCATGCTATAGGAAGGGTCTCAGGATTGGAATGGGAAGGAGTTGGATATCACATCTCATGCTATAGGAAGGGTCTCAGGAATGGAATGGGAAGGAGTTTTATATGACATCTCATGCCATAGGAAGGATCTCAGGTTTGGTATTAGAAGCATTGAGACATCACATCTCATGTTATAGGAAGGGTCTCAAGATTGGAATGGGAAGGAGTTGGATATCACATCTCATGCTATAGGAAGGGTCTCAGGTTTGGTATAAGCATTGAGATATCACATCTCATGCTATAGGAAGGGTCTCAGGATTGGAATGGGAAGGAGTTGTATATGACATCTCATGCCATAGGAAGGGTCTCAGGTTTGGTATCAGCATTGAGATATCACATCTCTGCTATCGGAAGGGTCTCAGGATTGGAATGGGAAGGAGTTGGATATCCCATCTTATGTTATAGGAAAGATCTCAGGTTTGGAAGGGGAAGGATTTGGACATCACATCTCATGTTTTAGGACGGGTGTCAGGTTTGGTATTAGAAGCATTGAGATATCACATCTCATGGTATAGGAAGGGTCTCAGGATTGGAATGGGAAGGAGTTGGATATCACATCTCATGCTAAAGGAAAGATCTCAGGTTTGGAAGGGGAAGGATTTGGACATCACATCTCATGTTTTAGGACGGGTGTCAGGTTTGGTATTAGAAGCATTGAGATATCACATCTCATGGTATAGGAAGGGTCTCAGGATTGGAATGGGAAGGAGTTGGATATCACATCTCATGCTAAAGGAAAGATCTCAGGTTTGGAAGGGGAAGGATTTGGACATCACATCTCATGTTTTAGAACGGGTGTCAGGTTTGGTATTAGAAGCATTGAGATATCACATCTCATGGTATAGGAAGGGTCTCAGGATTGGAATGGGAAGGAGTTTGATATCACATCTCATGCAATCGGAAGGGTCTCAGGTTTGGAATGGGAAGGAGTTGGATATCACATCTCATGTTATAGGAAGGATCTCAGGTTTATTATTAGAAGCATTGAGATATCACATCTCATGCTATAGGTAGGGTCTCAGGATTGGAATCGGAAGGAGTTGTATTTGACATCTCATGCCATAGGAAGGGTCTCAGGTTTGGTATAAGCATTGAGATATCACATCTCTGCTATCGGAAGGGTCTCAGGATTGGAATGGGAAGGAGTTGGATATCCCATCTCATTATAGCAAGGGTCTCAGGTTTGGTATTAGAAGCATTGAGATATCACATCTCATGCTATAGGAAGGGTCTCAGGATTGGAATGGGAACGACCTGGATATCACATCTCATGATAAAGGAAGGGTCTAAGGTTTGGAAGGGGAAGGATTTGGATATCACATCTCATGTTATAGGACCGGTCTCAGGTTTGGTATTAGAAGCATTGAGATATCAAGTCCCATGGTATAGGACGGGTCTCAGAATTGGAATGGGAAGGAGTTGGATATCACATCTCAAGCTATAGGAAGGGTGTCAGGATTGGAATGGGAAGGAGTTTGATATCACATCTCATGCCATGGTATGGGTCTCAGGTTTTGTAGAAGCATTGGGATATCACATCTCATGCTATCGGAAGGGTATCAGGATTGGATTTGGAAGGAGTTGGATATCCCATCTCATGCTATAGGAAGGGTCTCAGGTTGGAATGGGAAGGAGTTGGATATCACATCTCATGTTATAGGAAGGGTATCAGGATTGGAATGGGAAGGACTTGGATATCACATCTCATGCTATAGGAAGGCTATCAGGTTTGGAAGGGGAAGGATTTGGATATCACATCTCATGCTATAGGAAGGGTCTCAGGTTTGGTATAAGCATTGAGATATCACATCTCATGCTATAGAAACGGTCTCAAGATTGCAATGGGAAGGAGTTGGATATCACATCTCATGTTATAGGAAGGATCTCAGATTTGGTATTAGAAGCATTGAGACATCACATATCATGCTATAGGAAGGGTCTCAGGATTGGAATGGGAAGGAGTTGGATATCACATCTCATGTTATAGGAAGGGTCTCAGGATTGGAATGGGAAGCACTTCGATATCACATCTCATGTTATAGGAAGGCTTCCAGGTTTAGAAGGGGAAGGAGTTGGATATCACATTTCATGTTAGAGGTAGGATCTCAGGTTTGGTATTAGAGGCATTGAGATATAACATCTCATGCTATCAGAAGGGTCTCAGGATTGGAATGGGAAGGAGTTGGATATCACATCTCATGCTAAAGGGAGGGTCTCAGGTTTGGAAGGGGAAGGATTTGGATATCACATCTCATGATATAGGAAGGGTCTCAGGATTGGAATGGGAAGGATTTGGATATCACATCTCATGCTATAGGAAGGGTCTCAGGTTTGGTATAAGCATTGAGATATCACATCTCATGCTATAGGAAGGGTCTCAGGATTGGAATGGGAAGGAGTTGGATATCACATCTCATGCTATAGGTAGGCTCTCAGTTTTGGAAAGGGAAGGTTTTGGATATCACATCTCATGCTATAGGAAGGGTCTCACAATTGGAATGGGAAGGATTTGGATATCACATCTCATGCTATAGGAAGGGTCTCAGGATTGGAATGGGAAGGAGTTGGATATCACATCTCATGCTATAGGAAGGGTCTCAGGAATGGAATGGGAAGGAGTTTTATATGACATCTCATGCCATAGGAAGGATCTCAGGTTTGGTATTAGAAGCATTGAGACATCACATCTCATGTTATAGGAAGGGTCTCAAGATTGGAATGGGAAGGAGTTGGAAATCACATCTCATGCTATAGGAAGGGTCTCAGGTTTGGTATAAGCATTGAGATATCACATCTCATGCTATAGGAAGGGTCTCAGGATTGGAATGGGAAGGAGTTGTATATGACATCTCATGCCATAGGAAGGGTCTCAGGTTTGGTATCAGCATTGAGATATCACATCTCTGCTATCGGAAGGGTCTCAGGATTGGAATGGGAAGGAGTTGGATATCCCATCTTATGCAATAGGAAGGGTCTCAGGTTTGGTATTAGAAGCATTGAGATATCACATCTCATGTTATAGGAAGGGTCTCAGGATTGGAATGGGAAGGAGTTGGATATCACATCTCATGCTATAGGAAGGGTCTCAGGTTTGGTATAAGCATTGAGATATCACATCTCATGCTATAGGAAGGGTCTCAGGATTGGAATGGGAAGGAGTTGGATATCACATCTCATGCTATAGGAAGGGTCTCAGGTTTGGTATAAGCATTGAGATATCACATCTCATGCTATAGGAAGGGTCTCAGGATTGGAATGGGAAGGAGTTGTATATGACATCTCATGCCATAGGAAGGGTCTCAGGTTTGGTATCAGCATTGAGATATCACATCTCTGCTATCGGAAGGGTCTCAGGATTGGAATGGGAAGGAGTTGGATATCCCATCTCATGCTATAGGAAGGGTCTCAGGATTGGAATGGGAAGGACTTGAATATCCCATCTCATGCTATAGGGAGGCTCTCACGTTTGGAAAGGGAAGGAGTTGGATATCACATTTCATGTTAGAGGTAGGATCTCAGGTTTGGTATTAGAGGCATTGAATATCACATCTCATGCTATCAGAAGGGTCTCAGGATTGGAATGGGAAGGAGTTGGATATCACATCTCATGCTAAAGGGAGGGTCTCAGATTTGGAAGGGGAAGGATTTTGATATCACATCTCATGTTATAGGAAGGATCTCAGGTTTGGTATTAGAGGGATTGAGATATCACATCTCATGCTATCGGAAGGGTATCAGGATTGGATTTGGAAGTAGTTGGATATCCCATCTCATGCTATAGGAAGGGTCTCAGGTTGGAATGGGAAGGAGTTGGATATCACATCTCATGTTATAGGAAGGGTCTCAGGATTGGAATGGGAAATACTTCGATATCACATCTCATGCTATAGGAAGGCTCTCAGGTTTGCAAGGGGAAGGAGTTGGATATCACATTTCATGTTAGAGGTAGGATCTCAGGTTTGGTATTAGAGGCATTGAGATATCACATCTCATGCTATCAGAAATGTCTCAGGATTGGAATGGGAAGGAGTTGGATATCACATCTCATGCTAAAGGGAGGGTCTCTGGTTTGGAAGGGGAAGGATTTGGATATCACATCTCATGTTATAGGAAGGATCTCAGGTTTGGTATTAGAAGCATTGAGATATCACGTCTCATGCTATAGGAAGGGTCTCAGGTTTGGAATGGGAAGGAATTGGATATCACATCTCATGTCATAGGAAGGATCTCAGGTTTGGTATTAGAAGCATTGAGATATCACATCTCATGCTATAGGAATGGTCTCAGGATTGGAATGGGAAGGAGTTGGATATCACATCTCATGTTATAGGAAGGGTCTCAGGTTTGGTCTAAGCATTGAGATATCACATCTCTGCTATCGGAAGTTTCTCAGGATTGAAATGGGAAGGAGTTGGATATCCTATCTCATGTTATAGGACGAGTCTCAGGTTTGGTAATAGAATCATTGAGATATCACATCTCATGCTGTAGGAAGTGTCTAAGGATTGGAATGGGAAGGACTTGGATATCACATCTCATGCTATAGGTAGACTCTCAGGTTTGGAAAGGGAAGGAGTGGGATATCACATTTCATGTTCAAGGAAGGATCTCAGGTTTGGTATTAGAGGCATTGAGATATCACATCTCATGCTATAGGAAGGGTCTCAGGATTGGAATGGGAAGGATTTGGATATCACATCTCATGCTATAGGAAGGGTCTCAGGTTTGGTATAAGCATTGAGATATCACATCTCATGCTATAGGAAGGGTCTCAGGATTGGAATGGGGAGGAGTTGGATATCACATCTCATGCTATAGGTAAGCTCTCAGGTTTGGAAGGGGAAGGATTTGGATATCACATTTCATGTTAGAGGAAGGATCTCAGGTTTGGTATTAGAGGCATTGAGATATCACATCTCATGCTATAGGAAGGGTCTCACGATTGGAATGGGAAGGATTTGGATATCACATCTCATGCTATAGGAAGGGTCTCAGGTTTGGTATAAGCATTGAAATATCACATCCCATGCTATAGGAAGGGTCTCAGGATTGGAATGGAAGGAGTTGGATATCACATCTCATGTTATAGGAAGGATCTCAGATTTGGTATTAGAAGCATTGAGACATCACATCTCATGCTATAGGAAGGGTCTCAGGATTGGAATGGGAAGGAGTTGGATATCACATCTCATGTTATAGGAAGGGTCTCAGGATTGGAATGGGAAGGACTTCGATATCACATCTCATGTTATAGGAAGGCTCCCAGGTTTGGAAGGGGAAGGAGTTGGATATCACATTTCATGTTAGAGGTAGAATCTCAGGTTTGGTATTAGAGGCATTGAGATATAACATCTCATGCTATCAGAAGGGTCTCAGGATTGGAATGGGAAGGAGTTGGATATCACATCTCATGCTAAAGGGAGGGTCTCAGGTTTGGAAGGGGAAGGATTTGAAAATCACATCTCGTGTTATAGGAAGGATCTCAGGTTTGGTATTAGAAGAATTGAAATATCACATCTCATGCTATCGGAAGGATCTCAGGTTTGGTATTAGAAGCATTGAGATATCACATCTCATGCTATTAGAACGGTCTCAGGATTGGAATGGGAAGGAGTTGGATATCACATCTCATGCTAAAGGGAGGGTCTCTGGTTTGGAAGGGGAAGGATTTGGATATCACATCTCATGTTATAGGAAGGATCTCAGGTTTGTTATTAGAAGCATTGAGATATCACATCTCATGCTATAGGAAGGGTCTCAGGATTGGAATGGGAAGGAGTTGGATATCATATCTCATGCTATAGGAAGGGTCTCAGGAATGGAATGGGAAGGAGTTTTATATGACATCTCATGCCATAGGAAGGATCTCATGTTTGGTATTAGAAGCATTGAGACATCACATCTCATGTTATAGGAAGGGTATCAGGATTGGAATGGGAAGGAGTTGGATATCACATCTCATGCTATAGGAAGGGTCTCAGGTTTGGTATAAGCATTGAGATATCACATCTCATGCTATAGGAAGGGTCTCAGGATTGGAATGGGAAGGAGTTGTATATGACATCTCATGCCATAGGAAGGGTCTCAGGTTTGGTATAAGCATTGAGATATCACATCTCTGCTATCGGAAGGGTCTCAGGATTGGAATGAGAAGGACTAGGATATCACATCTCATGCTATAGGAAGGGTCTCAGGATTGGAATGGGAAGGACTTGGATATCACATCTCATGTTATAGGAAGGGTCTCAGGTTTGGTATTAGAAGCATTGAGATATCACATCTCATGCTATAGGAAGGGTCTCAGGAATGGAATGGGAAGGACTTGGATATCACATCTCATGATAAAGGAAGGGTCTAAGGTTTGGAAGGGGAAGGATTTGGATATCACATCTCATGTTATAGGACGGGTCTCAGGTTTGGTATTAGAAGCATTGTGATATCACATCTCATGCTATAGGAAGTGTCTCAGGATTGGAATGGGAAGGAGTTGGATATCACATCTCATGCTATAGGAAGGGTTTCAGGTTTGGTAGAAGCATTGAGATATCACATCTCATGCTATAGGAAGAGTCTCAGGTTTGGGAAGGGAAGGATTTGGATTTCACATCTCATGTTATAGGATGGTTCTCATGTTTGGTTTTTGAAGCATTGAGATATCACATCTCATGCTATCGGAAGGGTCTCAGGTTTGGAATGGGAAGGAGTTGGATATCACATCTCATGTTATAGGAAGAATCTCATGTTTGGTATTAGAAGCATTGAGATATCAAATCTCATGCTATAGGAAGGGTCTCCGGATTGGAATGTGAAGGATTTGGATATTACATCTCATGCTAAAGGAAGGGTCTCAGGTTTGGAATGGGAAGGAGTTGGATATGACATCTCTTGTTATAGGGAGGGTCTCAGGATTTGAATGGCAAGGAGTTGGATATCACATCTCATGCCATAGGAAGGGTCTCAGGTTTGGTATAAGCATTGAGATATCACATCTCTGCTATCGGAAGGGTCTCAGGATTGGATTGGGAAGGAGTTGGATATCCCTTCTCATGCTATAGGAAGGGTCTCAGGTTGGAATGGGAAGGAGTTGGATATCACATCTCATGTTATAGGAAGGGTCTCAGGATTGGAATGGGAAGGATTTGGATATCGCATCTCTTGCTATAGGAAGGGTCTCAGGTTTTTTATTAGAAACATTGAGATATCACATCTCATGCTATAGGAAGGGTTTTAGGATTGGAATGGGAAGTATTTGGATATCACATCTCATGCTAAAGGAAGGGTCTCAAGTTTGGAAGGGGAAGGATTTGGATATCATATCTCATGTTATAGGACGGGACCCAGGTTTGGTATTAGAAGCATTGAGATATCACATCTCATGGTATAGGAAGGGTCTCAGGGTTGGAATGGGAAGGAGTTGGATATCACATCTCATCCAATAGGAAGGGTCTCAGGTTTGGAATGGGTAGGAATTGGATATCACATCTCATGTTATAGGAAGGTTCTCAGGTTTGGTAGAAGCGTTGAGATATCACATCTCTGCTATCGGAATGGTCTCAGGATTGGATTGGGAAGGAGTTGGATATCCCTTCTCATGCTATAGGAAGGGTCTCAGGATTTGAATGGCAAGGAGTTGGATATCACATATCATGCCATAGGAAGGGTCTCAGGTTTGGCATAAGAAGGAGTTGGATATCCCATCTCATGCTATAGGAAGGGTCTCAGGTTGGAATGGGAAGGAGTTGGATATGACATCTCATGTTATAGGAAGGGTCTCAGGATTGGAATGGGAAGGACTTGGATATCACATCTCATGCTGTAGGAAGGCTCTCAGGTTTGGAAAGGGAAGGAGTTGGATATCACATTTCATGTTAGAGGTAGGATCTCAGGTTTGGTATTAGAGGCATTGAGATATCACATCTCATGCTATCAGAAGGGTATCAGGATTGGAATGGGAAGGAGTTGGATATCACATCTCATGCTAAAGGGAGGGTCTCAGGTTCGGAAGGGGAAGGATTTGGATATCACATCTCATGTTATAGGAAGGATCTCAGGTTTGGTATTAGAAGCATTGAGATATCACATCTCATGCTATAGGAAGGATCTCAGGTTTGGTATTAGAAGCATTGAGATATCACATATCATGCTATAGGAAGGGTCTCAGGATTGGAATGGGAAGGAGTTGGATATCACATCTCATGCTATAGGAAGGGTCTCAGGTTTGGTATAAGCATTGAGATATCACATCTCTGCTATCGGAAGGGTCTCAGGATTGGAATGGGAAGGACTTAGATATCACATCTCATGCTATAGGGAGGGTCTCAGTATTGATATTAGAAGCATTGAGATATCACATCTCAAGCTATCGGAAGGGTCTCAGGATTGGAATGGGAAGGAGTTGGATATCACATCTCATGCTATAGGAAGGGTCTCAGGTTAGGAAGGGGAAGGAGTTGGATATCACATTTCATGTTAGAGGAAGGATCTCAGGTTTGGTATTAGAGGCCTTGAGATATCACATCTCATGCTATAGGAAGGGTCTCAGGATTGGAATGGGAAGGAGTTGGATATCACATCTCAAGCTATAGGAAGGGTCTCAGGTTTGGTATAAGCATTGAGATATCACATCTCATGCGATAAGAAGGGTCTCAGGATTGGAATGGGAAGGAGTTGGATATCACATCTCATGGTATAGGAAAGATCTCAGGTTTGGTATTAGAAGCATTGAGACATCACATCTCATGTTATAGGAAGGGTCTTAGGTTTGGTATAAGCATTGAGATATCACATCTCATGCTATAGGAAGGGTCTCAGGTTTGGTATAAGCATTGAGATATCACATCTCATGCTATAGGAAGGGTCTCAGGATTGGAATGGGAAGGAGTTGTATATGACATCTCATGCCATAGGAAGGGTCTCAGGTTTGGTATACGCATTGAGATATCACATCACATGCTATAGGAAGGGTCTCAGGATTGGAATGGGAAGGACTTGAATATCACATCTCATGCTATAGGCAGGGTCTCAAGTTTGGAAAGGGAAGGAGATGGATATCACATTTCATGTTAGAGGTAGGATCTCAGGTTTGGTATTAGAGGCATTGAGATATCACATCTCATGCTATCAGAAGGGTCTCAGGATGGGAAGGAGTTGTATATCACATCTCATGCTAAAGGGAGGGTCTCAGGTGTGGAAGGGGAAGGATTTGGAAATCACATCTCATGTTATAGGAAGGATCTCAGGTTTAGTATTAAAAGCATTGAGATATCACATCTCATGCTATCGGAAGTATCTCAGGTTTGGTATTAGAGGCATTGAGATATCACATCTCATGCTATCATGAGGGTCTCAGGATTGGAATGGGAAGGAGTTGGATATCACATCTCATGTTATAGGAAGGATCTCAGGTTTGGTATTAGAAGCATTGAGATATCACATCTCATGCTATAGGAAGGGTCTCAGGATTGGAATGGGAAGGAGTTGGATATCACATCTTATGCTATAGGAAGGGTCTCAGATTTGGTATAAGCATTGAGATATCACATCTCATGCTATAGGAAGGGTCTCAGGATTGGAATGGGAAGGAGGTGGATATCACATCTCATGCTATAGGAAGGGTCTCAGGTTTGGAACGGGAAGGAGTTAGATATCACATCTCATGTTATAGGAAGAGTCTCAGGTTTGGTATAAGCATTGAGATATCACATCTCTGCTATCGGAGGTGTCTCAGGATTGGGATGGGAAGGAATTGGATATCACATCTCATGCTATAGGAAGGGTATCAGGTTTGGAACGGGAAGGAGTTGGATATCCCATCTCATGTTATAGGAAGGGTCTCAGGTTGGAATGGGAAGGAGTTGGATATGACATCTCATGCTATAGGAAGGGTCTCAGGTTGGAATGGGAAGGAGTTGGATATGACATCTCATGTTATAGGAAGGGTCTCAGGATTGGAATGGGAATGACTTGGATATCACATCTCATGCTGTAGGAAGGCTCTCAGGTTTGGAAATCTGAGATTCTTCCGATAGCATGATATGTGATATCTCAATGCTTCTTATACCAAACCTGAGATCCTTCCTATAACATGAGATGTGATATCCAAATCTTTCCCCTTCCAAACCTGAGACCCTCCCTTTAGCATGAGATGTGATATCCAAGTCCTTCCCATTCCAATCCTGAGACCCTTCCTATAGCATGTGATGTGATATCTCAATGCTTATACCAAACCTGAGACCCTTCCTATGGCATGAGATGTCATATACAACTCCTTCCCATTCCAATCCTGAGCCCTTCCTATATCATGAGATGTGATATCTCAATGCTTATACCAAACCTGAGACTCTTCCTATCGCATGAGATGTGATATCCAACTTCTTCCCATTCCAATCCTGAGACCCTTCCTATAACATGAGATGTGATGTCTCAATGCTTCTAATACCAAACCTGAGATCTTTCCTATAACATGAGATGTGATATCCAACTCCTTCCCATTCCAATCCTGAGACCCTTCCTATAGCATGTGATGTGATATCTCAATGCTTATACCAAACCTGAGACCCTTCCTATAGCTTGAGATGTGATATCCAACTCCTTCCCATTCCAATCCTGAGACCCTTCCTATAGCATGAGATGTGATATCTCAATACTTCTAATACCAAACCTGAGATCCTTCTGATAACATGAGATGTGATATCCAAATCCTTCCCCTTCCAAACCTGAGACCCTCCCTTTAGCATGAGATGTGATATCCAACTCCTTCCGATTCCAATCCTGAGACCATTCTGATAGCATGAGATGTGATATCTCAATGCTTCTAATACCAAACCTGAGATCCTTCCGATAGCATGAGATGTGATATCTCAATGCTTCTAATACCAAACCTGAGATCCTTCCTATAACATGAGATGTGATATCCAAATCCTTCCCCTTCCAAACCTGAGACCCTCCCTTTAGCATGAGATGTGATATCCAACTCCTTCCCATTCCAATCCTGAGACCCTTCTGATAGCATGAGATGTGATATCTCAATGCCTCTAATACCAAACCTGAGATCCTACCTCTAACATGAAATGTGATATCCAACTCTTTCCCCTTCCAAACCTGAGAGCCTTCCTATAGCATGAGATGTGATATCCAAGTCCTTCCCATTCCAATCCTGAGACCCTTCCTATAACATGAGATGTGATATCCAACTCCTTCCCATTCCAACCTGAGACCCTTCCTATAGCATGAGATGGGATATCCAGCTCCTTCCAAATCCAATCCTGATACCCTTCCGATAGCATGAGATGTGATATCCCAATGCTTATACCAAACCTGAGACCCATACTATTGCATGAGATGTGATATCAAACTCCTTCCCATTCCAATCCTGAGACCCTTCCTATATCTTGAGATGTGATATCCAACTCCTTCTCATTCCAATTCTGAGACCCTTCCTATACCATGAGACTTGATATCTCAGTGCTTCTAATACCAAACCTGAGACCCGTCCTATAACATGAGATGTGATATCCAAATCCTTCCCCTTCCAAACCTTAGACCCTTCCTTTATCATGAGATGTGATATCCAACTCCTTCCCATTCCAATCCTGAGACCCTTCCGATATCGTGAGATGTGATATCTCAATGCTTCTAATATCAAACTTGAGACCCTCCCTATAGCATGAGATGTGATATCCAAGTCCTTCCCATTCCAGTCCTGAGACCCTTCCTATAGCATGAGATGTGATATCTCAATGCTTCTAATACCAAACCTGAGACCCTTCCTATAACATGAGATGGGAATATCCAACTCCTTCCCATTCCAATCCTGAGACCCTTCCGATAGAAGAGATGTGATATCTCAATGCTTATACCAAACCTGAGATCCTTCCTATAGCATGAGATGTGATATCCTACTCCTTCCCATTCCAATCCTGAGACCCTTCCTATAGCATAAGATGTGATATCTCAATGCTTCTAATATCAAACTTGAGACCCTCCCTATAGCATGAGATGTGATATCCAAGTCCTTCCCATTCCAATCCTGAGACACTTCCTATAGCATGAGATGTGATATCTCAATGCTTCTAATACCAAACCTGAGACTCTTCCTATAACATGAGATGGGATATCCAACTCCTTCCCATTCCAATCATGAGACCCTTCCGATAGCAGAGATGTGATATCTCAAAGCTTATACCAAACCTGAGACCCTTCGTATGGCTTGAGATGTCATATACAACTCCTTCCCATTCCAATCCTGAGACCCTTCCGATAGCATGAGATGTGATATCTCAATGCTTATACCAAACCTGAGACCCTTCCTATAGCATGAGATGTGATATCCAACTCCTTCCCATTCCAATCCTGAGACCCTTCCTATAGCATGAGATGTGATGTCTCTATGCTTCTAATACCAAACCTGAGATCCTTTGTTTAACATGAGATGTGATATCCAACTCCTTCCATTCCAATCCTGAGACCCTTCCTATAGCATGAGATGTGATATCTCAATGCTTATACCAAACCTGAGACCCTTCCTATAGCATGAGATGTGATATCCAACTCCTTCCCATTCCAATCCTGAGACCCTTCCTATAGCATGAGATGTGATATCTCAATGCCTCTAATACCAAACCTGAGATCCTTCCTCTAACATGAAATGTGATATCCAACTCCTTCCCTTTCCAAACCTGAGAGCCTATCCATAGCATGAGATGTGATATCCAAGTCCTTCCCATTCCAATCCTTAGACCCTTCCTACAGCATGCAATATATATGATATCTCAATGATTCTAATAACAATCCTGAGACCCGTCCTATAACATGAGATGGGATATCCAACTCCTTCCCATCCCAATCCTGAGACACTTCCGATTGCAGAGATGTGATATCTCAATGCTTATACCAAACCTGAGACTCTTCCTATAACATGAGATGTGATATTTGTTAGGAAAGATTTCGTAATTGTAGGTAATTTTCCTTCCATGTGGCAACCCCTAAACTTTTTGCTGTTGTTTTTCACCTTGTTCTCGACTTTGCCAGAGAAGTGCAGCCTTCTGCCGCACTCCTCTGGGCTTTCGCTCCTTTCTTACGGGGAAACTGACATGGCCTTAAGACAGTCAGTACCGGGAAACGCTGTTTTCCGTAGTTTCTTTTATCATGTTGCGGCTTTCGTGCAACATGACACAAGAGGGCACTGTAAGCTAAGTTACTGCTCTCTTGGGATTCTAGCCTTCTACAGGACCTAGATACTCTTTCAGGATTGTAACTGATCGGTGCAAGTGATTCACGGACGGGAATGGTGGCAGCGATCGTTTCTTGTGTTTTGAGCTCCTTTTGGCGTTCTAAGCGCGTTTCTCGCACTTAACCCAAAATGGTGGCCTGGCTCCCAAAATGGCCAGACCACGAGGCTCCTTTGTCCTGTCCGCTGACCGTCTTGCTCCCTTCACCTTCCCCAGGTCGAGCCGAGCCGGGGCCTTCCTTATTTGGGCATGTACTTTCCCGCGAAACACGGATGCTTTCGCGGGCTTCTACATGTCTTGTGTGTGCCTCCAGGATGTGGGCTGGGATGTCTGGTCCCGTGTGAATGCCTGGGACCACCGTGGTCCGTGATAGGTCCATGAATGGTGTGAGTGTTGATGAGCGGATCTCCCATTGGGTCCCCACCGTTTTGGCACGAAGGGAACCGTGGATAAGAGGGGGCTGGAAACACCACTACCATGTCGATCTCCTGAGTTCTCACGAACGAAGGAATACAGGAGCCAAGTATCCTGCAACCAAGAGGCTGAACCGAGGAATCGCTGGTGACCCGCTGAAGGACTGCTCCTCTGCACTGCTGTCGCCTTGTGAAACCCTTTTCACCTTTGATCGAACCAGAAGGCCTGTACTAGTACTTCGACCCTTGGAATAGCGGGGACAGCTATTCTCGGCATCTTCACCAGCTCCTGCTAGTAAGCCTTCGGAAGCGTCTCTGGGCCATCCAGCAGACTGACCAGCCTACACAGGAGTCTTGCTCTGTAACTGCCACCAGGTTGTGTAGTATATCGAGTCCTTGTCACTCTCACACGATTCGTACACTTGGCGTTCCCAGGTCTGAAGTGAGTAGTGTACATTTGGCTCAGATACACACGGCCGCTCCGTTGCCCTGCTGTGGTAACAAACTGTGCGGGTTCCTTCGTTTGGGACGTCTTTTACTCAACTCTGCTGCTGCAGACTCAACACGACGACGAGACGTCCCCTGCTCTTCTGAACCTGCCAGCGACTGAAACTGACGCGGAGAAGCCTGGGTCTGCTTGCATCGGGGACCGGTGAGTAGCATAGCTAGGAACTGGTCGCCCTCCTGCAGGAGCCCATAGCTTTTCCCCGCTGTGTCAAAACAGCACGCCTTTCCGGACTCGCGCTCTGCTTCTGCCCACAGTGGAGGCTGCGCTTGAGTCGCGGAACACTGTTCTTCTTCGTTTGTGCACTAAACTGAACTGCCTGATCTCCCTCGAAGAGACTCCCCTTTTGCCCGTATGTGTTGGTTTACTAGAGTTGGATTGTGATTTCTCGCTACGGTCATTGTTTTAAAGGCCTTGGAATAAATGTGTATATATTTTTAATATAGCACCTGTTTGGAGTAGTTTGTAAGTGTCCTTGCTTTGTGTGCTCATTGCAGGCTTTCAGTCACCCTCACCCCTCTTGAGACCTAGTCTTGACCGCCGCGATCGCTACCTTGATTGGTCTGGCTTGTCCAGAGGTTACCCTGTTCCAAGTAATTAGGTTGGCCTTCTGAACTTCTGCGCCACCAGGACAGAGTTCAGAAATCCGTCTTAACAAATTGGTGTACAGCGGTGGGATACCACTGAAGGTATCCAGTGTTGCGCACGAACTAAGGCATTTCAAGTTATTCCTTCCAGGACACGTAGTGAATTGTTGTAGTATAACTTTCAAAAGGCCATAGTCCTATCTAACAGTATGGAAACAAATACCTTGTTAACTTTAAATGCTTCCAAATCAGAAACATTGAAAAAGATGTGTGCGGAGAGAGGTGTTTCCTCTCAAGGCACGAAATTGGATATGATCCAAAGAATCGTGGCGTGGCAAGAAGCGCAGCTTGACGCTATAACTTCTGAGGACAGTGCGGAAGGAGGTGGGGCTGCTCTCACTGGTAGAACCGACGGTTCTGCCGCTGCACTGATCCACCGCGACCACGAGGACAGGGAGGATGAGATGTCTAATGTTTCCTCTGCCAGTGTTGATGGGAGGCTATGCTTGAATTCAAGAAGCAAGAGCTGCGGTTTAGGCAGAAGGAGCTTGAATTCAGCATAGCCAAACTAAAAATCGAACAGTCAGAAAAACAGAAAGACAGGGATCACCAGTTGGAACTGGCCAAGCTTCAGGTTGCAAATGGGTCCAAGGGTCCTGGACATGGGTCTGGGGCCTCCTCTCATCCACGGTTTCTGAAAGATCTGGTCAGTGTGTATGAGGAAAGGAATGACATTATGGACTGGCTGAATGCGTTTGAGTATGCATGCGAAGTTCAACAAGTTGACAATGCTGATAAGATTGCCTGGTTACTCAGCAGACTGCCCCATTCTGGCTGTAGTGCCATTATAGAAATGTCGAAGGCTGAGCGAGCTGATTTCGCAATGTTAAAGCAAACTCTCATTTTAAAGTTTGGGAAGACTCCGGCCCAATATTTGAAACGATTCATAGAGTATAAGAAAAAGGAAGGTGGTACTTGGGTATCTTATGTCACTGAATCCTTGA
The DNA here is from genome assembly GCF_040938575.1 of Ambystoma mexicanum. Classification (NCBI taxonomy): domain Eukaryota; kingdom Metazoa; phylum Chordata; class Amphibia; order Caudata; family Ambystomatidae; genus Ambystoma; species Ambystoma mexicanum. The sequence continues at coordinate 513,673 of NW_027182328.1, read as the reverse complement.
AAAACTTAACTGGCTGGGTCGAAGGTTATAAGGTTTCTACCTTCGAAGGCATGATAAATCTTGTCATGCTGGAACACATTTTTGCATCTTCTTCCCCGGAGCTTAAGCAGCATTTGGCCGATTCGAAGGAGATAGATCCTAAGAAGCTGGCCATTGCAGCAGACTTATGGGTGTCACATCGAGTGTCCCATAAGGTCAAAACTCATCCTGGTAAGCAGGAGGAAGGGAAAAAGTCCAAAGATAAGGAGGGTGGAGAATCTGATAAATCTTCTTCTCAAAAGGGCCACAAAAAGAAAAATAAGGGTAAGACACAAGAGAACTCACAGGGTAGTGGAGGTCAGCCTCCGAAACAGAACTCTGGTTACAATAAGCCTCCCTATGTAAACAGACCCAATGGATCTTGTTTTGCTTGTGGAGCAACTGACCACGTGAAGGCGGATCCCCGGTGTAAGGTTAGACCTTTGGGGGTCCACTCCGCTAATCTGGCCTTCTCCTCCTACGAGGAAGAAGAGATTACAGGAGCATCCTTCTCCTCAGACTCATTTCCCAGCGGGATAGAGGCTGAGGTAGTTTTAGTTTCCCTGGGTTCCTGGGAGCCTAAAGTCGCAGAGGCTTATGCTAGGATTCCAGATAATACCAAGCACTACTTTAAAGACAGTGTGCTGATCAATGGAGTAGATACTCCAGCTCTTAGGGATAGTGGGTGCAGTCGAACTGTAGTGGATTCTACCTTGGTAGACTCAGAGGAAGTTGCCAGAGCTACTCTGATGCCCACTAAATTGGCTGACGGCCCACTCCGTATGTTCCCAGTAATACCTGTAAATCTTACTTTAAATGGTACAGCAGTCAGGATTCCAGTGAGCATTCAGAGAAACGTCCCGGGAAAGGTCTTGTTAGGTAATGATCTCAGAGCTTTAGGGCTCGTAGGAGACACTGCCGAAAGACCCTACACACGGTCTCAAGCACGGGCAGCATTGGCCAAGACCAATACGCCGCCCCAGCCGAAGGGGAAACCCAAGGCGAAAGAAGTCAACAAGTCAAGACGAGGGAAAGAGAATATTCCCCCGAGCTCGCCTACCACTGCGGTGGAGGAAGTTGGTCAATCGCCCGGGCCTGACGAGGAGGTGGCGATGCCTGAAGTATTTGACCCCAACGACCATCCTGAACTAAAAGACTTGTTAGTTGAAGGAGGTCCTGATAGGGACGAATTCAGTAAAGGCCAACGTGAGTGCCCATCTCTGGAAGGCCTAAGGAGACAGGCCTGCTCCCAGCTTGAGGGTGAACCTCCTGGGACGCATAGGATTTATTGGGAAGGTGGACTCCTGTATAGTGAGCCCACAGAGTCTACAGAAGGAGACCATAGGAGGTTGGTGGTTCCCCTTGCTGTTAGGCCCTTCCTCCTGCAGTTGGCACATGAAGTGCTCCTTGCTGGTAACCTTGGTATTAAGAGGACCAAGCAAAGGTTATCCATGCACTTCTACTGGCCCAAGATGGGGGTGCAAGTAGAAAGTCACTGCAGGAGTTGTGCCTCCTGCCAGTTATCTGGTAAGGTTGGCTCGACAATCCAAGCTCCGTTGGTACCGCTCCCAGTTGTGGGGGTACCATTTGAAAGGGTAGGGATCGACATCGTTGGTCCCCTTGACCCGCAAACATCCTCGGGCAATAGGTTTATCCTGGTGCTGGTCGACCATGCAACCAGATATCCTGAGGCCATCCTATTGAAAACTGTAACTGCCAAGTCAGTTGCAAAAGCTTTACTTGGCATATTTACTAGGGTTGGCTTCCCTAAAGAAGTTGTGTCAGATCGTGGCAGCAACTTTATGTCGAAGTATATGCAGGCTATGTGGAAAGAATGTGGGGTCACCTACAAGTTCTCTTCTGCATACCACCCCCAGACCAATGGTCTGGTGGAACGTTTCAACAGAACGTTAAAAAGCATGATTGGGGCTCTGGAGAAGCTTCAGAGAAGACAATGGGATCTTCTTTTACCATGCTTACTGTTTGCCTACCGAGAGGTACCACAGGAGGGTGTTGGCTTCAGCCCCTTCAAACTTCTGTTTGGTCATCCTGTACGGGGACCCTTAGCCATAGTCAAAGAGGGATGGGAGATGCCCACTCCCCCTGTTACTACCAACGTAGTTGATTATGTGCTAGGGCTCAGAAAACGGATGTTACTTCTGATGGGCTTGGCTAGTGATAATTTGAAGGCAGTACAAGCGCTGGTGAAACATTGGTACGACCAGAAAGCTTCCCTCATCAACTTTACACCTGGTCAGCAAGTCCTGATCATGAATCCCATAAGGCCTTGAGCTTTACAGGACAAATGGTCAGGCCCTTACACAGTGGTGGAGCTCCTGGGTGAGGTTAACTATTTAGTGGACCTTGGAAGGCCTGGACAGGCTCCAAAAGTGTTTCACGTGAATAGGCTGAAGGCTTTCGTCCCAAGAGTCGAAATTGCAGCACTGTTACTGGCTTCAGATGTTGAGGAAGAGGAGTCTGAACCTCTCCCCGACCTGTTCCAAAGCGGTCCTTCAGATAGCTCCTTTGAGGGTGTCCGAGTGGCCCCTCACCTGACTTCTGATCAGCAGGCTGAGGTGAAAAGTTTGCTTAGGCAGTTTTCCCCCCTGTTTTCACAGTCGCCTGGTTTGACACCTTGGTGCAAACATAACATAGACACAGGAGACAGTGTACCTACCAAAAGTAGGGGATACAGGATGTCAGACAAAGTACGGTCTTATATTAAGACCGAGGTCAACAAGATGTTAGACCTTGGGGTGATTGTACCCTCTAGTAGTCCTTGGTCCAGCCCTGTGGTTTTCGTTCCTAAGGCAGGCACTTCTGAATTGAGGTTCTGCGTGGATTACAGGGCTCTGAATGCTGTCACCAAGACAGATGCACACCCCTTGCCTCGAACAGATGAGCTGGTGGATACTTTGGGTGCCTCCAAGTACCTCAGCACGTTTCACCTCACTGCTGGCTATTGGCAAATAGCTTTAGCAGAACATGCCAAGGAGAAGACAGCGTTTTCTACTCCAGACGGCCTTTACCAATTCCGGGTAATGCCGTTCGGGTTGAAGAATGCACCTGCCACTTTTCAGAGGCTTGTGCATCATGTTTTGAATGGGTTGGACGAATTCTGTCTTGCATATCTGGACGATATAGCAGTTTTCAGTGCCACCTGGGAAGACCATGTGAAACACCTCGGGATTGTGCTCCAGGCTCTTCAGAAAGCACACTTGACCATAAAGGCTAGTAAACGCCAGATTGGACAAGGCTCAGTGTTTTACCTTGGACATGAAGTAGGTGGAGGGAGGATACAGCCTCTACCCAGTAAAGTACAAGCAGTACAAGACTGGCCTACCCCCACTACACAAACCCAAGTGAGAGCCTTCTTAGGACTCACGGGGTATTACCGCAATTTTGTGGCAGACTATGGCACCATAGCTGCTCCTCTGACTGCCCTCACAACTCTGAAGAAACCCAAGAAGGTAACTTGGACCGACGAGTGTGAGAAGGCCTTCAATGGCTTAAAAGACTCCTTGTGCCAGGCCCCTGTCCTCAGGGCCCCTGATTATCAAAGACCTTTTATCGTGCAGACAGACGCCTCTGACACTGGGATAGGAGCTGTACTATCGCAAGTAGATGAGAAGGGTAAGGAACACCCTATTGGTTTTATTAGTCGCCAGTTTAAGGACAGAGAGCTCAGATGGTCCACGGTAGAGAAAGAATGTTTCTCTGTTGTGTGGGCCCTAAGGAAGCTGAGGCCCTACCTCTATGGGACCCACTTCACTGTGCAAACTGACCATAAGCCCTTAAAGTGGCTAATAAACATGAAGGGGGAGAATCCAAAGTTGCTTAGGTGGTCCATAAGTCTACAAGGCTTCGACTTCACTATTGAGCATAGGCCAGGTGTCCAACATAGCAATGCTGATGGGTTGTGCAGAATGTTTAACCGACCTGAACAAGAGACTCATCCAGGGGTGGATTAGTTCCCCCTGTCCATAGTCTGGGAGGGGCGAGTGTTAGGAAAGATTTCGTAATTGTAGGTAATTTTCCTTCCATGTGGCAACCCCTAAACTTTTTGCTGTTGTTTTTCACCTTGTTCTCGACTTTGCCCGAGAAGTGCAGCCTTCTGCCGCACTCCTCTGGGCTTTCGCTCCTTTCTTACGGGGAAACTGTCATGCCCTTAAGACAGTCAGTACCAGGAAACGCTGGTTTCCGTAGTTTCTTGTATCATGTTGCGGCTTTCGTGCAACATGACACAAGAGGGCACTGTAAGCTAAGTTACTGCTCTCTTGGGTCTCTAGCCTTCTACAGGCCCTAGATACTCTTTCAGGATTGTAACTGATTGGTGCAAGTGATTCACGGACGGGAATGGTGGCAGCTATCGTTTCTTGTGTTTTGAGCTCCTTTTGGCGTTCTAAGCGCGTTTCTCGCGCTTAACCCAAAATGGTGGCCTAGATCCCAAAATGGCCAGACCACGAGGCTCCTTTGTCCTGTCCGCTGACCGTCTTGCTCCCTTCACCTTCCCCAGGTCGAGCCGACCTGGGGCCTTCCTTATTTGGGCATGTGCTTTCCCGCGAAACACAGATGCTTTCGCAGGCTTCTACATGTCTTGTGTGTGCCTCCAGGATGTGGGCTGGGATGTCTGGTCCCAAAACACATCCTGGGTGCCAGAGAGTCTAGGGTGGTGTGAATGCCTGGGACCACCGTGGTCCGTGATAGGTCCACGAATGGTGTGAGTGTTGATGAGCGGATCTCCCATTGGGTCCCCTCCGTTTTGGCGCGAAGGGAACCGTGGATAAGAGGGGGCTGGAAACACCACTAACATGTCGATCGCCTGAGTTCTCACGAACGAAGGAATACAGGAGCCAAGTATCCTGCAACCAAGAGGCTGAACCGAGGAATTGCTGGTGACCCGCTGTAGGACTGCTCCTCTGCACTGCTGTCGCCTTGTGAAACCCTTTTCAGCGGGGACAGCTATTCTCGGCATCTTCACCATCTCCTGCTAGTAAGCCTTCAGAAGCGTCTCTGGGCCATCCAGCAGACTGACCAGCCTACACAGGAGTCTTGCTCTGTAACCGCCGCCAGGTTGTGTAGTATATCGAGTCCTTGTCACTCTCACATGATTTGTACACTTGGCGTTCCCAGGTCTGAAGTGAGTAGTGTACATTTGGCTCAGATACACACCGCCGCTCCGTTGCCCTGCTGTGGTAACAAACTGTGCGGGTTCCTTCGTTTGGGACGTCTTTTACTCAACTCTGCTGCTGCAGACTAAACACGACGACGAGACATCCCCTGCTCTTCTGAACCTGCCAGCGACTGAAACTGACGCGGAGAAGCCTGGGTCTGCTTGCATCATGGACCGGTGAGTAGCATAGCTAGGAACTGGTCGCCCTCCTGCAGGAGCCCATAGCTTTTCCCCGCTGTGTCAAAACAGCACGCCTTTCCGTACTCGCGCTCTGCTTCTGCCCACAGTGGAGGCTGCGCTTGAGTCGCGGAACACTGTTCTTCTTCGTTTGTGCACTAAACTGAACTGCCTGATCTACCTCGAAGAGACTCCCCTTTTGCCCGTTGGCACCAGCGTGTGCAGGTACTTTTGAGCACAAGGCTCCACTCTTCGTAGGGCTCGGACTTCCTTTTAGTTAGGTGCCTCTGAAGGCGGACTGGGTCTAAGCATTATTTCGCACTGCCTGTTTTCCTTCCCTTTTAGGTGGACTACACATTTCGTGCATCTAACGCTTGAGACTTGTTTGTATTTGTATATATATTGTATTGGTATGGTATGTGTTGGTTTACTAGAGTTGTATTGTGATTTCTCGCTACGGTCATTGTTTTAAAGGCCTTGGAATAAATGTGTATATATTTTTAATATAGCACCTGTTTGGAGTAGTTTGTAAGTGTCCTTGCTTTGTGTGCTCATTGCGGGCTTTCAGTCACCCTCACCTCTCTTGAGACCTAGTCTTGACCGCCGCGATCGCTACCTTGATTGGTCTGGCTTGTCCAGAGGTTACCCTGTTCCAAGTAATTAGGTTGGCCTTCTGAACTTCTGCGCCACCAGGACAGAGTTCAGAAATCCGTCTTAACAATATCCAACTCCTTCCCGTTCCAAACCTGAGACCCTTCCTATAGCATGAGATGTGATATCCAACTCCTTCCCATCCCAATCCTGAGACATTTCCGATTGCAGAGATGTGATATCTCAATGCTTATACCAAACCTGAGACTCTTCCTATAACATGAGATGTGATATCCAACTCCTTCCCGTTCCAAACCTGAGACCCTTCCTATAGCATGAGATGTGATATCCAACACCTTCCCATTCCAATCCTGAGACCCTTATGATAGCATGAGATGTGATATCTCAATGCCTCTAATACCAAACCTGAGATCCTTCCTATAACATGAGATGTGATATCCAAATCCTTCCCCTTCCAAACCTGAGACCCTCCCTTTAGCATGAGATGTGATATCCAACTCCTTCCCATTCCAATCCTGAGACCCTTCTGATAGCACGAGATGTGATATCTCAATGCCTCTAATACCAAACCTGATATCCTACCTCTAACATGAAATGTGATATCCAACTCCTTCCCTTTCCAAACCTGAGACCCTGCCTATAGCATGAGATGTGATATCCAAGTCCTTCCCATTCCAATCCTGAGACCCTTCCTATAGCATGTGATGTGATATCTCAATACTTATACCAAACCTGAGACCCTTCCTATGGCATGAGATGTCATATACAACTCCTTCCCATTCCAATCCTGAGACCCTTCCTATAGCATGTGATGTGATATCTCAATGCTTATACCAAACCTGAGACCCTTCCTATAGCTTGAGATGTGATATCCAACTCCTTCCCATTCCAATCCTGAGACCCTTCCTATAGCATGAGATGTGATATCTCAATACTTCTAATACCAAACCTGAGATCCTTCCGATAACATGAGATGTGATATCCAAATCCTTCCCCTTCCAAACCTGAGACCCTCCCTTTAGCATGAGATGTGATATCCAACTCCTTCCCATTCCAATCCTGAGACCCTTCTGATAGCATGAGATGTGATATCTCAATGCTTCTAATACCAAACCTGAGATCCTTCCGATAGCATGAGATGTGATATCTCAATGCTTCTAATACCAAACCTGAGCTCCTTCTTATAACATGAGATGTGATATCAAAATCCTTCCCCTTCCAAACCTGAGACCCTCCCTTTAGCATGAGATGTGATATCCAACTCCTTCCCATTCCAATCCTGAGACCCTTCTGATAGCATGAGATGTGATATCTCAATGCCTCTAATACCAAACCTGAGATCCTACCTCTAACATGAAATGTGATATCCAACTCTTTCCCCTTCCAAACCTGAGAGCCTTCCTATAGCATGATATGTGATATCCAACTCCTTCCCTTTCCAAACCTGAGACCCTTCCTATAGCATGAGATGTGATATCCAACTCCTTCCCATCCCAATCCTGAGACATTTCCGACTGCAGAGATGTGATATCTCAATGCTTATACCAAACCTGAGACTCTTCCTATAACATGAGATGTGATATCCAACTCCTTCCCGTTCCAAACCTGAGACCCTTCCTATAGCATGAGATGTGATATCCAACTCCTTCCCATTCCAATCCTGAGACCCTTCCGATAGCATGAGATGTGATATCTCAATGCTTCTAATACCAAACCTGAGATCCTTCCTATAACATGTGATGTGATATCCAAATTCTTCCCCTTCCAAACCTGAGACCCTCCCTTTAGCATGAGATGTGATATCCAACTCCTTCCCATTCCAATCCTGAGACCCTTATGATAGCATGAGATGTGATATCTCAATGCCTCTAATACCAAACCTGAGATCCTTCCTATAACATGAGATGTGATATCCAAATCCTTCCCCTTCCAAACCTGAGACCCTCCCTTTAGCATGAGATGTGATATCCAACTCCTTCCCATTCCAATCCTGAGACCCTTCTGATAGCATGAGATGTGATATCTCAATGCCTCTAATACCAAACCTGATATCCTACCTCTAACATGAAATGTGATATCCAACTCCTTCCCTTTCCAAACCTGAGACCCTGCCTATAGCATGAGATGTGATATCCAAGTCCTTCCCATTCCAATCCTGAGACCCTTCCTATAGCATGTGATGTGATAACTCAATGCTTATACCAAACCTGAGACCCTTCCTATGGCATGAGATGTCATATACAACACCTTCCCATTCCAATCCTGAGACCCTTCCTATAGCATGTGATGTGATATCTCAATGCTTATACCAAACCTGAGACCCTTCCTATAGCTTGAGATGTGATATCCAACTCCTTCCCATTCCAATCCTGAGACCCTTCCTATAGCATGAGATGTGATATCTCAATACTTCTAATACCAAACCTGAGATCCTTCCGATAACATGAGATGTGATATCCAAATCCTTCCCCTTCCAAACCTGAGACCCTCCCTTTAGCATGAGATGTGATATCCAACTCCTTCCCATTCCAATCCTGAGACCCTTCTGATAGCATGAGATGTGATATCTCAATGCTTCTAATACCAAACCTGAGATCCTTCCGATAGCATGAGATGTGATATCTCAATGCTTCTAATACCAAACCTGAGCTCCTTCTTATAACATGAGATGTGATATCCAAATCCTTCCCCTTCCAAACCTGAGACCCTCCCTTTAGCATGAGATGTGATATCCAACTCCTTCCCATTCCAATCCTGAGACCCTTCTGATAGCATGTGATGTGATATCTCAATGCCTCTAATACCAAACCTGAGATCCTACCTCTAACATGAAATGTGATATCCAACTCTTTCCCCTTCCAAAACTGAGAGCCTTCCTATAGCATGAGATGTGATATCCAAGTCCTTCCCATTCCAATCCTGAGACCCTTCCTATAACATGAGATTTGATATCCAACTCCTTCCCATTCCAACCTGAGACCCTTTCTATAGCATGAGATGGGATATCCAACTCCTTCCAAATCCAATCCTGATACCCTTCCGATAGCATGAGATGTGATATCCCAATGCTTATACCAAACCTGAGACCCATACTATGGCATGAGATGTGATATCAAACTCCTTCCCATTCCAATCCTGAGACCCTTCCTATAGCTTGAGATGTGATATCCAACTCCTTCCCATTCCAATCCTGAGACCCTTCCTATAGCATGAGATGTGATATCTCAATACTTCTAATACCAAACCTATGATCCTTCCGATAACATGAGATGTGATATCCAAATCCTTCCCCTTCCAAACCTGAGACCCTCCCTTTAGCATGAGATGTGATATCCAACTCCTTCCCATTCCAATCCTGAGACCCTTCTGATAGCATGAGATGTGATATCTCAATGCTTCTAATAACAAACCTGAGATCCTTCCGATAGCATGAGATGTGATATCTCAATGCTTCTAATACCAAACCTGAGCTCCTTCTTATAACATGAGATGTGATATCCAAATCCTTCCCCTTCCAAACCTGAGACCCTCGCTTTAGCATGAGATGTGATATCCAACTTCTTCCCATTCCAATCCTGAGACCCTTCTGATAGCATGAGATGTGATATCTCAATGCCTCTAATACCAAACCTGAGATCCTACCTCTAACATGAAATGTGATATCCAACTCTTTCCCCTTCCAAACCTGAGAGCCTTCCTATAGCATGAGATGTGATATCCAAGTCCTTCCCATTCCAATCCTGAGACCCTTCCTATAACATGAGATTTGATATCCAACTCCTTCCCATTCCAACCTGAGACCCTTTCTATAGCATGAGATGGGATATCCAACTCCTTCCAAATCCAATCCTGATACCCTTCCGATAGCATGAGATGTGATATCCCAATGCTTATACCAAACCTGAGACCCATACTATGGCATGAGATGTGATATCAAACTCCTTCCCATTCCAATCCTGAGACCCTTCCTCTAGCTTGAGATGTGATATCCAACTCCTTCCCATTCCAATTCTGAGACCCTTCCTATACCATGAGACTTGATATCTCAATGCTTCTAACACCAAACTTGAGACCCGCCCTATAACATGAGATGTGATATCCAAATCCTTCCCCTTCCAAACCTTAGACCCTTCCTTTATCATGAGATGTGATATCCAATTCCTTCCCATTCCAATCCTGAGACCCTTCCGATATCATGAGATGTGATATCTCAATGCTTCTAATATCAAACTTGAGACCCTCCCTATAGCATGAGATGTGATATCCAAGTCCTTCCCATTCCTATCCTGAGACCCTTCCTATAGCATGAGATGTGATGTCTCAATGCTTCTAATACCAAACCTGAGACCCTTCCTATAACATGAGATGTGATATCCAACTCCTTCCCATTCCAATCCTGAGACACTTCCTATAGCATGAGATGTGATATCTCACTGCTTATACCAAACCTGAGACCCTTCCTATAGCATGAGATGTGATATCCAACTCCTTCCCATTCCAATCCTGAGACCCTTCCTATAGCATGTGATGTGATATCTCAATGCTTCTAATATCAAACGTGAGACCCTCCCTATAGCATGAGATGTGATATCCAAGTCCTTCCCATTCCAATCCTGAGACACTTCCTATAGCATGAGATGTGATATCTCAATGCTTCTAATACCAAACCTGAGACTCTTCCTATAACATGAGATGGGATATCCAACTCCTTCCCATTCCAATCCTGAGACCTTTCCGATAGCAGAGATGTGATATCTCAATGCTTATACCAAACCTGAGACCCTTCCTACGGATTGAGATGTCATATACAACTCCTTCCCATTCCAATCCTGAGACCCTTCCTATAGCATGAGATGTGATATCTCAATGCTTATACCAAACCAGAGACCCTTCCTATAGCATGAGATGTGATATCCAACCCCTTCCCATTCCAATCCTGAGACCCTTCCTATAGCATGAGATGTTATGTCTCAATGCTTCTAATACCAAACCTGAGATCCTTCCTATAACATGAGATGTGATATCCAACTCCTTCCATTCCAATCCTGAGACGCTTCCTATAGCATGAGATGTGATATCTCAATGCCTCTAATACCAAACCTGAGATCCTTCCTCTAACATGAAATGTGATATCCAACTCCTTCCCTTTCCAAACCTGAGAGCCTATCCATAGCATGAGATGTGATATCCAAGTCCTTCCCATTCCAATCCTTAGACCCTTCCTACAGCATGCAATATGATATCTCAATGATTCTAATAACAATCCTGAGACCCGTCCTATAACATGAGATGGGATATCCAACTCCTTCCCATTCCAATCCTGAGACACTTCCGATAGCAGAGATGTGATATCTCAATGCTTGTACCAAACCTGAGACCCTTCCTATAACATGAGATCGGCTATCCAACTCCTTCCCGTTCCAAACCTGAGACCCTTCCTTTAGCATGAGATGTGATATCCAGCTCCTTCCCATTCCAATCCTGAGACACTTCCGATAGCATGAGATGTGATATCTCAATGCTTCTAATATCAAAACTGAGACCCTCCCTATAGCATGATATGTGATATCTAAGTCCTTCCCATTCCAATCCTGAGACCCTTCCTATAGCATGAGATGTGATATCTCAATGCTTCTACCAAACCTGAGACCCTTCCTTTAGCATGAGATGTGATATCCAACTCCTTCCCATTCCAATCCTGAGACCCTTCCTATAGCATGAGATGTGATATCTCAATACTTCTAATACCAAACCTGAGATCCTTCCGATAACATGAGATGTGATATCCAAATCCTTCCCCTTCCAAACCTGAGACCCTCCCTTTAGCATGAGATGTGATATCCAACTCCTTCCCATTCCAATCCTGAGAACCTTCTGATAGCATGAGATGTGATATCTCAATGCTTCTAATACCAAACCTGAGATCCTTCCGATAGCTTGAGATGTGATATCTCAATGCTTCTAATACCAAACCTGAGATCCTTCCTATAACATGAGATGTGATATCCAAATCCTTCCCCTTCCAAACCTGAGACCCTCCCTTTAGCATGAGATGTGATATCCAACTCCTTCCCATTCCAATCCTGAGACCCTTCTGATAGCATGAGATGTGATATCTCATTGCCTCTAATACCAAACCTGAGATCCTACCTCTAACATGAAATGTGATATCCAACTCTTTCCCCTTCCAAACCTGAGAGCCTTCCTATAGCATGAGATGTGATATCCAAGTCCTTCCCATTCCAATCCTGAGACCCTTCCTATAACATGAGATGTGATATCCAACTCCTTCCCATTCCAACCTGAGACCCTTCCTATAGCATGAGATGTGATATCTCAATGCCTCTAATACCAAACCTGAGATCCTTCCTCTAACATGAAATGTGATATCCAACTCCTTCCCTTTCCAAACCTGAGAGCCTATCTATAGCATGAGATGTGATATCCAAGTCCTTCCCATTCCAATCCTTAGACCCTTCCTACAGCATGCAATATGATATCTCAATGATTCTAATAACAAACCTGAGACCCGTCCTATAACATGAGATGGGATATCCAACTCCTTCCCATTCCAATCCTGAGACACTTCCGATAGCATAGATGTGATATCTCAATGCTTATACCAAACCTGAGACATTTCCTATAACATGAGATGTGATATCCAACTCCTTCCCGTTCCAAACCTGAGACCCTTCCTTTAGCATGAGATGTGATATCTCAATGCTTCTAATATCAAAACTGAGACCCTCCCTATAGCATGATATGTGATATCTAAGTCCTTCCCATTCCAATCCTGAGACCCTTCCTATAGCATGAGATGTGATATCTCAATGCTTCTACCAAACCTGAGACCCTTCCTTTAGCATGAGATGTGATATCCAACTCCTTCCCATTCCAATCCTGAGACCCTTCCTATAGCATGAGATGTGATATCTCAATACTTCTAATACCAAACCTGAGATCCTTCCGATAACATGAGATGTGACATCCAAATCCTTCCCCTTCCAAACCTGAAACCCTCCCTTTAGTATGAGATGTGATATCCAACTCCTTCCCATTCCAATCCTGAGACCCTTCTGATAGCATGAGATGTGATATCTCAATGCTTCTAATACCAAACCCGAGATACTTCCTATAACATGAGATGTGATATCCAAATCCTTCCCCTTCCAAACCTGAGACCCTCCCTTTAGCATGAGATGTGATATCCAACTCCTTCCCATTCCAATCCTGAGACCCTTCTGATAGCCTGAGATGTGATATCTCAATGCCTCTAATACCAAACCTGAGATCCTACCTCTAACATGAAATGTGATATCCAACTCTTTCCCCTTCCAAACCTGAGAGCCTTCCTATAGCATGAGATGTGATATCCAAGTCCTTCCCATTCCAATCATGAGACCCTTCCTATAACATGAGATGGGATATCCAACTCCTTCCCATTCCAATCCTGAGACCCTTCCTATAGCAGAGATGTGATATCTCAATGCTTATACCAAACCTGAGACCCTTCCTACGGCATGAGATGTCATATACAACTCCTTCCCATTCCAATCCTGAGACCCTTCCTATAGCATGAGATGTGATGTCTCAATGCTTCTAATACCAAACCTGAGATCCTTCCTATAACATGAGATGTGATATCCAACTCCTTCCCATTCCAATCCTGAGACCCTTCCTATAGCATGAAATGTGATATCTCAATGCTTATACCAAACCTGAGACCCTTCCTATAGCATGAGATGTGATATCCAACTCCTTCCCATTCCAATCCTGAGACCCTTCCTATAGCATGAGATGTGATATCCAACGCCTTCCCTTTCCAAACCTGAGAGCCTACCTATAGCATGAGATGTGATATTCAAGTCCTTCCCATTCCAATCCGTAGACCCTTCCTACACCATGCAATATGATATCTCAATGATTCTAATAACAAACCTGAGACCCGTCCTATAACATGAGATGGGATATCCAACTTCTTCCCATTCCAATCCTGAGACACTTCCGATAGCAGAGATGTGATATCTCAATGCTTATATCAAACCTGAGACGCTTCCTATAACATGAGATGTGATATCCAACTCCTTCCCGTTCCAAACCTGAGACCCTTCCTATAGCATATGTGATATCCAACTCCTTCCCATTCCAAACATGAGACCCTTCCTATAGCAAGAATGTAATATCCAACTCCTTCCCATTCCAATCCTGAGACCATTCCTATAGCATGAGATGTGATATCTCAATGCTTCTAATACCAAACCTGAGATCCTTCCTATGACATGAGATGTGATATCCAATTCCTTCCCATTCCAAACCTGAGACCCTTCCTACAACATGCAATGTGATATCTCAATGCTTCTAATACCAAACCTGAGACCAGTCCTATAACATGAGATGGGATATCCAACTCCTTCCCGTTCGAAACCTGAGACCCTTCCTATAGCATGAGATGTGATATCTCAATGCTTCTAATGCCAAACCTGAGATCCTTCCGATAGCATGAGATGTGATATCTCAATGCTTTTAATACCAAACCTGAGATCCTTCCGATAGCATGAGATGTGATATCTCAATGCTTCTAATACCAATCCTGAGATCCTTCCTATAACATGAGATGTGATATCCAAATCCTTCCCCTTCCAAACCTGAGACCCTCCCTTTAGCATGAGGTCTCAGGTTTGGTATTAGAAGCATTGAGATATCACATCTCATGCTATAGGAAGGGTCTCAGGATTGGAATGGGAAGGACTTGGATGTCACATCTCATGCTATAGGGAGGGTCTCAAGTTTGATATTAGAAGCATTGAGATAACAAATCTCATGATATCGGAAGGGTCTCAGGATTGGAATGGGAAGGAGTTGGATATCACATCTCATGATAAAGGAAGGGTCTAAGGTTTGGAAGGGGAAGGATTTGGATATCACATCTCATGTTATAGGACGGGTCTCAGGTTTGGTATTAGAAGCATTGAGATATCAAGTCTCATGTTATAAGAAGGGTCTCAGAATTGGAATGGGAAGGAGTTGGATATCACATCTCAAGCTATAGGAAGCGTCTCAGGATTGGAATGGGAAGGAGTTTGATATCACATCTCATGCCATAGTATGGTTCTCAGGTTTGGTAGAAGCATTGGGATATCACATCTCATGCTATCGGAAGGGTATCAGTATTGGATTTGGAAGGAGTTGGATATCCCATCTCATGCTATAGGAAGGGTCTCAGGTTGGAATGGGAAGGAGTTGGATATCATATCTCATGCTATAGGAAGGTTCTCAGGTTTGGAAGGGGAAGGAGTTGGATATCACATTTCATGTTAGAGGAAGGATCTCAGGTTTGGTATTAGAGGCCTTGAGATATGACATCTCATGCTATCGGAAGGGTCTCAGGATTGGAATGGGAAGGAGTTGGATATCCCATCTCATGCTATAGGAAGGGTCTCAGGTTTGGTAGAAGCATTGGGATATCACATCTCATGCTATCGGAAGGGTATCAGTATTGGATTTGGAAGGAGTTGGATATCCCATCTCATGCTATAGGAAGGGTCTCAGGTTGGAATGGGAAGGAGTTGGATATCATATCTCATGCTATAGGAAGGTTCTCAGGTTTGGAAGGGGAAGGAGTTGGATATCACATTTCATGTTAGAGGAAGGATCTCAGGTTTGGTATTAGAGGCCTTGAGATATGACATCTCATGCTATCGGAAGGGTCTCAGGATTGGAATGGGAAGGAGTTGGATATCACATCTCAAGCTATAGGAAGGGTCTCAGGTTTGGTATAAGCATTGAGATATCACATCTCAAGCTATAGGAAGCGTCTCAGGATTGGAATGGGAAGGAGTTTGATATCACATCTCATGCCATAGTATGGTTCTCAGGTTTGGTAGAAGCATTGGGATATCACATCTCATGCTATCGGAAGGGTATCAGTATTGGATTTGGAAGGAGTTGGATATCCCATCTCATGCTATAGGAAGGGTCTCAGGTTGGAATCGGAAGGAGTTGGATATCATATCTCATGCTATAGGAAGGTTCTCAGGTTTGGAAGGGGAAGGAGTTGGATATCACATTTCATGTTAGAGGAAGGATCTCAGGTTTGGTATTAGAGGCCTTGAGATATGACATCTCATGCTATCGGAAGGGTCTCAGGATTGGAATGGGAAGGAGTTTGATATCACATCTCATGCCATAGTATGGTTCTCAGGTTTGGTAGAAGCATTGGGATATCACATCTCATGCTATCGGAAGGGTATCAGTATTGGATTTGGAAGGAGTTGGATATCCCATCTCATGCTATAGGAAGGGTCTCAGGTTGGAATGGGAAGGAGTTGGATATCATATCTCATGCTATAGGAAGGTTCTCAGGTTTGGAAGGGGAAGGAGTTGGATATCACATTTCATGTTAGAGGAAGGATCTCAGGTTTGGTATTAGAGGCCTTGAGATATGACATCTCATGCTATCGGAAGGGTCTCAGGATTGGAATGGGAAGGAGTTGGATATCACATCTCAAGCTATAGGAAGGGTCTCAGGTTTGGTATAAGCATTGAGATATCACATCTCATGCTATAGGAAGGGTCTCTGGATTGGAATGGGAAGAAGTTGGATATCACATCTCATGCTATAGGAAGGGTCTCAGGTTTGGTATAAGCATTGAGATATCACATCTCATGCTATAGGAAGGGTCTCAGGATTGGAATGGGAAGGAGTTGTATATGACATCTCATGCCATAGCAAGGGTCTCAGGTTTGGTATAAGCATTGAGATATCACATCACATGCTATAGGAAGGGTCTCAGGATTGGAATGGGAAGGACTTGGATATCACATCTCATGCTATAGGCAGGGTCTCAGGTTTGGAAAGGGAAGGAGATGGATATCACATTTCATGTTAGAGGTAGGATCTCAGGTTTGGTATTAGAGGCATTGAGATATCACATCTCATGCTATCAGAAGGGTCTCAGGATTGGAATGGGAAGGAGTTGGATATCACATCTCATGCTAAAGGGAGGGTCTCAGGTTTGGAAGGGGAAGGATTTGGAAATCACATCTCATATTATAGGAAGGATCTCAGGTTTGGTATTAGAAGCATTGAGATATCACATCTCATGCTATCGGAAGGATCTCAGGTTTGGTATAAGAGGCATTGAGATATCACATCTCATGCTATCATAAGGGTCTCAGGATTGGAATGGGAAGGAGTTGGATATCACATCTCATGTTATAGGAAGGATCTCAGGTTTGGTATTAGAAGCATTGAGACATCACATCTCATGCTATAGGAAGGGTCTCAGGATTGGAATGGGAAGGAGTTGTATATGACATCTCAGGCCATAGGAAGGGTCTCAGGTTTGATATAAGCATTGAGATATCACATCTCTGCTATCGGAAGGGTCTCAGGATTGGAATGGGAAGGAGTTGGATATCCCATCTGAGTTGGATATCCCATCTCATGTTATAGGAAGGGTCTCAGGTTTGGTATTAGAAGCATTGAGATATCACATCTCATGCTATAGGAAGGGTCTCAGGATTGGAATGGGGAGGACTTGGATGTCACATCTCATGCTATAGGGAGGGTCTCAAGTTTGATATTAGAAGCATTGAGATAACAAATCTCATGATATCGGAAGGGTCTCAGGATTGGAATGGGAAGGAGTTGGATATCACATCTCATGATAAAGGAAGGGTCTAAGGTTTGGAAGGGGAAGGATTTGGATATCACATCTCATGTTATAGGACGGGTCTCAGGTTTGGTATTAGAAGCATTGAGATATCAAGTCTCATGGTATAGGAAGGGTCTCAGAATTGGAATGTGAAGAAGTTGGATATCACATCTCAAGCTATAGGAAGGGTCTCAGGATTGGAATGGGAAGGAGTTTGGTATCACATCTCATGCCATAGTATGGGTCTCAGATTTGGTAGAAGCATTGGGATATCACATCTCATGCTATCGGAATGGTATCAGTATTGGATTTGGAAGGAGTTGGATATCCCATCTCATGCTATAGGAAAGGTCTCAGGTTGGAATGGGATGGAGTTGGATATCACATTTCATGTTATAGGAAGGGTCTCAGGTTTGGAATGGGAAGGAATTGGATATCACATCTCATGTTATAGGAAGGATCTCTGGTTTGGTATTAGAACCATTGAGATATCACATCTCATGCTATAGGAAGGGTCTCAGGATTGGAATGCGAAGGATTTGGATATCACATCTCATGCTAAAGGAAGGGTCTCAGGTTTGGTAGAAGCGTTGAGATATCACATCTCTGCTATCGGAAGGGTCTCAGGATTGGATTGGGAAGGAGTTGGATATCCCTTCCCATGCTATAGGAAGGGTCTCAGGATTTGAATGGCAAGGAGTTGGATATCACATATCATGCCATAGGAAGGGTCTCAGGTTTGGTATAAGCATTGAGATATCACATCTCTGCTATCGGAAGGGTCTCCGGATTGGATTGGGAAGGAGTTGGATATCCCTTCTCATGCTATAGGAAGTGTCTCAGGTTGGAATGGGAAGGAGTTGGATATCACATCTCATGTTATAGGAAGGGTCTCAGGATTGGAATGGGAAGGATTTGGATATCACATCTCTTGCTATAGGAAGGGTCTCAGGATTGGAATGGGTAGGAGTTGGATATTACATTCTTGCTATAGGAAGGGTCTCATGTTTGGAATGGAAGGAGTTGGATATCACATATGCTATAGGAAGTTTCTCAGGTTTGGAACGGGAAGGAGTTGGATATCACATCTCATGTTAGAAGAAGGATCTCAGGTTTGGTATTAGAGGCCTTGAGATATCACATCTCATGCTATAGGAAGGGTCTCAGGTTTGGTATAAGCATTGGGATATCACATCTCATGCTATAGGAAGGGTCCCAGCATTGGAATGGGAAGGAGTTGTATATGACATCTCATGCCATAAGAAGGGTCTCAGGTTTGGTATAAGCATTGAGATATCACATCACATGCTATAGGAAGGGTCTCAGGATTGGAATGGGAAGGACTTGGATATCACAGCTCATGCTATAGGCAGGGTCTCAGGTTTGGAAAGGGAAGGAGATGGATATCACATTTCATGTTAGAGGTAGGATCTGAGGTTTGGTATTAGAGGCATTGAGATATCACATCTCATGCTATCAGAAGGGTCTCAGGATTGGAATGGGAAGGAGTTGTATATCACATCTCATGCCAAAGGGAGGGTCTTAGGTTTGGAAGGGGAAGGATTTGAATATCACATCACATGTTATAGTAAGGATCTCAGGTTTGGTATTAGAGGCATTGAGATATCACATCTCATGCTATCGGAAGGGTCTCAGGATTGGAATGGGAAGGAGTTGGATATCACATCTCATGCTATAGGAAGGGTCACAGGTTTGGAACGGGAAGGAGTTGGATATCACATCTCGTGTTATAGGAAGAGTCTCAGGTTTGGTATAAGCATTGAGATATCACATCTCTGCAATTGGAAGTGTCTCAGGATTGGGATGGGAAGGATTTGGATATCACATCTCATGCTATAGGAAGGGTCTCAGGTTTGGAACGGGAAGGAGTTGGATATCACATCTCATGTTATAGGAAGAGTCTCAGGTTTGGTATAAGCATTGAGATATCAAATCTCTGCAATCGGAAGTGTCTCAGGATTGGAACGGGAAGGAGTTGGATATCCCATCTCATGTTATAGGACTGGTCTCAGGTTTGGTATTAGAAGCATTGAGATATCACATCGCATGCTGTAAGAAGGGTCTCAGGTTTGGAATGGGAAGGAATTGGATATCACATCTCATGTCATAGGAAGGATCTCAGGTTTGGTATTAGAAGCATTGAGATATCACATCTCATGCTATAGGAATGGTCTCAGGATTGGAATGGGAAGGAGTTGGATATTACATTCTTGCTATGGGAAGGGTCTCATGTTTGGAATTGGAAGGAGTTGGATATCACATATGCTATAGGAAGGGTCTCAGGTTTGGAATGGGAAGGAGTTGGATATCACATCTCATGTTATAGGAAGGGTCTCAGGTTGGTATACGCATTGAGATATCACATCTCTGCTATCGGAAGGGTCTCAGGATTGGAATGGGAAGGAGTTGGATATCCCATCTCATGTTATAGGAAGGGTCTCAGGTTTGGTATTAGAAGCATTGAGATATCACATCTCATGCTATAGGAAGGGTCTCAGGATTGGAATGGGGAGGACTTGGATGTCACATCTCTTGCTATAGGGAGGGTCTCAAGTTTGATATTAGAAGCATTGAGATAACAAATCTCATGATATCGGAAGGGTCTCAGGATTGGAATGGGAAGGAGTTGGATATCACATCTCATGATAAAGGAAGGGTCTAAGGTTTGGAAGGGGAAGGATTTGGATATCACATCTCATGTTATAGGACGGGTCTCAGGTTTGGTATTAGAAGCATTGAGATATCAAGTCTCATGGTATAGGAAGGGTCTCAGAATTGGAATGGGAAGGAGTTGGATATCACATCTCAAGCTATAGGAAGGGTCTCAGGATTGGAATGGGAAGGAGTTTGATATCACATCTTATGCCATAGTATGGGTCTCAGGTTTGGTAGAAGCATTGGGATATCACATCTCATGCTATTGGAAGGGTATCAGTATTGGATTTGGAAGGAGTTGGATATCCCATCTCATGCTATAGGAAGGGTCTCAGGTTGGAATGGGAAGGATTTGGATATCACATTTCATGTTATAGGAAGGGTCTCAGGATTGGAATGGGAAGGACTTGGATATCATATCTCATGCTATAGGAAGGCTCTCAGGTTTGGAAGGGGAAGGAGTTGGATATCACATTTCATGTTAGAGGAAGGATCTCAGGTTTGGTATTAGAGGCCTTGAGATATCACATCTCATGCTATAGGAAGGGTCTCAGGATTGGAATGGGAAGGAGTTGGATATCACATCTCAAGCTATAGGAAGGGTCTCAGGTTTGGTATAAGCATTGAGATATCACATCTCATGCTATAGGAAGGGTCTCGGGATTGGAATGGGAAGGAGTTGGATATCACATCTCATATTATAGGAAAGATCTCAGGTTTGGTATTAGAAGCATTGAGACATCACATCTCATGTTATAGGAAGGGTCTTAGGATTGGAATGGGAAGAAGTTGGATATCACATCTCATGCTATAGGAAGGGTCTCAGGTTTGGTATAAGCATTGAGATATCACATCTCATGCTATAGGAAGGGTCTCAGGATTGGAATGGGAAGGAGTTGTATATGACATCTCATGCCATAGGAAGGGTCTCAGGTTTGGTATAAGCATTGAGATATCACATCACATGCTATAGGAAGGGTCTCAGGATTGGAATGGGAAGGACTTGAATATCACATCTCATGCTATAGGCAGGGTCTCAGGTTTGGAAAGGGAAGGAGATGGATATCACATTTCATGTTAGAGGTAGGATCTCAGGTTTGGTATTAGAGGCATTGAGATATCACATCTCATGCTATCAGAAGGGTCTCAGGATTGGAATGGGAAGGAGTTGTATATCACATCTCATGCTAAAGGGATGGTCTCAGGTTTGGAAGGGGAAGGATTTGGAAATCACATCTCATGTTATAGGAAGGATCTCAGGTTTGGTATTAGAAGCATTGAGATATCACATCTCATGCTATCGGAAGTATCTCAGGTTTGGTATTAGAGGCATTGAGATATCACATCTCATGCTATAGGAAGGGTCTCAGGATTGGAATGGGAAGGAGTTGGATATCACATCTCATGTCATAGGAAGGATCTCAGGTTTGGTATTAGAAGCATTGAGATATCACATCTCATGCTATAGGAAGGGTCTCAGGATTGGAATGGGAAGGAGTTGGATATCACATCTCATGCTATAGGAAGGGTCTCAGATTTGGTATAAGCATTGAGATATCACATCTTATGCTATAGGAAGGGTCTCAGGATTGGAATGGGAAGGAGTTGGATATCACATCTCATGCTATAGGAAGGGTCTCAGGTTTGGAACGGGAAGGAGTTAGATATCACATCTCATGTTATAGGAATAGTCTCAGGTTTGGTATAAGCATTGAGATATCACATCTCTGCTATCGGTGGTGTCTCAGGATTGGGATGGGAAGGAATTGGATATCACATCTCATGCTATAGGAAGGGTATCAGGTTTGGAACGGGAAGGAGTTGGATATCCCATCTCATGTTATAGGACAGGTCTCAGGTTTGATATTAGAAGCATTGAGATATCACATCTCATGCTATAGGAAGGGTCTCAGGATTGAAATGGGAAGGACTTGGATATCACATCTCATGTTATAGGAAGGGTCTCAGGTTTGGTATTAGAAGCATTGAGATATCACATCTCATGCTATAGGAAGGGTCTCAGGATTGAAATGGGAAGGACTTGGATATCACATCTCATGTTATGGGAAGGGTCTCAGGTTTGGTATTAGAAGCATTGAGATATCACATCTCATGCTATAGGAAGGGTCTCAGGAATGGAATGGGAAGGACTTGGATATCACATCTCATGATAAAGGAAGGGTCTAAGGTTTGGAAGGGGAAGGATTTGGATATCACATCTCATGTTATTGGACCGGTCTCAGGTTTGGTATTAGAAGCATTGAGATATCAAGTCTCATGGTATAGGACGGGAGTTTGATATCACATCTCATGCCATGGTATGGGTCTCAGGTTTTGTAGAAGCATTGGGATATCACATCTCATGCTATCGGAAGGGTATCAGGATTGGTTTTGGAAGGAGTTGGATATCCCATCTCATGCTATAGGAAGGGTCTCAGGTTGGAATGGGAAGGAGTTGGATATGACATCTCATGTTATAGGAAGGGTCTCAGGATTGGAATGGGAAGGACTTGGATATCACATCTCATGCTGTAGGAAGGCTCGCAGGTTTGGAAAGGGAAGGAGTTGGATATCACATTTCATGTTAGAGGTAGGATCTCAGGTTTGGTATTAGAGGCATTGAGATATCACATCTCATGCTATCAGAAGCGTATCAGGATTGGAATGGGAAGGAGTTGGATATCACATCTCATGCTAATGGGAGGGTCTCAGGTTCGGAAGGGGAAGGATTTGGATATCACATCTCATGTTATAGGAAGGATCTCAGGTTTGGTATTAGAAGCATTGAGATATCACATCTCATGCTATCGGAAGGATCTCAGGTTTGGTATTAGAAGCATTGAGATATCACATCTCATGCTATAGGAAGGGTCTCAGGATTGGAATGGGAAGGAGTTGGATATCACATCTCATGATAAAGGAAGGGTCTAAGGTTTGGAAGGGGAAGGATTTGGATATCACATCTCATGTTATAGGACGGGTCTCAGGTTTGGTATTAGAAGCATTGAGATATCAAGTCTCATGGTATAGGAAGGGTCTCAGAATTGGAATGGGAAGGAGTTGGATATCACATCTCAAGCTATAGGAAGGGTCTCAGGATTGGAATGGGAAGGAGTTTGATGTCACATCTCATGCCATAGTATGGGTCTCAGGTTTGGTAGAAGCATTGGGATATCACATCTCATGCTATTGGAAGGGTATCAGTATTGGATTTGGAAGGAGTTGGATATCCCATCTCATGCTATAGGAAGGGTCTCAGGTTGGAATGGGAAGGAGTTGGATATCACATTTCATGTTATAGGAAGGGTCTCAGGATTGGAATGGGAAGGACTTGGATATCATATCTCATGCTATAGGAAGGCTCTCAGGTTTGGAAGGGGAAGGAGTTGGATATCACATTTCATGTTAGAGGAAGGATCTCAGGTTTGGTATTAGAGGCCTTGAGATATCACATCTCATGCTATAGGAAGGGTCTCAGGATTGGAATGGGAAGGAATTGGATATCACATCTCAAGCTATAGGAAGGGTCTCAGGTTTGGTATAAGCATTGAGATATCACACCTCATGCTATAGGAAGGGTCTCAGGATTGGAATGGGAAGGAGTTGGATATCACATCTCATGTTATAGGAAAGATCTCAGGTTTGGTATTAGAAGCATTGAGACATCACATCTCATGTTATAGGAAGGGTTTTAGGATTGGAATGGGAAGAAGTTGGATATCACATCTCATGCTATAGGAAGGGTCTCAGGTTTGGTATAAGCATTGAGATATCACATCTCATGCTATAGGAAGGGTCTCAGGATTGGAATGGGAAGGAATTGTATATGACATCTCATGCCATAGGAAGGGTCTTAGGTTTGGTATAAGCATTGAGATATCACATCACATGCTATATGAAGGGTCTCAGGATTGGAATGGGAAGGACTTGGATATCACATCTCATGCTATAGGCAGGGTCTCAGGTTTGGAAAGGGAAGGAGATGGATATCACATTTCATGTTAGAGGTAGGATCTCAGGTTTGGTATTAGAGGCATTGAGATATCACATCTCATGCTATCAGAAGGGTCTCAGGATTGGAATGGGAAGGAGTTGTATATCATATCTCATGCTAAAGGGAGGGTCTCAGGTTTGGAAGGGGAAGGATTTGTAAATCACATCTCATGTTATAGGAAGGATCTCAGGTTTGGTATTAGAAGCATTGAGATATCACATCTCATGCTATCGGAAGTATCTCAGGTTTGGTATTAGAGGCATTGAGATATCACATCTCATGCTATCATAAGGGTCTCAGGATTGGAATGGGAAGGAGTTGGATATCACATCTCTTGTTATAGGAAGGATCTCAGGTTTGGTATTAGAAGCATTGAGATATCACATCTCATGCTATAGGAAGGGTCTCAGGATTGGAATGGGAAGGAGTTGGATATCACATCTCATGCTATAGGAAGGGTCTCAGATTTGGTATAAGCATTGAGATATCACATCACATGCTATAGGAAGGGTCTCAGGATTGGAATGGGAAGGAGTTGGATATCACATCTCATGCTATAGGAAGGGTCTCAGGTTTGGAACGGGAAGGAGTTAGATATCACATCTCATGTTATAGGAAGAGTCTCAGGTTTGGTATAAGCATTGAGATATCACATCCCTGCTATCGGAGGTGTCTCAGGATTGGGATGGGAAGGAATTGGATATCACATCTCATGCTATAGGAAGGGTATCAGGTTTGGAACGGGAAGGAGTTGGATATCCCATCTCATGTTATAGGACAGGTCTCAGGTTTGATATTAGAAGCATTGAGATATCACATCTCTGCTATTGGAAGGGTCTCAGGATTGGAATGGGAAGGACTTGGATATCAGAATTCATGTTATAGGAAGGGTCTCAGGTTTGGTATTAGAAGCATTGAGATATCACATCTCATGCTATAGGAAGGGTCTCAGGAATGGAATGGGAAGGACTTGGATATCACATCTCATGATAAAGGAAGGGTCTAAGGTTTGGAAGGGGAAGGATTTGGATATCACATCTCATGTTATTGGACCGGTCTCAGGTTTGGTATTAGAAGCATTGAGATATCAAGTCTCATGGTATGGGACAGGAGTTTGATATCACATCTCATGCCATGGTATGGGTCTCAGGTTTTGTAGAAGCATTGGGATATCACATCTCATGCTATCGGAAGGGTATCAGGATTGGATTTGGAAGGAGTTGGATATCCCATCTCATGCTATAGGAAGGGTCTCAGGTTGGAATGGGAAGGAGTTGGATATGACATCTCATGTTATAGGAAGGGTCTCAGGATTGGAATGGGAAGGACTTGGATATCACATCTCATGCTGTAGGAAGGCTCTCAGGTTCGGAAGGGGAAGGATTTGGATATCACATCTCATGTTATAGGAAGGATCTCAGGTTTGGTATTAGAAGCATTGAGATATCACATGCTATCGGAAGGATCTCAGGTTTGGTATTAGAAGCATTGAGATATCACATCTCATGCTATAGGAAGGGTCTCAGGATTGGAATGGGAAGGAGTTGGATATCACATCTCATGTTATAGGAAGGATCTCGGGTTTGGTATTAGAAGCATTGAGATATCACATCTCATGCTATAGGACTGGTCTCAGGATTGGAATGGGAAGGAGTTGGATATCACATCTCATGCTAAAGGAAGGGTCTCAGTTTTGGTAGAAGCATTGAGATTTCACATATCATGCTATAGGAAGGGTCTCAGGATTGGAATGGGAAGGAGTTGGATATCACATCTCATGCTATAGGAAGGGTCTCAGGTTTGGTATAAGCATTGAGATATCACATCTCTGCTATCGGAAGGGTCTCAGGATTGGAATGGGAAGGACTTAGATATCACATCTCATGCTATAGGGAGGGTCTAAGTATTGATATTAGAAGCATTGAGATATCACATCTCATGTTATAGGAAGGGTCTATCAGGTCTTAGCATGAGACTCTTCGTATAACATGAGATGGGAATATCCAACTCCTTCCCATTCCAATCCTGAGACCCTTCCTATAGCATGAGATGTGATATCTCAATGCTTATACCAAACCTGAGACCCTTCCTATAGCATGAGATGTGATATCCAACTCCTTCCCATTCCAATCCTGAGACCCTTCCTATAGCATGAGATGTGATGTCTCAATGCTTCTAATACCAAACCTGAGATCCTTCCTATAACATGAGATGTGAAATCCAACTCCTTCCATTCCAATCCTGAGACCCTTCCTATAGCATGAGATGTGATATCTCAATGCTTATACTAAACCTGAGACCCTTCCTTTAGCATGAGATGTGATATCCAACTCCTTCCCATTCCAATCCTGAGACCCTTCCTATAGCATGAGATGTGATATCTCAATGCCTCTAATACCAAACCTGAGATCCTTCCTCTAACATGAAATGTGATATCCAACTCCTTCCCTTTCCAAACCTGAGAGCCTATCCATAGCATGAGATGTGATATCCAAGTCCTTCCCATTCCAATCCTTAGACCCTTCCTACAGCATGCAATATGATATCTCAATGATTCTAATAACAATCCTGAGACCCGTCCTATAACATGAGAGGGGATATCCAACTCCTTCCCATTCCAATCCTGAGACACTTCCGATAGCAGAGATGTGATATCTCAATGCTTATACCAAACCTGAGACCCTTCCTATAGCATGAGATGTGATATCTCAATTATTCTAATAACACTCCTGAGACCCGTCCTATAACATGAGAGGGGATATCCAACTCCTTCCCATTCCAATCCTGAGACCCTTCCTATAGCATGAGATGTGATATCTCAATGCTTATACCAAACCTGAGACCCTTCCTATAGCATGAGATGTGATATCCAACTCCTTCCCATTCCAATCCTGAGACCCTTCCTATAGCATGAGATGTGATGTCTCAATGCTTCTAATACCAAACCTGAGATCCTTCCTATAACATGAGATGTGAAATCCAACTCCTTCCATTCCAATCCTGAGACCCTTCCTATAGCATGAGATGTGATATCTCAATGCTTATACTAAACCTGAGACCCTTCCTTTAGCATGAGATGTGATATCCAACTCCTTCCCATTCCAATCCTGAGACCCTTCCTATAGCATGAGATGTGATATCTCAATGCCTCTAATACCAAACCTGAGATCCTTCCTCTAACATGAAATGTGATATCCAACTCCTTCCCTTTCCAAACCTGAGAGCCTATCCATAGCATGAGATGTGATATCCAAGTCCTTCCCATTCCAATCCTTAGACCCTTCCTACAGCATGCAATATGATATCTCAATGATTCTAATAACAATCCTGAGACCCTTCCTATAACATGAGATCGGATATCCAACTCCTTCCCGTTCCAAACCTGAGACCCTTCCTTTAGCATGAGATGTGATATCCAGCTCCTTCCCATTCCAATCCTGAGACACTTCCGATAGCATGAGATGTGATATCTCAATGCTTCTAATATCAAAAATGAGACCCTCCCTATAGCATGATATGTGATATCTAAGTCCTTCCCATTCCAATCTTGAGACCCTTCCTATAGCATGAGATGTGATATCTCAATGCTTCTACCAAACCTGAGACCGTTCCTTTAGCATGAGATGTGATATCCAACTCCTTCCCATTCCAATCCTGAGACCCTTCCTATAGCATGAGATGTGATATCTCAATACTTCTAATACCAAACCTGAGATCCTTCCGATAACATGAGATGTGATATCCAAATCCTTCCCCTTCCAAACCTGAGACCCTCCCTTTAGCATGAGATGTGATATCCAACTCCTTCCCATTCCAATCCTGAGAACCTTCTGATAGCATGAGATGTGATATCTCAATGCTTCTAATACCAAACCTGAGATCCTTCCTATAACATGAGATGTGATATCCAAATCCTTCCCCTTCCAAACCTGAGACCCTCACTTTAGCATGAGATGTGATATCCAACTCCTTCCCATTCCAAACCTGAGACCCTTCTGATAGCATGAGATGTGATATCTCAATGCCTCTTATACCAAACCTGAGATCCTACCTCTAACATGAAATGTGATATCCAACTCTTTCCCCTTCCAAACCTGAGAGCCTTCCTATAGCATGAGATGTGATATCCAAGTCCTTCCCATTCCAATCCTGAGACCCTTCCTATAACATGAGATGTGATATCCAACTCCTTCCCATTCCAACCTGAGACCCTTCCTATAGCATGAGATGGGATATCCCAATGCTAATACCAAACCTGAGACCCATACTATGGCATGAGATGTGATATCAAACTCCTTCCCATTCCAATCCTGAGACCCTTCCTATAGCTTGAGATGTGATATCCAACTCCTTCCCATTCCAGTTCTGAGACCCTTCCTATACCATGAGACTTGATATCTCAATGCTTCTAATACCAAACCTGAGACCGGTCCTATAACATGAGATGTGATATCCAAATCCTTCCCCTTCCAAACCTTAGACCCTTCTTTTATCATGAGATGTGATATCCAACTCCTTCCTATTCCAATCCTGAGATCCTTCCGATATCATGAGATGTGATATCTCAATGCTTCTAATATCAAACTTGAGACCCTCCCTATAGCATGAGATGTGATATCCAAGTCCTTCCCATTGCAATCCTGAGACCCTTCCTATAGCATGAGATGTGATGTCTCAATGCTTCAAATACCAAACCTGAGACCCTTCCTATAACATGAGATGGGAATATCCAACTCCTTCCCATTCCAATCCTGAGACCCTTCCGATAGCAGAGATGTGATATCTCAATGCTTCTAATATCAAAAATGAGACCCTCCCTATAGCATGATATGTGATATCTAAGTCCTTCCCATTCCAATCTTGAGACCCTTCCTATAGCATGAGATGTGATATCTCAATGCTTCTACCAAACCTGAGACCGTTCCTTTAGCATGAGATGTGATATCCAACTCCTTCCCATTCCAATCCTGAGACCCTTCCTATAGCATGACATGTGATATCTCAATACTTCTAATACCAAACCTGAGATCCTTCCGATAACATGATTTGTCATATCCAAATCCTTCCCCTTCCAAACCTGAGACCCTCCCTTTAGCATGAGATGTGATATCCAACTCCTTCCCATTCCAATCCTGAGAACCTTCTGATAGCATGAGATGTGATATCTCAATGCTTCTAATACCAAACCTGAGATCCTTCCTATAACATGAGATGTGATATCCAAATCCTTCCCCTTCCAAACCTGAGACCCTCACTTTAGCATGAGATGTGATATCCAACTCCTTCCCATTCCAATCCTGAGACCCTTCTGATAGCATGAGATGTGATATCTCAATGCCTCTTATACCAAACCTGAGATCCTACCTCTAACATGAAATGTGATATCCAACTCTTTCCCCTTCCAAACCTGAGAGCCTTCCTATAGCATGAGATGTGATATCCAAGTCCTTCCCATTCCAATCCTGAGACCCTTCCTATAACATAAGATGTGATATCCAACTCCTTCCCATTCCAACCTGAGACCCTTCCTATAGCATGAGATGTGATATCCAAATCCTTCCCCTTCCAAACCTGAGACCCTCACTTTAGCATGAGATGTGATATCCAACTCCTTCCCATTCCAATCCTGAGACCCTTCTGATAGCATGAGATGTGATATCTCAATGCCTCTTATACCAAACCTGAGATCCTACCTCTAACATGAAATGTGATATCCAACTCTTTCCCCTTCCAAACCTGAGAGCCTTCCTATAGCATGAGATGTGATATCCAAGTCCTTCCCATTCCAATCCTGAGACCCATACTATGGCATGAGATGTGATATCAAACTCCTTCCCATTCCAATCCTGAGACCCTTCCTATAGCTTGAGATGTGATATCCAACTCCTTCCCATTCCAGTTCTGAGACCCTTCCTATACCATGAGACTTGATATCTCAATGCTTCTAATACCAAACCTGAGACCGGTCCTATAACATGAGATGTGATATCCAAATCCTTCCCCTTCCAAACCTTAGACCCTTCTTTTATCATGAGATGTGATATCCAACTCCTTCCCATTCCAATCCTGAGATCCTTCCGATATCATGAGATGTGATATCTCAATGCTTCTAATATCAAACTTGAGACCCTCCCTATAGCATGAGATGTGATATCCAAGTCCTTCCCATTGGAATCCTGAGACCCTTCCTATAGCATGAGATGTGATGTCTCAATGCTTCAAATACCAAACCTGAGACCCTTCCTATAACATGAGATGGGAATATCCAACTCCTTCCCATTCCAATCCTGAGACCCTTCCGATAGCAGAGATGTGATATCTCAATGCTTATACCAAACCTGAGATCCTTCCTATAACATGAGATGTGATATCCAACTCCTTCCCATTCCAATCCTGAGACACTTCCTATAGCATGAGATGTGATATCTCACTGCTTATACCAAACCTGAGACCCTTCCTATAGCATGAGATGTGATATCCAACTCCTTCCAATTCCAATCCTGAGACCCTTCCTATAGCATGAGATGTGATATCTCAATGCTTCTAAACTCAAACTTGAGACACTCCCTATAGCATGAGATGTGATATCCAAGTCCTTCCCATTCCAATCCTGAGACACTTCCTATAGCATGAGATGTGATGTCTCAATGCTTCTAATACCAAACCTGAGATCCTTCCTATAACATGAGATGTGATATCCAACTCCTTCCATTCCAATCCTGAGACCCTTCCTATAGCATGAGATATGATATCTCAATTCTTATACCAAACCTGAGACCCTTCCTATAACATGAGATGTGATATCCAACTCCTTCCCATTCCAATCCTGAGACCCTTCCTATAGCATGAGATGTGATATCTCAATGCCTCTAATACCAAACCTGAGATCCTTCCTCTAACATGAAATGTGATATCCAACTCCTTCCCTTTCCAAACCTGAGAGCCTATCCATAGCATGAGATGTGATATCCAAGTCCTTCCCATTCCAATCCTTAGACCCTTCCTACAGCATGCAATATGATATCTCAATGATTCTAATAACAATTCTGAGACCCGTCCTATAACATGAGATGGGATATCCAACTCCTTCCCATTCCAATCCTGAGACACTTCCGATAGCAGATTTGTGATATCTCAATGCTTATACCAAACCTGAGAGCCTTCCTATAGCATGAGATGTGATATCCAAGTCCTTCCCATTCCAATCATGAGACCCTTCCTATAACATGAGATGGGATATCTAACTCCTTCCCATTCCAATCCTGAGACACTTCCGATAGCATGAGATGTGATATCTCAATGCTTCTAATATCAAAACTGAGACCCTCCCTATAGCATGATATGTGATATCTAAGTCCTTCCCATTCCAATCCTGAGACCCTTCCTATAGCATGAGATGTGATATCTCAATGCTTCTACCAAACCTGAGACCCTTCCTTTAGCATGAGATGTGATGTCTCAATGCTTCTAATACCAAACCTGAGATCCTTCCTATAACATGAGATGTGAAATCCAACTCCTTCCATTCCAATCCTGAGACCCTTCCTATAGCATGAGATGTGATATCTCAATGCTTATACTAAACCTGAGACCCTTCCTTTAGCATGAGATGTGATATCCAACTCCTTCCCATTCCAATCCTGAGACCCTTCCTATAGCATGAGATGTGATATCTCAATGCCTCTAATACCAAACCTGAGATCCTTCCTCTAACATGAAATGTGATATCCAACTCCTTCCCTTTCCAAACCTGAGAGCCTATCCATAGCATGAGATGTGATATCCAAGTCCTTCCCATTCCAATCCTTAGACCCTTCCTACAGCATGCAATATGATATCTCAATGATTCTAATAACAATCCTGAGACCCTTCCTATAACATGAGATCGGATATCCAACTCCTTCCCGTTCCAAACCTGAGACCCTTCCTTTAGCATGAGATGTGATATCCAGCTCCTTCCCATTCCAATCCTGAGACACTTCCGATAGCATGAGATGTGATATCTCAATGCTTCTAATATCAAAAATGAGACCCTCCCTATAGCATGATATGTGATATCTAAGTCCTTCCCATTCCAATCTTGAGACCCTTCCTATAGCATGAGATGTGATATCTCAATGCTTCTACCAAACCTGAGACCGTTCCTTTAGCATGAGATGTGATATCCAACTCCTTCCCATTCCAATCCTGAGACCCTTCCTATAGCATGAGATGTGATATCTCAATACTTCTAATACCAAACCTGAGATCCTTCCGATAACATGAGATGTGATATCCAAATCCTTCCCCTTCCAAACCTGAGACCCTCCCTTTAGCACGAGATGTGATATCCAACTCCTTCCCATTCCAATCCTGAGAACCTTCTGATAGCATGAGATGTGATATCTCAATGCTTCTAATACCAAACCTGAGATCCTTCCTATAACATGAGATGTGATATCCAAATCCTTCCCCTTCCAAACCTGAGACCCTCACTTTAGCATGAGATGTGATATCCAACTCCTTCCCATTCCAAACCTGAGACCCTTCTGATAGCATGAGATGTGATATCTCAATGCCTCTTATACCAAACCTGAGATCCTACCTCTAACATGAAATGTGATATCCAACTCTTTCCCCTTCCAAACCTGAGAGCCTTCCTATAGCATGAGATGTGATATCCAAGTCCTTCCCATTCCAATCCTGAGACCCTTCCTATAACATGAGATGTGATATCCAACTCCTTCCCATTCCAACCTGAGACCCTTCCTATAGCATGAGATGGGATATCCCAATGCTAATACCAAACCTGAGACCCATACTATGGCATGAGATGTGATATCAAACTCCTTCCCATTCCAATCCTGAGACCCTTCCTATAGCTTGAGATGTGATATCCAACTCCTTCCCATTCCAGTTCTGAGACCCTTCCTATACCATGAGACTTGATATCTCAATGCTTCTAATACCAAACCTGAGACCGGTCCTATAACATGAGATGTGATATCCAAATCCTTCCCCTTCCAAACCTTAGACCCTTCTTTTATCATGAGATGTGATATCCAACTCCTTCCTATTCCAATCCTGAGATCCTTCCGATATCATGAGATGTGATATCTCAATGCTTCTAATATCAAACTTGAGACCCTCCCTATAGCATGAGATGTGATATCCAAGTCCTTCCCATTGCAATCCTGAGACCCTTCCTATAGCATGAGATGTGATGTCTCAATGCTTCAAATACCAAACCTGAGACCCTTCCTATAACATGAGATGGGAATATCCAACTCCTTCCCATTCCAATCCTGAGACCCTTCCGATAGCAGAGATGTGATATCTCAATGCTTCTAATATCAAAAATGAGACCCTCCCTATAGCATGATATGTGATATCTAAGTCCTTCCCATTCCAATCTTGAGACCCTTCCTATAGCATGAGATGTGATATCTCAATGCTTCTACCAAACCTGAGACCGTTCCTTTAGCATGAGATGTGATATCCAACTCCTTCCCATTCCAATCCTGAGACCCTTCCTATAGCATGACATGTGATATCTCAATACTTCTAATACCAAACCTGAGATCCTTCCGATAACATGATTTGTCATATCCAAATCCTTCCCCTTCCAAACCTGAGACCCTCCCTTTAGCATGAGATGTGATATCCAACTCCTTCCCATTCCAATCCTGAGAACCTTCTGATAGCATGAGATGTGATATCTCAATGCTTCTAATACCAAACCTGAGATCCTTCCTATAACATGAGATGTGATATCCAAATCCTTCCCCTTCCAAACCTGAGACCCTCACTTTAGCATGAGATGTGATATCCAACTCCTTCCCATTCCAATCCTGAGACCCTTCTGATAGCATGAGATGTGATATCTCAATGCCTCTTATACCAAACCTGAGATCCTACCTCTAACATGAAATGTGATATCCAACTCTTTCCCCTTCCAAACCTGAGAGCCTTCCTATAGCATGAGATGTGATATCCAAGTCCTTCCCATTCCAATCCTGAGACCCTTCCTATAACATAAGATGTGATATCCAACTCCTTCCCATTCCAACCTGAGACCCTTCCTATAGCATGAGATGTGATATCCAAATCCTTCCCCTTCCAAACCTGAGACCCTCACTTTAGCATGAGATGTGATATCCAACTCCTTCCCATTCCAATCCTGAGACCCTTCTGATAGCATGAGATGTGATATCTCAATGCCTCTTATACCAAACCTGAGATCCTACCTCTAACATGAAATGTGATATCCAACTCTTTCCCCTTCCAAACCTGAGAGCCTTCCTATAGCATGAGATGTGATATCCAAGTCCTTCCCATTCCAATCCTGAGACCCATACTATGGCATGAGATGTGATATCAAACTCCTTCCCATTCCAATCCTGAGACCCTTCCTATAGCTTGAGATGTGATATCCAACTCCTTCCCATTCCAGTTCTGAGACCCTTCCTATACCATGAGACTTGATATCTCAATGCTTCTAATACCAAACCTGAGACCGGTCCTATAACATGAGATGTGATATCCAAATCCTTCCCCTTCCAAACCTTAGACCCTTCTTTTATCATGAGATGTGATATCCAACTCCTTCCCATTCCAATCCTGAGATCCTTCCGATATCATGAGATGTGATATCTCAATGCTTCTAATATCAAACTTGAGACCCTCCCTATAGCATGAGATGTGATATCCAAGTCCTTCCCATTGGAATCCTGAGACCCTTCCTATAGCATGAGATGTGATGTCTCAATGCTTCAAATACCAAACCTGAGACCCTTCCTATAACATGAGATGGGAATATCCAACTCCTTCCCATTCCAATCCTGAGACCCTTCCGATAGCAGAGATGTGATATCTCAATGCTTATACCAAACCTGAGATCCTTCCTATAACATGAGATGTGATATCCAACTCCTTCCCATTCCAATCCTGAGACACTTCCTATAGCATGAGATGTGATATCTCACTGCTTATACCAAACCTGAGACCCTTCCTATAGCATGAGATGTGATATCCAACTCCTTCCAATTCCAATCCTGAGACCCTTCCTATAGCATGAGATGTGATATCTCAATGCTTCTAAACTCAAACTTGAGACACTCCCTATAGCATGAGATGTGATATCCAAGTCCTTCCCATTCCAATCCTGAGACACTTCCTATAGCATGAGATGTGATGTCTCAATGCTTCTAATACCAAACCTGAGATCCTTCCTATAACATGAGATGTGATATCCAACTCCTTCCATTCCAATCCTGAGACCCTTCCTATAGCATGAGATATGATATCTCAATTCTTATACCAAACCTGAGACCCTTCCTATAACATGAGATGTGATATCCAACTCCTTCCCATTCCAATCCTGAGACCCTTCCTATAGCATGAGATGTGATATCTCAATGCCTCTAATACCAAACCTGAGATCCTTCCTCTAACATGAAATGTGATATCCAACTCCTTCCCTTTCCAAACCTGAGAGCCTATCCATAGCATGAGATGTGATATCCAAGTCCTTCCCATTCCAATCCTTAGACCCTTCCTACAGCATGCAATATGATATCTCAATGATTCTAATAACAATTCTGAGACCCGTCCTATAACATGAGATGGGATATCCAACTCCTTCCCATTCCAATCCTGAGACACTTCCGATAGCAGATTTGTGATATCTCAATGCTTATACCAAACCTGAGAGCCTTCCTATAGCATGAGATGTGATATCCAAGTCCTTCCCATTCCAATCATGAGACCCTTCCTATAACATGAGATGGGATATCTAACTCCTTCCCATTCCAATCCTGAGACACTTCCGATAGCATGAGATGTGATATCTCAATGCTTCTAATATCAAAACTGAGACCCTCCCTATAGCATGATATGTGATATCTAAGTCCTTCCCATTCCAATCCTGAGACCCTTCCTATAGCATGAGATGTGATATCTCAATGCTTCTACCAAACCTGAGACCCTTCCTTTAGCATGAGATGTGATATCCAACTCCTTCCCATTCCAATCCTGAGACCCTTCCTATAGCATGAGATGTGATATCTCAATACTTCTAATACCAAACCTGAGATCCTTCCGATAACATGAGATGTGATATCCAAATCCTTCCCCTTCCAAACCTGAGACCCTCCCTTTAGCATGAGATGGGATATCCAACTCCTTCCCATTCCAATCCTGAGAACCTTCTGATAGCATGAGATGTGATATCTCAATGCTTCTAATACCAAACCTGAGATCCTTCCGATAGCATGAGATGTGATATCTCAATGCTTCTAATACCAAACCTGAGATCCTTCCTATAACATGAGATGTGATATCCAAATCCTTCCCCTTCCAAACCTGAGACCCTCCCTTTAGCATGAGATGTGATATCCAACTCCTTCCCATTCCAATCCTGAGACCCTTCTGATAGCATGAGATGTGATATCTCATTGCCTCTAATACCAAACCTGAGATCCTACCTCTAACATGAAATGTGATATCCAACTCTTTCCCCTTCCAAACCTGAGAGCCTTCCTATAGCATGAGTTGTGATATCCAAGTCCTTCCCATTCCAATCCTGAGACCCTTCCTATAACATGAGATGTGATATCCAACTCCTTCCAATTCCAACCTGAGACCCTTCCTATAGCATGAGATGTGATATCTCAATGCCTCTAATACCAAACCTGAGATCCTTCCTCTAACATGAAATGTGATATCCAACTCCTTCCCTTTCCAAACCTGAGAGCCTATCTATAGCATGAGATGTGATATCCAAGTCCTTCCCATTCCAATCCTTAGACCCTTCCTACAGCATGCAATATGATATCTCAATGATTCTAATAACAAACCTGAGACCCGTCCTATAACATGAGATGGGATATCTAACTCCTTCCCATTCCAATCCTGAGACACTTCCGATAGCAGAGATGTGATATCTCAATGCTTATACCAACATGAGACCCTTCCTATAACATGAGATGTGATATCCAACTCCTTCCCGTTCCAAACCTGAGACCCTTCCTTTAGCATGAGATGTGATATCCAGCTCCTTCCCATTCCAATCCTGAGACACTTCCGATAGCATGAGATGTGATATCTCAATGCTTCTAATATCAAAACTGAGACCCTCCCTATAGCATGATATGTGATATCTAAGTCCTTCCCATTCCAATCCTGAGACCCTTCCTATAGCATGAGATGTGATATCTCAATGCTTCTACCAAACCTGAGACCCTTCCTTTAGCATGAGATGTGATATCCAACTCGTTCCCATTCCAATCCTGAGACCCTTCCTATAGCATGAGATGTGATATCTCAATACTTGTAATACCAAACCTGAGATCCTTCCTATAACATGAGATGTGATATCCAAATCCTTCCCCTTCCAAACCTGAGACCCTCCCTTTAACATGAGATGTGATATCCAACTCCTTCCCATTCCAATCCTGAGACCCTTCTGATAGCATGAGATGTGATATCTCAATGCCTCTAATACCAAACCTGAGATCCTACCTCTAACATGAAATGTGATATCCAACTCTTTCCCCTTCCAAACCTGAGAGCCTTCCTATAGCATGAGATGTGATATCCAAGTCCTTCCCATTCCAATCATGAGACCCTTCCTACAGCATGCAATATGATATCTCAATGATTCTAATAACAATCCTGAGACCCGTCCTATAACATGAGATGTGATATCCAACTCCTTCCCATTCCAATCCTGAGACCCTTCCTATAGCATGAGATGTGATATCTCAATACTTCTAATACCAAACCTGAGATCCTTCCGATAACATGAGATGTGATATCCAAATCCTTCCCCTTCCAAACCTGAGACCCTCCCTTTAGCATGAGATGGGATATCCAACTCCTTCCCATTCCAATCCTGAGAACCTTCTGATAGCATGAGATGTGATATCTCAATGCTTCTAATACCAAACCTGAGATCCTTCCGATAGCATGAGATGTGATATCTCAATGCTTCTAATACCAAACCTGAGATCCTTCCTATAACATGAGATGTGATATCCAAATCCTTCCCCTTCCAAACCTGAGACCCTCCCTTTAGCATGAGATGTGATATCCAACTCCTTCCCATTCCAATCCTGAGACCCTTCTGATAGCATGAGATGTGATATCTCATTGCCTCTAATACCAAACCTGAGATCCTACCTCTAACATGAAATGTGATATCCAACTCTTTCCCCTTCCAAACCTGAGAGCCGTCCTATAGCATGAGATGTGATATCCAAGTCCTTCCCATTCCAATCCTGAGACCCTTCCTATAGCATGAGATGTGATATCTCAATGCCTCTAATACCAAACCTGAGATCCTTCCTCTAACATGAAATGTGATATCCAACTCCTTCCCTTTCCAAACCTGAGAGCCTATCTATAGCATGAGATATGATATCCAAGTCCTTCCCATTCCAATCCTTAGACCCTTCCTACAGCATGCAATATGATATCTCAATGATTCTAATAACAAACCTGAGACCCGTCCTATAACATGAGATGGGATATCCAACTCCTTCCCATTCCAATCCTGAGACCCTTCCGATAGCAGAGATGTGATATCTCAATGCTTATACCAACCTGAGACCCTTCCTATAACATGAGATGTGATATCCAACTCCTTCCCGTTCCAAACCTGAGACCCTTCCTTTAGCATGAGATGTGATATCCAGCTCCTTCCCATTCCAATCCTGAGACACTTCCGATAGCATGAGATGTGATATCTCAATGCTTCTAATATCAAAACTGAGACCCTCCCTATAGCATGATATGTGATATCTAAGTCCTTC
Source organism: Ambystoma mexicanum (assembly GCF_040938575.1). Classification (NCBI taxonomy): domain Eukaryota; kingdom Metazoa; phylum Chordata; class Amphibia; order Caudata; family Ambystomatidae; genus Ambystoma; species Ambystoma mexicanum. The sequence goes on along the minus strand of NW_027182328.1, from coordinate 474,574 downwards.
CCATTCCAATCCTGAGACCCTTCCTATAGCATGAGATGTGATATCTCAATGCTTCTACCAAACCTGAGACCCTTCCTTTAGCATGAGATGTGATATCCAACTCGTTCCCATTCCAATCCTGAGACCCTTCCTATAGCATGAGATGTGATATCTCAATACTTCTAATACCAAACCTGAGATCCTTCCGATAACATGAGATGTGATATCCAAATCCTTCCCCTTCCAAACCTGAGACCCTCCCTTTAGCATGAGATGTGATATCCAACTCCTTCCCATTCCTATCCTGAGACCCTTCTGATAGCATGAGATGTGATATCTCAATGCTTCTAATACCAAACCTGAGATCCTTCCTATAACATGAGATGTGATATCCAAATCCTTCCCCTTCCAAACTTGAGACCCTCCCTTTAGCATGAGATGTGATATCCAACTCCTTCCCATTCCAATCCTGAGACCCTTCTGATAGCATGAGATGTGATATCTCAATGCCTCTAATACCAAACCTGAGATCCTACCTCTAACATGAAATGTGATATCCAACTCTTTCCCCTTCCAAACCTGAGAGCCTTCCAATAGCATGAGATGTGATATCCAAGTCCTTCCCATTCCAATCATGAGACCCTTCCTATAACATGAGATGGGATATCCAACTCCTTCCCATTCCAATCCTGAGACCCTTCCGATAGCAGAGATGTGATATCTCAATGCTTATACCAAACCTGAGACCCTTCCTACGGCATGAGATGTCATATACAACTCCTTCCCAATCCAATCCTGAGACCCTTCCTATAGCATGAGATGTGATGTCTCAATGCTTCTAATACCAAACCTGAGATCCTTCCTATAACATGAGATGTGATATCCAACTCCTTCCCATTCCAATCCTGAGACCCTTCCTATAGCATGAGATGTGATATCTCAATGCTTCTAATACCAAACATGAGACTCTTCCTATAACATGAGATGGGATATCCAACTCCTTCCCATTCCAATCCTGAGACCCTTACGATAGCAGAGATGTGATATCTCAATGCTTATACCAAACCTGAGACCCTTCCTACGGCATGAGATGACATATACAACTCCTTCCCATTCCAATCCTGAGACCCTTCCTATAGCATGAGATGTGATATCTCAATGCTTATACCAAACCTGAGACCCTTCATATAGCATGAGATGTGATATCCAACTCCTTCCCATTCCAATCCTGAGACCCTTCCTATAGCATGAGATGTGATGTCTCAATGCTTCTAATACCAAACCTGAGATCCTTCCTAAAACATGAGATGTGATATCCAACTCCTTCCCATTCCAATCCTGAGACCCTTCCTATAGCATGAGATGTGATGTCTCAATGCTTCTAATACCAAACCTGAGATCCTTCCTAAAACATGAGATGTGATATCCAAGTCCTTCCCATTCCAATCCTGAGACACTTCCTATAGCATGAGATGTGATATCTCAATGCTTCTAATACCAAACCTGAGACTCTTCCTATAACATGAGATGGGATATCCAACTCCTTCCCATTCCAATCCTGAGACCCTTCCAAAAGCACAGATGTGATATCTCAATGCTTATACCAAACCTGAGACCCTTCCTATGGCATGAGATGTCATATACATATCCTTCCCATTCCAATCCTGAGACCCTTCCTATAGCATGAGATGTGATATCTCAATGCTTATACCAAACCTGAGACCCTTCCTATAGCATGAGATGTGATATCTAACTCCTTCCCATTCCAATCCTGAGACCCTTCCTATAGCATGAGATGTGATATCTCAATGCCTCTAATACCAAACCTGAGATCCTTCCTCTAACATGAAATGTGATATCCAACTCCTTCCCTTTCCAAACCTGAGAGCCTACCTATAGCATGAGATGTGATATCCAAGTCCTTCCAATTCCAATCCTTAGACCCTTCCTATAGCATGCAATATGATATCTCAATGATTCTAATAACAAACCTGAGACCCGTCCTATAACATGAGATGGGATATCCAACTCCTTCCCATTCCAATCCTGAGACCCTTCCGATAGCAGAGATGTGATATCTCAATGCTTATACCAAACCTGAGACCCTTCCTACGGCATGAGATGTCATATACAACTCCTTCCCATTCCAATCCTGAGACCCTTCCTATAGCATGAGATGTGATATCTCAATGCTTATACCAAACCTGAGACCCTTCATATAGCATGAGATGTGATATCCAACTCCTTCCCATTACAATCCTGAGACCCTTCCTATAGCATGAGATGTGATGTCTCAATGCTTCTAATACCAAACCTGAGATCCTTCCTATAACATGAGATGTGATATCCAACTCCTTCCATTCCAATCCTGAGACCCTTCCTATAGCATGAGATGTGATATCTCAATGCTTCTAATATCAAACTTGAGACCCTCCCTATAGCATGAGATGTGATATCCAATTCCTTCCCATTCCAATCCTGAGACACTTCCTATAGCATGAGATGTGATATCTCAATGCTTCTAATACCAAACCTGAGACTCTTCCTATAACATGAGATGGGATATCCAACTCCTTCCGATTCCAATCCTGAGACCCTTCCAAAAGCAGAGATGTGATATCTCAATGCTTATACCAAACCTGAGACCCTTCCTATGGCATGAGATGTCATATACATATCCTTCCCATTCCAATCCTGAGACCCTTCCTATAGCATGAGATGTGATATCTCAATGCTTATACCAAACCTGAGACCCTTCCTATAGCATGAGATGTGATATCCAACTCCTTCCCATTCCAATCCTGAGACCCTTCCTATAGCATGAGATGTGATATCTCAATCAATGCCTCTAATACCAAACCTGAGATCCTTCCTCTAACATGAAATGTGATATCCAACTCCTTCCCTTTCCAAACCTGAGAGCCTACCTATAGCATGAGATGTGATATCCAAGTCCTTCCCATTCCAATCCTTAGACCCTTCCTATAGCATGCAATATGATATCTCAATGATTCTAATAACAAACCTGAGACCCTTCCTATAACATGAGATGTGATATCCAACTCCTTCCCATTCCAAACCTGAGACCCTTCCTATAGCATATGTGATATCCAACTCCTTCCAATTCCAAACATGAGACCCTTCCCATAGCAAGAATGTAATATCCAACTCCTTCCCATTCCAATCCTGAGACCATTCCTATAGCATGAGATGTGATATCTCAATGCTTCTAATACCAAACCTGAGATCCTTCCTATGACATGAGATGTGATATCCAATTCCTTCCCATTCCAAACCTGAGACCCTTCCTACAGCATGCGATGTGATATCTCAATGCTTCTAATACCAAACTTGAGACCCTCCCTTTAGCATGAGATGTGATATCCAACTCCTTCCCATTCCAATCCTGAGACCCTTCTGATAGCATGAGATGTGATATCTCAATGCCTCTAATACCAAACCTGAGATCCTACCTCTAACATGAAATGTGATATCCAACTCTTTCCCCTTCCAAACCTGAGAGCCTTCCTATAGCATGAGATGTGATATCCAAGTCCTTCCCATTCCAATCATGAGACCCTTCCTATAACATGAGATGGGATATCCAACTCCTTCCCATTCCAATCCTGAGACCCTTCCGATAGCAGAGATGTGATATCTCAATGCTTATACCAAACCTGAGACCCTTCCTACGGCATGAGATGTCATATACAACTCCTTCCCAATCCAATCCTGAGACCCTTCCTATAGCATGAGATGTGATGTCTCAATGCTTCTAATACCAAACCTGAGATCCTTCCTATAACATGAGATGTGATATCCAACTCCTTCCCATTCCAATCCTGAGACCCTTCCTATAGCATGAGATGTGATATCTCAATGCTTCTAATACCAAACCTGAGACTCTTCCTATAACATGAGATGGGATATCCAACTCCTTCCCATTCCAATCCTGAGACCCTTACGATAGCAGAGATGTGATATCTCAATGCTTATACCAAACCTGAGACCCTTCCTACGGCATGAGATGACATATACAACTCCTTCCCATTCCAATCCTGAGACCCTTCCTATAGCATGAGATGTGATATCTCAATGCTTATACCAAACCTGAGACCCTTCATATAGCATGAGATGTGATATCCAACTCCTTCCCATTCCAATCCTGAGACCCTTCCTATAGCATGAGATGTGATGTCTCAATGCTTCTAATACCAAACCTGAGATCCTTCCTAAAACATGAGATGTGATATCCAACTCCTTCCCATTCCAATCCTGAGACCCTTCCTATAGCATGAGATGTGATGTCTCAATGCTTCTAATACCAAACCTGAGATCCTTCCTAAAACATGAGATGTGATATCCAAGTCCTTCCCATTCCAATCCTGAGACACTTCCTATAGCATGAGATGTGATATCTCAATGCTTCTAATACCAAACCTGAGACTCTTCCTATAACATGAGATGGGATATCCAACTCCTTCCCATTCCAATCCTGAGACCCTTCCAAAAGCACAGATGTGATATCTCAATGCTTATACCAAACCTGAGACCCTTCCTATGGCATGAGATGTCATATACATATCCTTCCCATTCCAATCCTGAGACCCTTCCTATAGCATGAGATGTGATATCTCAATGCTTATACCAAACCTGAGACCCTTCCTATAGCATGAGATGTGATATCTAACTCCTTCCCATTCCAATCCTGAGACCCTTCCTATAGCATGAGATGTGATATCTCAATGCCTCTAATACCAAACCTGAGATCCTTCCTCTAAAATGAAATGTGATATCCAACTCCTTCCCTTTCCAAACCTGAGAGCCTACCTATAGCATGAGATGTGATATCCAAGTCCTTCCAATTCCAATCCTTAGACCCTTCCTATAGCATGCAATATGATATCTCAATGATTCTAATAACAAACCTGAGACCCGTCCTATAACATGAGATGGGATATCCAACTCCTTCCCATTCCAATCCTGAGACCCTTCCGATAGCAGAGATGTGATATCTCAATGCTTATACCAAACCTGAGATCCTTCCTACGGCATGAGATGTCATATACAACTCCTTCCCATTCCAATCCTGAGACCCTTCCTATAGCATGAGATGTGATATCTCAATGCTTATACCAAACCTGAGACCCTTCATATAGCATGAGATGTGATATCCAACTCCTTCCCATTACAATCCTGAGACCCTTCCTATAGCATGAGATGTGATGTCTCAATGCTTCTAATACCAAACCTGAGATCCTTCCTATAACATGAGATGTGATATCCAACTCCTTCCATTCCAATCCTGAGACCCTTCCTATAGCATGAGATGTGATATCTCAATGCTTCTAATATCAAACTTGAGACCCTCCCTATAGCATGAGATGTGATATCCAATTCCTTCCCATTCCAATCCTGAGACACTTCCTATAGCATGAGATGTGATATCTCAATGCTTCTAATACCAAACCTGAGACTCTTCCTATAACATGAGATGGGATATCCAACTCCTTCCGATTCCAATCCTGAGACCCTTCCAAAAGCAGAGATGTGATATCTCAATGCTTATACCAAACCTGAGACCCTTCCTATGGCATGAGATGTCATATACATATCCTTCCCATTCCAATCCTGAGACCCTTCCTATAGCATGAGATGTGATATCTCAATGCTTATACCAAACCTGAGACCCTTCCTATAGCATGAGATGTGATATCCAACTCCTTCCCATTCCAATCCTGAGACCCTTCCTATAGCATGAGATGTGATATCTCAATGCCTCTAATACCAAACCTGAGATCCTTCCTCTAACATGAAATGTGATATCCAACTCCTTCCCTTTCCAAACCTGAGAGCCTACCTATAGTATGAGATGTGATATCCAAGTCCTTCCCATTCCAATCCTTAGACCCTTCCTATAGCATGCAATATGATATCTCAATGATTCTAATAACAAACCTGAGACCCGTCCTATAACATGAGATGGGATATCCAACTCCTTCCCATTCCAATCCTGAGACACTTCCGATAGCAGAGATGTGATATCTCAATGCTTATACCAAACCTGAGACCCTTCCTATAACATGAGATGTGATATCCAACTCCTTCCCATTCCAAACCTGAGACCCGTCCTATAACATGAGATGGGATATCCAACTCCTTCCCATTCCAATCCTGAGACCCTTCCTATAGCATGAGATGTGATATCTCAATGCTTATACCAAACTGAGACCCTTCCTATAGCATGAGATGTGATATCCAACTTCTTCCCATTCCAATTCTGAGACCCTTCCTATAACATGAGATGTGATGTCTCAATGCTTCTAATACCAAACCTGAGATCTTTCCTATAACATGAGATGTGATATCCAACACCTTCCCATCCCAATCCTGAGACACTTCCGATTGCAGTGATGTGATGTCTCAATGCTTCTAATACCAAACCTGAGATCTTTCCTATAACATGAGATGTGATATCCAACTCCTTCCCGTTCCAAACCTGAGACCCTTCCTATAGTATGAGATGTGATATCCAACTCCTTCCCATTCCAATCCTGAGACCATTCCGATAGCATGAGATGTGATATCTCAATGCTTCTAATACCAAACCTGAGATCCTTCCTATAACATGTGATGTGATATTCAAATCCTTCCCCTTCCAAACCTGAGACCCTCCCTTTAGCATGAGATGTGATATCCAACTCCTTCCCATTCCAATCCTGAGACCCTTATGATAGCATGAGATGTAATATTTCAATGCCTCTAATACCAAACCTGAGATACTTCCGATAGCATGAGATGTGATATCTCAATGCTTCTAATACCAAACCTGAGATCCTTCCTATAACATGAGATGTGATATCCAACTCCTTCCCATTCCAATCCTGAGACCCTTCTGATAGCATGAGATGTGATATCCAAGTCCTTCCCATTCCAATCCTGAGACCCTTCCTATAGCATGTGATGTGATATCTCAATGCTTATACCAAACCTGAGACCCTTCCTATGGCATGAGATGTCATATACAACTCCTTCCCATTCCAATCCTGAGACCCTTCCTATAGCATGAGATGTGATATCTCAATGCTTATGCCAAACCTGAGACCCTTCCTATAGCATGAGATGTGATATCCAACTTCTTCCCATTCTAATCCTGAGACCCTTCCTATAACATGAGATGTGATGTCTCAATGCTTCTAATACCAAACCTGAAATCTTTCCTATAACATGAGATGTGATATCCAACTCCTTCCCATTCCAATCCTGAGACCCTTCCTATAGCATGAGATGTGATATCTCAATGCATATACCAAACCTGAGACCCTTCCTATAGCTTGAGATGTGATATCCAACTCCATCCCATTCCAATCCTGAGACCCTTCCTATAGCATGAGATGTGATATCTCAATACTTCTAATACCAAACCTGAGATCCTTCCGATAACATAAGATGTGATATCCAAATCCTTCCCCTTCCAAACCTGAGACCCTCTCTTTAGCATGAGATGTGATATCCAACTTCTTCCCATTCCAATCCTAAGACCCTTCTGATAGCATGAGATGTGATATCTCAATGCTTCTAATACCAAACCTGAGATCCTTCCGATAGCATGAGATGTGATATCTCAATGCTTCTAATACCAAACCTGAGATCCTTCCTATAACATGAGATGTGATATCCAAATCCTTCCCCTTCCAAACCTGAGACCCTCCCTTTAGCATGAGATGTGATATCCAACTCCTTCCCATTCCAATCCTGAGACCCTTCTGATAGCATGAGATGTGATATCTCAATGCCTCTAATACCAAACCTGAGATCCTACCTCTAACATGAAATGTGATATCCAACTCTTTCCCCTTCCAAACCTGAGAGCCTACCTATAGCATGAGATGTGATATCCAAGTCCTTCCCATTCCAATCCTGAGACCCTTCCTATAACATGAGATGTGATATCCAACTCCTTCCCATTCCAACCTGAGACCCTTCCTGTAGCATGAGATGGGATATCCAACTCCTTCCAAATCCAATCCTGATAACCTTCCGATAGCATGAGATGTGATATCCCAATGCTTCTACCAAACCTGAGACCCATACTATGGCATGAGATGTGATATCAAACTCCTTCCCATTCCAATCCTGAGACCCTTCCTATAGAATGAGATGTGATATCCAACTCCTTCCCATTCCAATTCTGAGACCCTTCCTATACCATGAGACTTGATATCTCAATGCTTCTAATACCAAACCTGAGACCCGTCCTATAACATGAGATGTGATATCCAAATCCTTCCCCTTCCAAACCTTAGACCCTTCCTTTATCATGAGATGTGATATCCAACTCCTTCCCATTCCAATCCTGAGACCCTCCCTATAGCATGAGATGTGATATCCAAGTCCTTCCCATTCCAATCCTGAGACCCTTCCTATAGCATGAGATGTGATATCTCAATGCTTCTAATACCAAACCTGAGACCCTTCCTATAACATGAGATGGGAATATCCAACTCCCTCACATTCCAATCCTGAGACCCTTCCGATAACAGAGATGTGATATCTCAATGCTTATACCAAACCTGAGATCCTTCCTATAACATGAGATGTGATATCCAACTTCTTCCCATTCCAATCCTGAGACAGTTCCTATAGCATGAGATGTGATATCTCACTGCTTATACCAAACCCGAGACCCTTCCTATAGCATGAGATGTGATATCCAACTCCTTCCCATTCCAATCCTGAGACCCTTCCTATAGCATGAGATGTGATATCTCAATGCTTCTAATACCAAACCTGAGACTCTTCCTATAACATGAGATGGGATATCCAACTCCTTCCCATTCCAATCCTGAGACCCTTCCGATAGCAGAAATGTGATATCTCAATGCTTATACCAAACCTGAGACCCTTCCTACGGCATGAGATGTCATATACAACTCCTTCCCATTCCAATCCTGAGACCCTTCCTATAGCATGAGATGTGATATCTCAATGCTTATACCAAACCTGAGACCCTTCATATAGCATGAGATGTGATATCCAACTCCTTCCCATTCCAATCCTGAGACCCTTCCTATAGCATGAGATGTGATGTCTCAATGCTTCTAATACCAAACCTGAGATCCTTCCTAAAACATGAGATGTGATATCCAACTTCTTCCCATTCCAATCCTGAGACAGTTCCTATAGCATGAGATGTGATATCTCACTGCTTATACCAAACCTGAGACCCTTCCTATAGCATGAGATGTGATATCCAACTCCTTCCCATTCCAATCCTGAGACCCTTCCTATAGCATGAGATGTGATATCTCAATGCTTCTAATACCAAACCTGAGACCCTTCCTATAACATGAGATGGGAATATCCAACTCCCTCACATTCCAATCCTGAGACCCTTCCGATAACAGAGATGTGATATCTCAATGCTTATACCAAACCTGAGATCCTTCCTATAACATGAGATGTGATATCCAACTTCTTCCCATTCCAATCCTAAGACAGTTCCTATAGCATGAGATGTGATATCTCACTGCTTATACCAAACCTGAGACCCTTCCTATAGCATGAGATGTGATATCCAACTCCTTCCCATTCCAATCATGAGACCCTTCCTATAGCATGAGATGTGATATCTCAATGCTTCTAATACCAAACCTGAGACTCTTCCTATAACATGAGATGGGATATCCAACTCCTTCCCATTCCAATCCTGAGACCCTTCCGATAGCAGAGATGTGATATCTCAATGCTTATACCAAACCTGAGACCCTTCCTACGGCATGAGATGTCATATACAACTCCTTCCCATTCCAATCCTGAGACCCTTCCTATAGCATGAGATGTGATATCTCAATGCTTATACCAAACCTGAGACCCTTCATATAGCATGAGATGTGATATCCAACTCCTTCCCATTCCAATCGTGAGACCCTTCCTATAGCATGAGATGTGATGTCTCAATGCTTCTAATACCAAACCTGAGATCCTTCCTAAAACATGAGATGTGATATCCAACTCCTTCCATTCCAATCCTGAGACCCTTCCTATAGCATGAGATGTGATATCTCAATGCTTCTAATATCAAACTTGAGACCTCCCTATAGCATGAGATGTGATATCCAAGTCCTTCCCATTCCAATCCTGAGACCATTCCTATAGCATGAGATGTGATATCTCAATACTTCTAATACCAAACCTGAGATCCTTACGATAACATGAGATGTGATATCCAAATCCTTCCCCTTCCAAACCTGAGACCCTCCCTTTAGCATGAGATGTGATATCCAACTCCTTCCGATTCCAATCCTGAGACCATTCTGATAGCATGAGATGTGATATCTCAATGCTTCTAATACCAAACCTGAGATCCTTCCGATAGCATGAGATGTAATATCTAAATGCTTCTAATACCAAACCTGAGATCCTTCCTATAGCATGAGATGTGATATCCAAGTCCTTCCCATTCCAATCCTGAGACCCTTCCTATAACATGAGATGTGATATCCAACTCCTTCCCATTCCAACCTGAGACCCTTCCTATAGCATGAGATGGGATATCCAACTCCTTGGAATTCCAATCCCGATACCCTTCCGATAGCATGAGATGTGATATCCCAATGCTTATACCAAACCTGAGACCCATACTATTGCATGAGATGTGATATCAAACTCCTTCCCATTCCAATCCTGAGACCCTTCCTATAGCTTGAGATGTGATATCCAACTCCTTCTCATTCCAATTCTGAGACCCTTCCTATACCATGAGACTTGATATCTCAGTGCTTCTAATACCAAACCTGAGACCCGTCCTATAACATGAGATGTGATATCCAAATCCTTCCCCTTCCCAACCTTAGACCCTTCCTTTATCATGAGATGTGATATCCAACTCCTTCCCATTCCAATCCTGAGACCCTTCCGATATCATGAGATGTGATATCTCAATGCTTCTAATATCAAACTTGAGACCCTCCCTATAGCATGAGATGTGATATCCAAGTCCTTCCCATTCCAATCCTGAGACCCTTCCTATAGCATGAGATGTGATATCTCAATGCTTCTAATACCAAACCTGAGACCCTTCCTATAACATGAGATGGGAATATCCAACTCCTTCCCATTCCAATCCTGAGACCCTTCCGATAGAAGAGATGTGATATCTCAATGCTTATACCAAACCTGAGATCCTTCCTATAGCATGAGATGTGATATCCTACTCCTTCCCATTCCAATCCTGAGACCCTTCCTATAGCATGAGATGTGATATCTCAATGCTTCTAATATCAAACTTGAGACCTTCCCTATAGCATGAGATGTGATATCCAAGTCCTTCCCATTCCAATCCTGAGACACTTCCTATAGCATGAGATGTGATATCTCAATGCTTCTAATACCAAACCTGAGACTCTTCCTATAACATGAGATGGGATATCCAACTCCTTCCCATTCCAATCCTGAGACCCTTCCGATAGCAGAGATGTGATATCTCAAAGCTTATACCAAACCTGAGACCCTTCCTATGGCTTGAGATGTCATATACAACTCCTTCCCATTCCAATCCTGAGACCCTTCCAATAGCATGAGATGTGATATCTCAATGCTTATACCAAACCTGAGACCCTTCCTATAGCATGAGATGTGATATCCAACTCCTTCCCATTCCAATCCTGAGACCCTTCCTATAGCATGAGATGTGATATCTCAATGCTTCTAATACCAAACCTGAGATCCTTCGTTTAACATGAGATGTGATATCCAACTCCTTCCATTCCAATCCTGAGACCCTTCCTATAGCATGAGATGTGATATCTCAATGCTTATACCAAACCTGAGACCCTTCCTATAGCATGAGATGTGATATCCAACTCCTTCCCATTCCAATCCTGAGACCCTTCCTATAGCATGAGATGTGATATCTCAATGCCTCTAATACAAAACCTGAGATCCTTCCTCTAACATGAAATGTGATATCCAACTCCTTCCCTTTCCAAACCTAAGAGCCTATCCATAGCATGAGATGTGATATCCAAGTCCTTCCCATTCCAATCCTTAGACCCTTCCTACAGCATGCAACATGATATCTCAATGATTCTAATAACAATCCTGAGACCCGTCCTATAACATGAGATGGGATATCCAACTCCTTCCCATCCTAATCCTGAGACACTTCCGATTGCAGAGATGTGATATCTCAATGCTTATACCAAACCTGAAACTCTTCCTATAACATGAGATGTGATATCTGTTAGGAAAGATTTAATAATTGTAGGTAATTTTCCTTCCATGTGGCAACCCCTAAACTTTTTGCTGTTGTTTTTCACCTTGTTCTCGACTTTGCCAGAGAAGTGCAGCCTTCTGCCGCACTCCTCTGGGATTTCGCTCCTTTCTTACGGGGAAACTGACATGCCCTTAAGACAGTCAGTACCGGGAAACACTGTTTTCCGTAGTTTCTTTTATCATGTTGCGGCTTTCGTGCAACATGACACAAGAGGGCACTGTAAGCTAAGTTGCTGCTCTCTTGGGATTCTAGCCTTCTACAGGCCCTAGATACTCTTTCAGGATTGTAACTGATCGGTGCAAGTGATTCACGGACGGGAATGGTGGCAGCGATCGTTTCTTGTGTTTTGAGCTCCTTTTGGCGTTCTAAGCACGTTTCTCGCACTTAACCCAAAATGGTGGCCTGGCTCCCAAAATGGCCAGACCACGAGGCTCCTTTGTCCTGTCCGCTGACCGTCTTGCTCCCTTCACCTTCCCCAGGTCGAGCCGACCCGGGGCCTTCCTTATTTGGGCATGTACTTTCCCGCGAAACACGGATGCTTTCGCGGGCTTCTACATGTCTTGTGTGTGCCTCCAGTATGTGGGCTGGGATGTCTGGTCCCGTGTGAATGCCTGGGACCACCGTGGTCCGTGATAGGTCCACGAATGGTGTGAGTGTTGATGAGCGGATCTCCCATTGGGTCCCCACCGTTTTGGCACGAAGGGAACCGTGGATAAGAGGGGGCTGGAAACACCACTACCATGTCGATCTCCTGAGTTCTCACGAACAAAGGAATACAGGAGCCAAGTATCCTGCAACCAAGAGGCTGAACCGAGGAATCGCTGGTGACCCGCTGAAGGACTGCTCCTCTGCACTGCTGTCGCCTTGTGAAACCCTTTTCACCTTTGATCGAACCAGAAGGCCTGTACTAGTACTTCGACCCTTGGAATAGCGGGGACAGCTATTCTCGGCATCTTCACCATCTCCTGCTAGTAAGCCTTCGGAAGCGTCTCTGGGCCATCCAGCAGGCTGACCAGCCTACACAGGAGTCTTGCTCTGTAACCGCCACCAGGTTGTAACTGTGTAGTATATCGAGTCCTTGTCACTCTCACACGATTCGTACACTTGGCGTTCCCAGGTCTGAAGTGAGTAGTGTACATTTGGCTCAGATACACACGGCCGCTCCGTTGCCCTGCTGTGGTAACAAACTGTGCGGGTTCCTTCGTTTGGGACGTCTTTTACTCAACTCTGCTGCTGCAGACTCAACACGACGACGAGACGTCCCCTGCTCTTCTGAACCTGCCAGCGACTGAAACTGACGCGGAGAAGCCTGGGTCTGCTTGCATCGGGGTCCGGTGAGTAGCATAGCTATGAACTGGTCGCCCTCCTGCAGGAGCCCATAGCTTTTCCCCGCTGTGTCAAAACAGCACGCCTTTCCGTACTCGCGCTCTGCTTCTGCCCACAGTGGAGGCTGCGCTTGAGTCGCGGAACACTGTTGTTCTTCGTTTGTGCACTAAACTGAACTGCCTGATCTCCCTCGAAGAGAATCCCCTTTTGCCCGTTGGCACCAGCGTGTGCAGGTACTTTTGAGCACAAGGCTCCACTCTTCGTAGGGCTCGGACTTCCTTTTAGTTAGGTGCCTCTGAAGGCGGACTGGGTCTAAGCATTATTTCACACTGCCTGTTTTCCTTCCCTTTTAGGTGGACTACACATTTCGTGCATCTAACGCTTGAGACTTGTTTGTATTTGTATATATATTGTATTGGTATGGTATGTGTTGGTTTACTAGAGTTGTATTGTGATTTCTCGCTACGGTCATTGTTTTAAAGGCCTTGGAATAAATGTATATATATTTTTAATATAGCACCTGTTTGGAGTAGTTTGTAAGTGTCCTTGCTTTGTGTGCTCATTGCAGGCTTTCAGTCACCCTCACCCCTCTTGAGACCTAGTCTTGACCGCCGCGATCGCTACCTTGATTGGTCTGGCTTGTCCAGAGGTTACCCTGTTCCAAGTAATTAGGTTGGCCTTCTGAACTTCTGCGCCACCAGGACAGAGTTCAGAAATCCGTCTTAACAAATTGGTGTACAGCGGTGGGATACGACTGAAGGTATCCAGTGTTGCGCACGAACTAAGGCATTTCAAGTTATTCCTACCAGGACATGTAGTGAATTGTTGTAGTATAACTTTAAAAAGGCCATAGTCCTATCTAACAGTATGGAAACAAATACCTTGTTAACTTTAAATGCTTCCAAATCAGAAACATTGAAAAAAATGTGTGCGGAAAGAGGTGTTTCCTCTCAAGGCACGAAATTGGATATGATCAAAAGAATCGTGGCGTGGCAAGAAGCGCAGCTTGACGCTATAACTTCTGAGGACAGTGCGGAAGGAGGTGGGGCTGCTCTCACTGGTAGAACCGACGGTTCTGCCGCTGCACTGATCCACCGCGACCACGAGGACAGGGAGGATGAGATGTCTAATGTTTCCTCTGCCAGTGTTGATGGGGAGGCTATGCTTGAATTCAAGAAGCAAGAGCTGCGGTTTAGGCAGAAGGAGCTTGAATTCAGCATAGCCAAACTAAAAATCGAACAGTCAGAAAAACAGAAAGACAGGGATCACCAGTTGGAACTGGCCAAGCTTCAGGTTGCAAATGGGTCCAAGGGTCCTGGACATGGGTCTGGGGCCTCCTCTCATCCACGGTTTCCGAAAGATCTGGTCATTGCGTATGAGGAAAGGAATGACATTATGGACTGGATGAATGCGTTTGAGTATGCATGCGAAGTTCAACAAGTTGACAATGCTGATAAGATTGCCTGGTTACTCAGCAGACTGCCCCATTCTGGCTGTAGTGCCATTATGGAAATGTCGAAGGCTGAGCAAGCTGATTTCGCAATGTTAAAGCAAACTCTCATTTTAAAGTTTGGGAAGACTCCGGCCCAATATTTGAAACGATTCATAGAGTATAAGAAAAAGGAAGGTGGTACTTGGGTATCTTATGTCACTGAATCCTTGAAAAACTTAACTGGCTGGGTCGAAGGTTATAAGGTTTCTACCTTCGAAGGCATGATACATCTTGTCATGCTGGAACACATTTTTGCATCTTCTTCCCCGGAGCTTAAGCAGCATTTGGCCGATTCGAAGGAGATAGATCCTAAGAAGCTGGCCATTGCAGCAGACTTATGGGTGTCACATCGAGTGTCCCATAAGGACAAAACTCATCCTGGTAAGCAGGAGGAAGGGAAAAAGTCCAAAGATAAGGAGGGTGGAGAATCTGATAAATCTTCTTCTCAAAAGGGCCACAAAAAGAAAAATAAGGGTAAGACACAAGAGAACTCACAGGGTAGTGGAGGTCAGCCTCCGAAACAGAACTCTGGTTACAATAAGCCTCCCTATGTAAACAGACCCAATGGATCTTGTTTTGCTTGTGGAGCAACTGACCACGTGAAGGGGGATCCCCGGTGTAAGGTTTGACCTTTGGGGGTCCACTCCGCTAATCTGGCCTTCTCCTCCTACGAGGAAGAAGAGATTACAGGAGCATCCTTCTCCTCAGACTCATTTCCCAGCGGGATAGAGGCTGAGGTAGTTTTAGTTTCCCTGGGTTCCTGGGATCCTAAAGTCGCAGAGGCTTATGCTAGGATTACAGATAATACCAAGCACTACTTTAAAGACAGTGTGCTGATCAATGGAGTAGATACTCCAGCTCTTAGGGATAGTGGGTGCAGTCGAACTGTAGTGGATTCTACCTTGGTAGACTCAGAGGAAGTTGCCAGAGCTACTCTGATGCCCACTAAGTTGGCTGACGGCCCACTCCGTATGTTCCCAGTAATACCTGTAAATCTTACTTTAAATGGTACAGCAGTCAGGATTCCAGTGAGCATTCAGAGAAACGTCCCGGGAAAGGTCTTGTTAGGTAATGATCTCAGAGCTTTAGGGCTCGTAGGAGACACTGCCGAAAGACCCTACACACGGTCTCAAGCACGGGCAGCATTGGCCAAGACCAATACGCCGCCCCAGCCGAAGGGGAAACCCAATGCGAAAGGAGTCAACAAGTCAAGACGAGGGAAAGAGAATATTCCCCCGAGCTCGCCTACCACTGCGGTGGAGGAAGTTGGTCAAACGCCCGGGCCTGACGAGGAGGTGGCGATGCCTGAAGTATTTGACCCCAACGACCATCCTGAACTAAAAGACTTGTTAGTTGAAGGAGGTCCTGATAGGGACGAATTCAGTAAAGGCCAACGTGAGTGCCCATCTCTGGAAGGCCTAAGGAGACAGGCCTGCTCCCAGCTTGAGGGTGAACCTCCTGGGACGCATAGGATTTATTGGGAAGGTGGACTCCTGTATAGTGAGCCCACAGAGTCTACAGAAGGAGACCATAGGAGGTTGGTGGTTCCCCTTGCTGTTAGGCCCTTCCTCCTGCAGTTGGCGCATGAAGTGCTCCTTGCTGGTCACCTTGGTATTAAGAGGAGCAAGCAAAGGTTATCCATGCACTTCTACTGGCCCAAGATGGGGGTGCAAGTAGAAAGTCACTGCAGGAGTTGTGCCTCCTGCCAGTTATCTGGTAAGGTTGGCTCGACAATCCAAGCTCCGTTGGTACCGCTCCCAGTTGTGGGGGTACCATTTGAAAGGGTAGGGATCGACATCGTTGGTCCCCTTGACCCGCAAACATCCTCGGGCAATAGGTTTATCCTGGTGCTGGTCGACCATGCAACCAGATATCCTGAGGCCATCCCATTGAAAAATGTAACTGCCAAGTCAGTTGCAAAAGCTTTACTTGGCATATTTACTAGGGTTGGCTTCCCTAAAGAAGTTGTGTCAGATTGTGGCAGCAACTTTATGTCAAAGTATATGCAGGCTATGTGGAAAGAATGTGGGGTCACCTACAAGTTCTCTTCTGCATACCACCCCCAGACCAATGGTCTGGTGGAACGTTTCAACAGAACGTTAAAAAGCATGATTGGGGCTCTGGAGAAGCTTCAGAGAAGACAATGGGATCTTCTTTTACCATGCTTACTGTTTGCCTACCGAGAGGTACCACAGGAGGGTGTTGGCTTCAGCCCCTTCAAACTTCTGTTTGGTCATCCTGTACGGGGACCCTGTTAATAAGTAAATGACCACACTTCACTGCAATCCTTGTCTATAGTGAGGATTTATTTAGTTAGTTCATCCAAGAGAAAGGCCCCAGGCTGCAACATTCCAAGAATTCCTCGCTCGCTTGGTCGACTATTCGTTCACCTGACAGCCGGGTTCCATTCAAAGATAAACAACTGCAAGCCGCAGCCGTGTGTGTAACGGCAAGACAGTGAGTAATTAAGGTAATGGCAATCCAAATAGTGAGTGACCTCAGGTGGGACCTCTGCTGGTGTTGTCAGCGCAGTCTCTCGTAGTTGCAAATCACAAACCACAAATCAACCTCCTCAGTATTCGTGCTCTGCTCCAGGATTCCTTCGTGGTTCACTTCACTCCCAGGCACTGACTTTTTCCTCAAAATTCGTACTCCGCTCCAGGATAACGGCCGTGTTTCTCGCCGGCTATTACACATGTAGTGTGCCGCTCCGTCCGGTTGCATCCAAACTGTAATCAATATTGCTGCTGCTGGGGGCCTTTTCTCCTTGGCCCAATCCTCGTCGCCAATGTTAATAAGTAAATGACCACACTTCACTGCAATCCTTGTCTTTAGTGAGGATTTATTTAGTTAGTTCATCCAAGAGAAAGGCCCCCAGCTGTGGGCTGTCCTCCTGGTCTCAATCCTCTCTCTGCTGCTCGAATCTGGAACCCTTGCTTAATCATAACAACAAAGATTCTTTGGTAACTAGGTTACATGGCAGCAGCTGAAATGATGTAAGTATAAACACATTGATGTAAGTCTAAACACCTCCTAACAGACCCTTAGCCATAGTCAAAGAGGGATGGGAGATGCCCACTCCCCCTGTTACTACCAACGTAGTTGATTATGTGCTAGGGCTCAGAAAATGGATGGTACTTCTGATGGGCTTGGCTAGTGATAAATTGAAGGCAGGACAAGCACTGGTGAAACATTGGTACGACCAGAAAGCTTCCCTCATCAACTTTACACCTGGTCAGCAAGTCCTGATCATGAATCCCATAAGGCCTTGAGCTTTACAGGACAAATGGTCAGGCTCTTACACAGTGGTGGAGCCCCTGGGTGAGGTTAACTATTTAGTGGACCTTGGAAGGCCTGGACAGGCTCCAAAAGTGTTTCACGTGAATAGGCTGAAGGCTTTCGTCCCAAGAGTCGAAATCGCAGCACTGTTACTGGCTTCAGATGTTGAGGAAGAGGAGTCTGAACCTCTCCCCGACCTGTTCCAAAGCGGTCCTTCAGATAGCTCCTTTGAGGGAGTCCGAGGGGCCCCTCACCTGACTTCTGATCAGCAGGCTGAGGTGAAAAGTTTGCTTAGGCAGTTTTCCCCCCTGTTTTCACAGTCGCCTGGTTTGACACCTTGGTGCAAACATAACATAGACACAGGAGACAGTGTACCTACCAAAAGTAGGGGATACAGGATGTCAGACAAAGTACGGTCTTATATTAAGACCGAGGTCAACAAGATGTTAGACCTTGGGGTGATTGAACCCTCTAGTAGTCCTTGGTCCAGCCCTGTGGTTTTCGTTCCAAAGGCAGGCACTTCTGAATTGAGGTTCTGGTGGATTACAGGGCTCTGAATGCTGTCACCAAGACAGATGCACACCCCTTGCCTCGAACAGATGAGCTGGTGGATACTTTGGGTGCCTCCAAGTACCTCAGCACGTTTGACCTCACTGCTGGCTATTGGCAAATAGCTTTAGCAGAACATGCCAAGGAGAAGACAGCGTTTTCTACTCCAGACGGCCTTTACCAATTCCGGGTAATGCCGTTCGGGTTGAAGAATGCACCTGCCACTTTCCAGAGGCTTGTGCATCATGTTTTGAATGGGTTGGACGAATTCTGTCTTGCATATCTGGACGATATAGCAGTTTTCAGTGCCACCTGGGAAGACCATGTGAAACACCTCGGGATTGTGCTCCAGGCTCTTCAGAAAGCACACTTGACCATAAAGGCTAGTAAATGCCAGATTGGACAAGGCTCAGTGTTTTACCTTGGACATGAAGTAGGTGGAGGGAGGATACAGCCTCTACCCAGTAAAGTACAAGCAGTACAAGACTGGCCTACCCCCACTACACAAACCCAAGTGAGAGCCTTCTTAGGACTCACGGGGTATTACCGCAATTTTGTGGCAGACTATGGCACCATAGCTGCCCCTCTGACTGCCCTCACAACTCTGAAGAAACCCAAGAAGGTAACTTGGACCGACGAGTGTGAGAAGGCCTTCAATGGCTTAAAAGACTCCTTGTGCCAGGCCCCTGTCCTCAGGGCCCCTGATTATCAAAGACCTTTTATCGTGCAGACGGACGCCTCTGACACTGGGATAGGAGCTGTACTATCGCAAGTAGATGAGAAGGGTAAGGAACACCCTATTGGTTTTATTAGTCACCAGTTTAAGGACAGAGAGCTCAGATGGTCCACGGTAGAGAAAGAATGTTTCTCTGTTGTGTGGGCCCTAAGGAAGCTGAGGCCCTACCTCTATGGGACCCACTTCACTGTGCAAACTGACCATAAGCCCTTAAAGTGGCTAATAAACATGAAGGGGGAGAATCCAAAGTTGCTTAGGTGGTCCATAAGTCTACAAGGCTTCGACTTCACTATTGAGCATAGACCAGGTGTCCAACATAGCAATGCTGATGGGTTGTGCAGAATGTTTAACCGACCTGAACAAGAGACTCATCCAGGGGTGGATTAGTTCCCCCTGTCCATACTCTGGGAGGGGTGAGTGTTAGGAAAGATTTCGTAATTGTAGGTAATTTTCCTTCCATGTGGCAACCCCTAAACTTTTTGCTGTTGTTTTTCACCTTGTTCTCAACTTTGCCAGAGAAGTGCAGCCTTCTGCCGCACTCCTCTGGGCTTTCGCTCCTTTCTTACGGGGAAACTGTCATGCCCTTAAGACAGTCAGTACCAGGAAACGCTCGTTTCCGTAGTTTCTTTTATCATGTTGCGGCTTTCGTGCAACATGACACAAGAGGGCACTGTAAGATAAGTTACTGCTCTCTTGGGTCTCTAGCCTTCTACATGCCCTAGATACTCTTCCAGGATTGTAACTGATCGGTGCAAGTGATTCACGGACGGGAATGGTGGCAGCGATCGTTTATTGTGTTTTGAGCTCCTTTTGGCGTTCTAAGCGCGTTTCTCGCGCTTAACCCAAAATGGTGGCCTAGAGCCCAAAATGGCCAGACCACGAGGCTCCTTTGTCCTGTCCGCTGACCATCTTGCTCCCTTCACCTTCCCCAGGTCGAGCCGACCTGGGGCCTTCCTTATTTGGGCATGTACTTTCCCGCGAAACACAGATGCTTTCGCGGGCTTCTACATGTCTTGTGTGTGCCTCCAGGATGTGGGCTGGGATGTCTGGTCCCAATACACATCCTGGGTGCCAGAGAGTCTAGGGTGGTGTGAATGCCTGGGACCACCGTGGTCCGTGATAGGTCCACGAATGGTGTGTGTTGATGAGCGGATCTCCCATTGGGTCCCCTCCGTTTTGGCGCGAAGGGAACCGTGGATAAGAGGGGGCTGGAAACACCACTACCATGTCGATCTCCTGAGTTCTCACGAACGAAGGAATACAGGAGCCAAGTATCCTGCAACCAAGAGGCTGAACCGAGGAATCGCTGGTGACCCGCTGAAGGACTGCTCCTCTGCACTGCTGTCGCCTTGTGAAACCCTTTTCACCTTTGATCGAACCAGAAGGCCTGTACTGGTACTTCGACCCTTGGAATAGCGGGGACAGCTATTCTCGGCATCTTCACCATCTCCTGCTAGTAAGCCTTCGGAAGCGTCTCTGGGCCATCCAGCAGACTGACCAGCCTACACAGGAGTCTTGCTCTGTAACCGCCGCCAGGTTGTGTAGTATATCGAGTCCTTGTCACTCTCACATGATTCGTACACTTGGCGTTCCCAGGTCTGAAGTGAGTAGTGTACATTTGGCTCAGATACACACCGCCGCTCCGTTGCCCTGCTGTGGTAACAAACTGTGCGGGTTCCTTCGTTTGGGACGTCTTTTACTCAACTCTGCTGCTGCAGACTCAATACGACGACGAGACATTGAGATATCACATCTCATGCTATAGGAAGGGTCTCAGGATTGGAATGGGAAGGACTTGGATATCACATCTCATGCTATAGGCAGGGTCTCAGGTTTGGAAAGGGAAGGAGTTGGATATCACATTTCATTTTAGAGGTAGGATCTCAGGTTTGGTATTAGAGGCATTGAGATATCACATCTCATGCTATCAGAAGGGTCTCAGGATTGGAATGGGAAGGAGTTGGATATCACATCTCATGTTATAGGAAGGATCTCAGGTTTGGTATTAGAAGCATTGAGATATCACATCTCATGCTATCATAAGGGTCTCAGTATTGGAATGGGAAGGAGTTGGATATCACATCTCATGCTAAAGGGAGGGTCTCAGGTTTGGAAGGGGAAGGAATTGAATATCACATCACATGTTATATGAAGGATCTCAGGTTTGATATTAGAGGCATTGAGATATCACATCTCATGCTATCATAAGGGTCTCAGTATTGGAATGGGAAGGAGTTGGATATCACATCTCATGCTAAAGGGAGGGTCTCAGGTTTGGAAGGGGAAGGAATTGAATATCACATCACATGTTATAGGAAGGATCTCAGGTTTGATATTAGAGGCATTGAGATATCACATCTCATGCTATCGGAAGGGTCTCAGGATTGGAATGGGAAGGAGCTGGATATCACATCTCATGCTATAGGAAGGGTCTCAGGTTTGGAACGGGAAGGAGTTGTATATCACATCTCATGTTATAGGAAGAGTCTCAGGTTTGGTATAAGCATTGAGATATCACATCTCTGCAATCGGAAGTGTCTCAGGATTGGAACGGGAAGGAGTTGGATATCCCATCTCATGTTATAGGACTGGTCTCAGGTTTGGTATTAGAAGCATTGAGATATCACATCGCATGCTGTAGGAAGGGTCTCAGGTTTGGAATGGGAAGGAATTGGATATCACATCTCATGTCATAGGAAGGATCTCAGGTTTGGTATTAGAAGCATTGAGATATCACATCTCATGCTATAGGAATGGTCTCAGGATTGGAATGGGAAGGAGTTGGATATTACATTCTTGCTATGGGAAGGGTCTCATGTTTGGAATTGGAAGGAGTTGGATATCACATCTCATGTTATAGGAAGGGTCTCAGGTTTGGTATAAGCATTGAGATATCACATCTCTGCTATCGGAAGTGTCTCAGGATTGGAATGGGAAAGAGTTGGATATCCCATCTCATGTTATAGGACGGGTCTCAGGTTTGTTATTAGAATCATTGAGATATCATATTGCATGCTATAGGAAGGGTCTAAGGATTGGAATGGGAAGGACTTGGATATCACATCTCATGCTATAGGTAGGCTCTCAGGTTTGGAAAGGGAAGGAGTTGGATATCACATTTCATGCTAGAGGTAGGATCTCAGGTTTGGTATTAGAGGCATTGAGATATCACATCTCATGCTATCAGAAGGGTCTCAGGATTGGAATGGGAAGGAGTTGGATATCACATCTCATGTTATAGGAAGAATCTCAGGTTTGGTATTAGAAGCATTGAGATATCACATCTCATGCTATCGGAAGTATCTCAGGTTTGGTATTAGAGGCATTGAGATATCACATCTCATGCTATCATAAGGGTCTCAGGATTGGAATGGGAAGGAGTTGGATATCACATCTCATGCTAAAGGGAGGGTCTCAGGTTTGGAAGGGGAAGGAATTGAATATCACATCACATATTATAGGAAGGATCTCAGGTTTGGTATTAGAGGCATTGAGATATCACATCTCATGCTATCGGAAGGGTCTCAGGATTGGAATGGGAAGGAGTTGGATATCACATCTCATGCTATAGGAAGGGTCTCAGGTTTGGAACGGGAAGGAGTTGGATATCACATCTCATGTTATAGGAAGAGTCTCAGGTTTGGTATAAGCATTGAGATATCACATCTCTGCAATCGGAAGTGTCTCAGGATTGGAACGGGAAGGAGTTGGATATCCCATCTCATGTTATAGGACTGGTCTCAGGTTTGGTATTAGAAGCATTGAGATATCACATCGCATGCTGTAGGAAGGGTCTCAGGTTTGGAATGGGAAGGAATTGGATATCACATCTCATGTCATAGGAAGGATCTCAGGTTTGGTATTAGAAGCATTGAGATATCACATCTCATGCTATAGGAATGGTCTCGGGATTGGAATGGGAAGGAGTTGGATATTACATTCTTGCTATGGGAAGGGTCTCATGTTTGGAATTGGAAGGAGTTGGATATCACATATGCTATAGGAAGGGTCTCAGGTTTGGAATGGGAAGGAGTTGGATATCACATCTCATGTTATAGGAAGGGTCTCAGGTTTGGTATAAGCATTGAGATATCACATCTCTGCTATCGGAAGTGTCTCAGGATTGGAATGGGAAGGATATGTATATGACATCTCATGACATAAGAAGGGTCTCAGGTTTGGTATAAGCATTGAGATATCACATCTCTGCTTTTGGAAGGGTCTCAGGATTGGAATGGGAAGGAGTTGGATATCCCATCTCATGCTATAGGGAGGGTCTCACGTTTGATATTAGAAGCATTGAGATATCACATCTCATGCTATAGGAAGGGTCTCAGGATTGGAATGGAAGGAGTTGGATATCACATCTCATGTTATAGGAAGGATCTCAGGTTTGGTATTAGAAGCATTGAGACATCACATCTCATGCTATAGGAAGGGACTCAGGTTTGGTATAAGCATTGAGATATCACATCTCATGCTATGGGAAGGGTCTCAGGATTGGAATGGGAAGGAGTTGTATATGACATCTCATGCCGTAGGAAGGGTCTCAGGTTTGGTATAAGCATTGAGATATCACATCTCTGCTATCGGAAGGGTCTCAGGATTGGAATGGGAAGGAGTTGGATATCACATCTCATGCTATATGAAGGGTCTCAGGTTTGGTATAAGCATTGAGATATCACATCTCATGCTATGGGAAGGGTCTCAGGATTGGAATGGGAAGGAGTTGTATATGACATCTCATGCCGTAGGAAGGGACTCAGGTTTGGTATAAGCATTGAGATATCACATCTCTGCTATCGGAAGGGTCTCAGGATTGGAATGGGAAGGAGTTGGATATCCCATCTCATGTTATAGGACGGGTCTCAGGTTTGTTATTAGAATCATTGAGATATCATATTGCATGCTATAGGAAGGGTCTAAGGATTGGAATGGGAAGGACTTGGATATCACATCTCATGCTATAGGAAGGGTCTCAGGTTTGGTATAAGCACTGAGATATCACATCTCATGCTATAGGAAGGGTCTCAGGATTGGAATGGGAAGGATATGTATATGACATCTCATGCCATAGGAAGGGTCTCAGGTTTGGTATAAGCATTGAGATATCACATATCTGCTTTTGGAAGGGTCTCAGGATTGGAATGGGAAGGAGTTGGATATCCCATCTCATGTTATAGGAAGAGTCTCAGGTTTGGTATTAGATTCATTGAGATATCATATTGCATGCTATAGGAAGGGTCTAAGGATTGAAATGGGAAGGACTTGGATATCACATCTCATGCTATAGGAAGGGTCTCAGGTTTGGTATAAGCATTGAGATATCACATCTCATGCTATAGGAAGGGTCTCAGGATTGGAATGGGAAGGATATGTATATGACATCTCATGCCATAGGAAGGGTCTCAGGTTTGGTATAAGCATTGAGATATCACATCTCTGCTTTTGGAAGGGTCTCAGGATTGGAATGGGAAGGAGTTGGATATCCCATCTCATGTTATAGGAAGAGTCTCAGGTTTGGTATTAGAAGCATTGAGATATCACATCTCATGCTATAGGAAGTGTCTCAGGATTGGAATGGGAAGGACTTGGATATCACATCTCATGCTATAGGGAGGGTTTCAAGATTGATATTAGAAGCATTGAGATATCACATCTCACGCTATAGGAAGGGTCTCAGGATTGGAATGGAAGGAGTTGGATATCACATCTCATGTTATAGGAAGGATCTCAGGTTTGGTATTAGAAGCATTGAGACATCACATCTCATGCTATAGGAAGGGTCTCAGGATTGTAATGGGAAGGAGTTGGATTTCACATCTCATGCTATATGAAGGGTCTCAGGTTTGGTATAAGCATTGAGATATCACATCTCATGCTATAGGAAGGGTCTCAGGATTGGAATGGGAAGGAGTTGGATATCACATCTCATGCTATAGGAAGGGTCTCGGGTTTGGTATAAGCAGTGAGATATCACATCTCTACTATCGGAAGGGTCTCAGAATTGGAATGGGAAGGAGTTGGATATCCCATCTCATGTTATAGGAAGAGTCTCAGGTTTGGTATTAGAAGCATTGAGATATCTCATCTCATGCTATAGGAAGGGTCTCAGGATTGGAATGGGAAGGAGTTGGATATCACATCTCATGCTATAGGAAGGGTCTTATGTTTGGTATAAGCAGTGAGATATCACATCTCATGCTATAGGAAGTGTCTCAGGATTGGAATGGGAAGAAGTTGGATATTACATCTCATGTTATAGGAAGGATCTCAGGTTTGGTATAAGCATTGAGATATCACATCTCTGTTATCGGAAGGGTCTCAGGATTGGAATGGGAAGGAGTTGGATATTCCCATCTCATGTTATAGGAAGTGTCTCAGGATTGGAACGGGAAGGAGTTGGATATCCCATCTCATGTTATAGGACTGGTCTCAGGTTTGGTATTAGAAGCATTGATATATCACATCGCATGCTGTAGGAAGGGTCTCAGGTTTGGAATGGGAAGGAATTGGATATCACATCTCATGTCATAGGAAGGATCTCAGGTTTGGTATTAGAAGCATTGAGATATCACATCTCATGCTATAGGAATGGTCTCGGGATTGGAATGGGAAGGAGTTGGATATTACATTCTTGCTATGGGAAGGGTCTCATGTTTGGAATTGGAAGGAGTTGGATATCACATATGCTATAGGAAGGGTCTCAGGTTTGGAATGGGAAGGAGTTGGATATCACATCTCATGTTATAGGAAGGGTCTCAGGTTTGGTATAAGCATTGAGATATCACATCTCTGCTATCGGAAGTGTCTCAGGATTGGAATGGGAAGGATATGTATATGACATCTCATGACATAAGAAGGGTCTCAGGTTTGGTATAAGCATTGAGATATCACATCTCTGCTTTTGGAAGGGTCTCAGGATTGGAATGGGAAGGAGTTGGATATCCCATCTCATGCTATAGGGAGGGTCTCAAGTTTGATATTAGAAGCATTGAGATATCACATCTCATGCTATAGGAAGGGTCTCAGGATTGGAATGGAAGGAGTTGGATATCACATCTCATGTTATAGGAAGGATCTCAGGTTTGGTATTAGAAGCATTGAGACATCACATCTCATGCTATAGGAAGGGACTCAGGTTTGGTATAAGCATTGAGATATCACATCTCATGCTATGGGAAGGGTCTCAGGATTGGAATGGGAAGGAGTTGTATATGACATCTCATGCCGTAGGAAGGGTCTCAGGTTTGGTATAAGCATTGAGATATCACATCTCTGCTATCGGAAGGGTCTCAGGATTGGAATGGGAAGGAGTTGGATATCACATCTCATGCTATATGAAGGGTCTCAGGTTTGGTATAAGCATTGAGATATCACATCTCATGCTATGGGAAGGGTCTCAGGATTGGAATGGGAAGGAGTTGTATATGACATCTCATGCCGTAGGAAGGGACTCAGGTTTGGTATAAGCATTGAGATATCACATCTCTGCTATCGGAAGGGTCTCAGGATTGGAATGGGAAGGAGTTGGATATCCCATCTCATGTTATAGGACGGGTCTCAGGTTTGTTATTAGAATCATTGAGATATCATATTGCATGCTATAGGAAGGGTCTAAGGATTGGAATGGGAAGGACTTGGATATCACATTTCATGCTATAGGAAGGGTCTCAGGTTTGGTATAAGCACTGAGATATCACATCTCATGCTATAGGAAGGGTCGCAGGATTGGAATGGGAAGGATATGTATATGACATCTCATGCCATAGGAAGGGTCTCAGGTTTGGTATAAGCATTGAGATATCACATATCTGCTTTTGGAAGGGTCTCAGGATTGGAATGGGAAGGAGTTGGATATCCCATCTCATGTTATAGGAAGAGTCTCAGGTTTGGTATTAGATTCATTGAGATATCATATTGCATGCTATAGGAAGGGTCTAAGGATTGAAATGGGAAGGACTTGGATATCACATCTCATGCTATAGGAAGGGTCTCAGGTTTGGTATAAGCATTGAGATATCACATCTCATGCTATAGGAAGGGTCTCAGGATTGGAATGGGAAGGATATGTATATGACATCTCATGCCATAGGAAGGGTCTCAGGTTTGGTATAAGCATTGAGATATCACATCTCTGCTTTTGGAAGGGTCTCAGGATTGGAATGGGAAGGAGTTGGATATCCCATCTCATGTTATAGGAAGAGTCTCAGGTTTGGTATTAGAAGCATTGAGATATCACATCTCATGCTATAGGAAGTGTCTCAGGATTGGAATGGGAAGGACTTGGATATCACATCTCATGCTATAGGGAGGGTTTCAAGATTGATATTAGAAGCATTGAGATATCACATCTCACGCTATAGGAAGGGTCTCAGGATTGGAATGGAAGGAGTTGGATATCACATCTCATGTTATAGGAAGGATCTCAGGTTTGGTATTAGAAGCATTGAGACATCACATCTCATGCTATAGGAAGGGTCTCAGGATTGTAATGGGAAGGAGTTGGATTTCACATCTCATGCTATATGAAGGGTCTCAGGTTTGGTATAAGCATTGAGATATCACATCTCATGCTATAGGAAGGGTCTCAGGATTGGAATGGGAAGGAGTTGGATATCACATCTCATGCTATAGGAAGGGTCTCGGGTTTGGTATAAGCAGTGAGATATCACATCTCTACTATCGGAAGGGTCTCAGAATTGGAATGGGAAGGAGTTGGATATCCCATCTCATGTTATAGGAAGAGTCTCAGGTTTGGTATTAGAAGCATTGAGATATCTCATCTCATGCTATAGGAAGGGTCTCAGGATTGGAATGGGAAGGAGTTGGATATCACATCTCATGCTATAGGAAGGGTCTTGTGTTTGGTATAAGCAGTGAGATATCACATCTCATGCTATAGGAAGTGTCTCAGGATTGGAATGGGAAGAAGTTGGATATTACATCTCATGTTATAGGAAGGATCTCAGGTTTGGTATAAGCATTGAGATATCACATCTCTGTTATCGGAAGGGTCTCAGGATTGGAATGGGAAGGAGTTGGATATTCCCATCTCATGTTATAGGAAGGGTCTCATGATTGGAATGGGAAGGACTTGGATATCACATCTCATGCTATAGGGAGGGTCTCAAGTTTGATATTAGAAGCATTGAGATATCACATCTCATGATATCGGAAGGGTCTCAGGATTGGAATGGGAAGGAGTTGGATATCACATCTCATGATAAAGGAAGGGTCTAAGGTTTGGAAGGGGAAGGATTTGGATATCACATCTCATGTTATAGGACGGGTCTCAGGTTTGGTATTAGAAGCATTGAGATATCAAGTCTCATGGTATAGGAAGGGTCTCAGAATTGGAATGGGAAGGAGTTGGATATCACATCTCAAGCTATAGGAAGGGTCTCAGGATTGGAATGGGAAGGAGTTTGATATCACATCTCATGCCATAGTATGGGTCTCAGGTTTGGTAGAAGCATTGGGATATCACATCTCATGCTATCGGAAGGGTATCAGGATTGGATTTGGAAGAAGTTGGATATCACATCTCATGTTATAGGAAGGGTCTCAGGTTTGGTATAAGCATTGAGATATCACATCTCTGCTATCGGAAGTGTCTCAGGATTGGAATGGGAAGGAGTTGGATATCCCATCTCATGTTATAGGACGGGTCTCAGGTTTGTTATTAGAATCATTGAGATATCATATTGCATGCTGCAGGAAGGGTCTAAGGATTGGAATGGGAAGGACTTGGATATCACATCTCAAGCTATAGGTAGGCTCTCATGTTTGGAAAGGGAAGGTGTTGGATATCACATTTCATGTTAGAGGAAGGATCTCAGGTTTGGTATAAGCATTGAAATATCACATCTCATGCTATAGGAAGGGTCTCAGGATTGGAATGGGAAGGATATGTATATGACATCTCATGCCATAGGAAGGGTCTCAGGTTTGGTATAAGCATTGAGATATCACATCTCTGCTTTTGGAAGGGTCTCAGGATTGGAATGGGAAGGAGTTGGATATCCCATCTCATGTTATAGGAAGAGTCTCAGGTTTGGTATTAGAAGCATTGAGATATCACATCTCATGCTATAGGAAGTGTCTCAGGATTGGAATGTGAAGGACTTGGATATCGCATCTCATGCTATAGGGAGGGTCTCAAGTTTGATATTAGAAGCATTGAGATATCACATCTCATGCTATAGGAAGGGACTCAGGATTGGAATGGGAAGGAGTTGGATATCACATCTCATGCTATAGGAAGGGTATCAGGTTTGGTATAAGCAGTGAGATATCACATCTCATGCTATAGGAAGTGTCTCAGGATTGGAATGGGAAGGAGTTGGATATCACACCTCATGTTATAGGAAGGATCTCAGGTTTGGTATAAGCATTGAGATATCACATCTCTGCTATCGGAAGGGTCTCAGGATTGGAATGGGAAGGAGTTGGATATTCCCATCTCATTTTATAGGAAGGGTATATCAAGTCTTAGCATGAGATGTGATATCCAGCTCCTTCCATTCCAATCCTGAGACCCTTCCGATAGCATGAGATGTGATATCTCAATGCTTCTAATATCAATACTGAGACCCTCCCTATAGCATGAGATGTGATATCTAAGTCCTTCCCATTCCAATCCTGAGACCCTTCCGATAGCAGAGATGTGATATCTCAATGCTTATACCAAACCTGAGACCCTTCCTATAGCACGAGATGTGATATCCAACTCCTTCCCATTCCAATCCTGAGACCCTTCCTATAGCATGAGATGTGATATCTCAATGCTTCTACCAAAACTGAGACCCTTCCTTTAGCATGAGATGTGATATCCAACTCCTTCCCATTCCAATCCTGAGACCCTTCCTATAGCATGAGATGTGATATCTCAATGCTTCTAATACCAAACCTGAGATCCTTCCTATAACATGAGATGTGATATCCAACTCCTTCCCATTCCAATCCTGAGACCCTTCCTATAGCATGAGATGTGATATCTCAATGCTTCTAATACCAAACCTGAGATCCTTCCGATAGCATGAGATGTGATATCTCAATGCTTCTAATGCCAAACCTGAGACCCTCCCTTTAGCATGAGATGTGATATCCAATTCCTTCCCATTCCAATCCTGATACCCTTCTGATAGCATGAGATGTGATATCTCAATGCCTCTAATACCAAACCTGAGATCCTACCTCTAACATGAAATGTGATATCCAACTCCTTCCCTTTCCAAACCTGAGAGCCTTCCTACAGCATGAGATGTGATATCCAAGTCCTTCCCATTCCAATCCTGAGACCCTTCCTATAACATGAGATGTGATATCCAACTCCTTCCCATTCCAACCTGAGACCCTTCCTATAGCATGAGATGGGATATCCAACTCCTTCCAAATCTAAACCTGATATCCTTCCGATAGCATGAGATGTGATATCCCAATGCTTCTACAAAACCTGAGACCCATACCATGGCATGAGATGTGATATCAAACTCCCGTCCTATACCATGAGACTTGATATCTCAATGCTTCTAATACCAAACCTGAGACCAGTCCAATAACATGAGATGTGATATCCAAATCCTTCCCCTTCCAAACCTTAGACCCTTCCTTTATCATGAGATGTGATATCCAACTCCTTCCCACTCCACTCCTGAGACCCTTCCTATAGCATGAGATGTGATATCTCAATGCTTCTAATACCAAACCTGAGACCCTTCCTATAACATGAGATGTGATATCCAAGTCCTTCCCATTCCAATCCTGAGACCCTTCCTATAGCATGAGATGTCATATCTCAATGCTTCTAATACCAAACCTGAGACCCTTCCTATAACATGAATTCTGATATCCAAGTCCTTCCCATTCCAATCTTGAGACCTTTCCAATAGCAGAGATGTGATATCTCAATGCTTATACCAAACCTGAGATCCTTCCTATGACATGAGATGTGATATCTAAATCCTTCTCATTCCAAACCTGAGACCCTTCCTACAGCATGTGATGTGATATCTCAATGCTTCTAATATCAAAACTGAGACCCGTCCTATAACATGAGATGGGATATCCAACTCCTTCCCGTTCCAAACCTGATACCCTTCCTATAGCATGAGATGTGATATCCAATTCCTTCCCATCCCAATCCTGAGACACCTCCGATAGCAGAGATGTGAAATCTCAATGCTTATACCAAACCTGAGACTCTTACTATAACATGAGATGTGATATCTAACTCCTTCCCGTTCCAAACCTGAGACCCTTCCTATAGCATGAGATGCGATATCCAACTCCTTCCCATTCCAATCCTGAGACCCTTCCCATAGCATGAGATGTGATATCTCAATGCTTCTAATACCAAACCTGTGATCCTTCCTATAACAAGAGATGTGATATCCAAATCCTTCCCCTTCCAAATCTGAGACCCTCCCTTTAGCATGAGATGTGATATCTCAATGCCTCTAATACCAAACCTGAGATCCTTCCGATAGCATGAGATGTGATATCTCAATGCTTCTAATACCAAACCTGAGATCCTTCCTATAACATGAGATGTGATATCCAAATACTTCCCCTTCCATTCCTGAGACCCTCCCTTTAGCATGAGATGTGATATCCAACTCCTTCCCATTCCAATCCTGAGACCCTTCTGATAGCATGAGATGTGATATCTCAATGCCTCTAATACCAAACCTGAGATCCTACATCTAACATGAAATGTGATATCCAACTCCTTCCATTTCCAAACGTGAGACCCTCCCTATAGAATGAGATGTGATATCCAAGTCCTTCCCATTCCAATCCTGAGACCCTTCCTATAGCATGAGATGTGCTATCTCAATGCTTCTAATACCAAACCTGAGACCCTTCCTATAACGTAAGATGGGATATCCAACTCCTTCCCATTCCAATCCTGAGACCCTTCCGATAGCAGAGATGTGATATCTCAATGCTTATACCAAACCTGAGACCCTTCCTGTGGCATGAGATGTCATATACAACTCCTTCCCATTCCAATCCTGAGACCCTTCCTATAGCATGAGATGTGATATCTCAATACTTATACCAAACCTGAGACCCTTCCTATAGCATGAGATGTGATATCCAACTCCTTCCCATTCCAATCCTGAGACCCTTCCTATAACATGAGATGTTATGTCTCAATGCTTCGAATACCAAACCTGAGATCATTCCTATGGCATGAGATGTCATATAAAACTCCTTCCCATTCCAATCCTGAGACCCTTCCCATAGCATGAGATGTGATATCGAACTCCTTCCCATTCCAATCCTGCGACCCTTCCTATAGCATGAGATTTGATATCTCAATGCTTCTAATACCAAACCTGAGATCCTTCCGATAGCATGAGATGTGATATCTGAATGCTTCTAATACCAAACCTGAGATCATTCCTACAACACGAGATGTAATATCCAAATCCTTCCCCTTGCAAACCTGAGACCCTCCCTTTAGCATGAGATGTGATATCCAACTACTTCCCATTCCAATCCTGAGACCCTTCCTATAGCATGAGATGTGATGTCTCAATGCTTCTAATACCAAACCTGAGATCCTTCCTATAACATGAGATGTGATATCCAACTCCTTCCCATTCCAATCCTGAGACACTTCCTATAGCATGAGAAGTGATATCTCCATGCTTATACCAAACCTGAGACCCTTCCTATAGCATGAGATGTGATATCCAAATCCTTCCCATTCCAATCCTGAGACCCTTCCTATAGCATGAGATGTGATATCTCAATGCTTATACCAAACCTGAGAGCCTACCTATAGCATGAGATGTGATATCCAACTCCTTCCCGTTCCAAACCTGAGACCCTTCCTATAGCATATGTGATATCCAACTCCTTCCCATTCCAAACATGAGACCCTTCCTATAGCAAGAGTGTAATATCCAACTCCTACCCATTCCAATCCTGAGACCATTCCTATAGCATGAGATGTGATATCTCAATGCTTCTAATACCAAACCTGAGATACTTCCTATGACATGAGATGTGATATCCAATTCCTTCCCATTCCAAACCTGAGATCCTTCCTACAGCATGCGATGTGATATCTCAATGCTTCTAATACCAAACCTGAGACCCGTCCTATAACATGAGATGGGATATCCAACTCCTTCCCGTTCCAAACCTGATACCCTTCCTATAGCGTGAGATGTGATATCCAACTCCTTCCCATCCCAATCCTGAGACACCTCCGATAGCAGAGATGTGATATCTCAATGCTTATACCAAACCTGAGACTCTTCCTATAACATGAGATATGATATCCAACTCCTTCCCGTTCCAAACCTGAGACCCTTCCTATAGCATGAGATGTGATATCCAACTCCTTCCCATTCCAATCCTGAGACCCTTCTGATAGCATGAGATGTGATATCTCAATGCTTCTAATACCAAACCTGTGATCCTTCCTATAGCATGAGATGTGATATCCAACTCCTTCCAATTCCAATCCTGAGACCCTTCCTACAGCAATAGATGTGATATCTCAATGCTTCTAATACCAAACCTGAGACCCTTCCTATAACATGAGATGGGAATATCCAACTCCTTCCCATTCCAATCCTGAGACCCTTCCGATAGCAGAGATGTGATATCTCAATGCTTATACCAAACCTGAGATCCTTCCTATAACATGAGATGTGATATCCAACTCCTTCCCATTCCAATCCTGAGACCCTTCCTATAGCATGAGATGTGATATCTCACTGCTTATACCAAACCTGAGACCCTTCCTATAGCATGAGATGTGATATCCAACTCCTTCCCATTCCAATCCTGAGACCCTTCCTATAGCATGAGATGTGATATCTCAATGCTTCTAATATCAAACTTGAGACCCTCCCTATAGCATGAGATGTGATATCCAAGTCCTTCCCATTCCAATCCTGAGACACTTCCTATAGCATGAGATGTGATATCTCAATGCTTCTAATACCAAACCTGTGATCCTTCCTATAGCATGAGATGTGATATCCAACTCCTTCCAATTCCAATCCTGAGACCCTTCCTACAGCAATAGATGTGATATCTCAATGCTTCTAATACCAAACCTGAGACCCTTCCTATAACATGAGATGGGAATATCCAACTCCTTCCCATTCCAATCCTGAGACCCTTCCGATAGCAGAGATGTGATATCTCAATGCTTATACCAAACCTGAGATCCTTCCTATAACATGAGATGTGATATCCAACTCCTTCCCATTCCAATCCTGAGACCCTTCCTATAGCATGAGATGTGATATCTCACTGCTTATACCAAACCTGAGACCCTTCCTATAGCATGAGATGTGATATCCAACTCCTTCCCATTCCAATCCTGAGACCCTTCCTATAGCAGAGATGTGATATCTCAATGCTTATACCAAACCTGAGATCCTTCCTATAACATGAGATGTGATATCCAACTCCTTCCCATTCCAATCCTGAGACCCTTCCTATAGCATGAGATGTGATATCTCACTGCTTATACCAAACCTGAGACCCTTCCTATAGCATGAGATGTGATATCTAACTCCTTCCCATTCCAATCCTGAGACCCTTCCGATAGCAGAGATGTGATATCTCAATGCTTATACGAAACCTGAGACCCTTCCTACGGCATGAGATGTCATATACAACTCCTTCCCATTCCAATCCTGAGACCCTTCCTATAGCATGAGATGTGATATCTCAATGCTTATACCAAACCTGAGACCCTTCCTATAGCATGAGATGTGATATCCAACTCCTTCCCATTCCAATCCTGAGACCCTTCCTATAGCATGAGATGTGATGTCTCAATGCTTCTAATACCAAACCTGAGATCCTTCCTATAACATGAGATGTGATATCCAACTCCTTCCATTCCAATCCTGAGACCCTTCCTATAGCATGAGATGTTATATCTCAATACTTATACCAATCCTGAGCCTTCCTATAGCATGAGATGTGATACCCAACTCCTTCCCATTCCAATCCTGAGACGCTTCCTATAGCATGAGATGTGATATCTCAATGCCTCTAATACCAAACCTGAGATCCTTCCTCTAACATGAAATGTGATATCCAACTCCTTCCCTTTCCAAATCTGAGAGCCTATCTATAGCATGAGATGTGATATCCAACTCCTTCCCATTCCAATCCTGAGACACTTCTGATAGCAGAGATGTGATATCTCAATGCTTATACCAAACCTGAGACCCTTCCTATAACATGAGATCGGATATCCAACTCCTTCCCGTTCCAAACCTGAGACCCTTCCTATAGCATATGTGATATCCAACTCCTTCCCATTCCACACATGAGACCCTTCCTATAGCAAGAATGTAATATCCAACTCCTTCCCATTCCAACCCTGAGACCATTCCTATAGCATGAGATGTGATATCTCAATGCTTCTAATACCAAACCTGAGATCCTTCGTTTGACATGAGATGTGATATCCAATTCCTCCCCATTCCAAACCTGAGAACCTTCCTACAGCATGCAATGTGATATCTCAATGCTTCTAATACCAAACCTGAGACCAGTCCTATAACATGAGATTGGATATCCAACTCCTTCCCCTTCCAAACCTGAGACCCTTCCTATAGCATGAGATGTGATATCCAACTTCTTCCCATTCCAATCCTGAGACCCTTCCTATAACATGAGATGTGATGTCTCAATGCTTCTAATACCAAACCTGAGATCTTTCCTATAACATGAGATGTGATATCCAACTCCTTCCCATTCCAATCCTGAGACCCTTCCTATAGCATGAGATGTGATATCTCAATGCTTATACCAAACCTGAGACCCTTCCTATAGCTTGAGATGTGATATCCAACTCCTTCCCATTCCAATCCTGAGACCCTTCCTATAGCATGAGATGTGATATCTCAAGGCCTCTAATACCAAACCTGAGATCCTTCCTCTAACATGAATGTGATATCCAACTCCTTCCCCTTCCAAACCTGAGAGCCTTCCTATAGCATGAGATATGATATCCAAGTCCTTCCCATTCCAATCCTGAGACCCTTCCTATAACATGAAATGTGATATCCAACTCCATCCCATTCCAACCTGAGACCTTTCCTATAGCATGAGATGGGATATCCAACTCCTTCCAAATCCAATACTGATACCATTCCGATAGCATGAGATGTGATATCCCAATGCTTCTACCAAATCTGAGACCCATACTATGGCATAAGATGTGATATCAAACTCCTTCCCATTCCAATCCTGAGACCCTTCCTATAGCTTGAGATGTGATATCCAACTTCTTCCCATTCCAATTCTGAGACCCTTTCTATACCATGAGACTTGATATCTCAATGCTTCTAATACCAAACCTGAGACCCGTCCTATAACATGAGATGTGATATCCAAATCCTTCCCCTTCCAAACCTTAGACCCTTCCTTTATCATGAGATGTGATATCCAACTCCTTCCCATTCCAATCCTGAGACCCTTCCGATATCATGACATTTGTTATCTCAATGTTTCTAATATCAAACTTGAGACCCTCCCTATAGCATGAGATGTGACATCCAAGTCCTCCCCATTCCAATCCTGAGACCCTTCCTATAGCATGAGATGTGATATCTCAATGCTTCTAATACCAAACCTGAGACCCTTCCTATAACATGAGATGGGATATCCAACTCAGATGGGATATCCAACTCCTTCCCATTCCAATCCTGAGACCCTTCCGATAGCAGAGATATGATATCTCAATGCTTATATCAAACCTGAGACCCTTCCTATGGCCTGAGATGTCATATACAACTCCTTCCCATTCCAATCCTGAGACCCTTCCTATAGCATGAGATGTGATATCTCAATGCTTATACCAAATCTGAGACCCTTCCTATAGCATGAGATGTGATATCCAACTCCTTCCCATTCCAATCCTGAGACCCTTCCTATAGCATGAGATGTGATGTCTCAATGCTTCCAATACCAAACCTGAGATCCTTCCTATAACATGAGATGTGATATCCAACTCCTTCCCATTCCAATCCTGAGACCCTTATGATAGCATGAGATGTGATATCTCAATGCCTCTTATACCAAACCTGAGATCCTTCCGATAGCATGAGATGTGATATCTCAATGCTTCTAATACCAAACCTGAGATCCTTCCTATAATATGAGATGTGATTTCCAAATCCTTCCCCTTCCAAACCTGAGACCCTCCCTTTAGCATGAGATGTGATATCCAACTCCTTCCCATTCCAATCCTGAGACCCTTCTGATAGCATGAGATGTGATATCTCAATGCCTCTAATACCAAACCTGAGATCCTACCTCTAACATGAAATGTGATATCCATCTCCTTCCCTTTCCAAACCTGAGACCCTGCCTATAGCATGATATGTGATATCCAAGTCCTTCCCATTCCAATCCTGAGACCCTTCCTATAGCATGTGATGTGATATCTCAATGCTTATACAAAACCTGAGACCCTTCCTATGGCATGAGATGGCATATACAACTCCTTCCCATTCCAATCCTGAGACCCTTCCTATAGCATGAGATGTGATATCTCAATGCTTATACCAAACCTGAGACCCTTCCTATAGCATGTGATGTGATATCCAACTTCTTCCCATTCCAATCCTGAGACCCTTCCTATAGCATGAGATGTGATATCTCAATGCTTATACCAAACCTGAGACCCTTCCTATAGCTTGAGATGTGATATCCAACTCCTTCCCATTCCAATCCTGAGACCCTTCCTATAGCATGAGATGTGATATCTCAAGGCCTCTAATACCAAACCTGAGATCCTTCCTCTAACATGAAATGTGATATCCAACTCCTTCCCCT
Organism: Ambystoma mexicanum; assembly: GCF_040938575.1. Lineage (NCBI taxonomy): Eukaryota > Metazoa > Chordata > Amphibia > Caudata > Ambystomatidae > Ambystoma > Ambystoma mexicanum. Next base: position 436,102 of record NW_027182328.1, on the reverse strand, counting down.
TCCAAACCTGAGAGCCTTCCTATAGCATGAGATATGATATCCAAGTCCTTCCCATTCCAATCCTGAGACCCTTCCTATAACATGAAATGTGATATCCAACTCCTTCCCATTCCAACCTGAGACCCTTCCTATAGCATGAGATGGGATATCCAACTCCTTCCAAATCCAATACTGATACCCTTCCGATAGCATGAGATGTGATATCCCAATGCTTCTACCAAACCTGAGTCCCATACTATGGCATGAGATGTGATATCAAACTCCTTCCCATTCCAATCCTGAGACCCTTCTTATACCATGAGACTTGATATGTCAATGCTTCTAATACCAAACCTGAGACCCGTCCTATAACATGAGATGTGATATCCAAATCCTTCCCCTTCCAAACCTTAGACCCTTCCTTTATCATGAGATGTGATATCCAACTCCTTCCCATTCCAATCCTGAGACCCTTCCGATATCATGAGATGTGATATCTCAATGCTTATACCAAATCTGAGACCCTTCCTATGGCCTGAGATGTCATATACAACTCCTTCCCATTCCAATCCTGAGACCCTTCCTATAGCATGAGATGTGATATCTCAATGCTTATACCAAATCTGAGACCCTTCCTATAGCATGAGATGTGATATCCAACTCCTTCCCATTCCAATCCTGAGACCCTTCCTATAGCATGAGAAGTGATATCTCCATGCTTATACCAAACCTGAGACCCTTCCTATAGCATAAGATGTGATATCCAAATCCTTCCCATTCCAATCCTGAGACCCTTCCTATAGCATGAGATGTGATATCTCAATGCTTATACCAAACCTGAGACCCTTCCTATAGCATGAGATGTGATATCCAACTCCTTCCCATTCCAATCCTGAGACCCTTCCTATAGCATGAGATGTGATGTCTCAATGCTTCTAATACCAAACCTGAGATCCTTCCTATAACATGAGATGTGATATCCAACTCCTTCCCATTCCAATCCTGAGACCCTTATGATAGCATGAGATGTGATATCTCAATGCTTCTAATACCAAACCTGAGATCCTTCCTATAATATGAGATGTGATTTCCAAATCCTTCCCCTTCCAAACCTGAGACCCTCCCTTTAGCATGAAATGTGATATCCAACTCCTTCCCATTCCAATCCTGAGACCCTTCTGATAGCATGAGATGTGATATCTCAATGCCTCTAATACCAAACCTGAGATCCTACCTCTAACATGAAATGTGATATCCATCTCCTTCCCTTTCCAAACCTGAGACCCTGCCTATAGCATGAGATGTGATATCCAAGTCCTTCCCATTCCAATCCTGAGACCCTTCCTATAGCATGTGATGTGATATCTCAATGCTTATACCAAACCTGAGACCCTTGCTATGGCATGAGATGTCATATACAACTCCTTCCCATTCCAACCCTGAGACCCTTCCTATAGCATGAGATGTGATATCTCAATGCTTATACCAAACCTGAGACCCTTCCTATAGCATGAGATGTGATATCCAACTTCTTCCCATTCCAATCCTGAGACCCTTCCTATAGCATGAGATGTGATATCTCAATGCTTATACCAAACCCGAGACCCTTCCTATAGCATAACATGTGATATCCAAATCCTTCCCATTCCAATACTGAGACCCTTCCTATAGCATGAGAGGTGATATCTCAATGCTTATACCAAACCTGAGACCCTTCCTATAACATGAAATGTGATATCCAACTCCATCCCATTCCAACCTGAGACCTTTCCTATAGCATGAGATGGGATATCCAACTCCTTCCAAATCCAATACTGATACCATTCCGATAGCATGAGATGTGATATCCCAATGCTTCTACCAAATCTGAGACCCATACTATGGCATAAGATGTGATATCAAACTCCTTCCCATTCCAATCCTGAGACCCTTCCTATAGCTTGAGATGTGATATCCAACTTCTTCCCATTCCAATTCTGAGACCCTTTCTATACCATGAGACTTGATATCTCAATGCTTCTAATACCAAACCTGAGACCCGTCCTATAACATGAGATGTGATATCCAAATCCTTCCCCTTCCAAACCTTAGACCCTTCCTTTATCATGAGATGTGATATCCAACTCCTTCCCATTCCAATCCTGAGACCCTTCCGATATCATGACATTTGTTATCTCAATGTTTCTAATATCAAACTTGAGACCCTCCCTATAGCATGAGATGTGACATCCAAGTCCTCCCCATTCCAATCCTGAGACCCTTCCTATAGCATGAGATGTGATATCTCAATGCTTCTAATACCAAACCTGAGACCCTTCCTATAACATGAGATGGGATATCCAACTCAGATGGGATATCCAACTCCTTCCCATTCCAATCCTGAGACCCTTCCGATAGCAGAGATATGATATCTCAATGCTTATATCAAACCTGAGACCCTTCCTATGGCCTGAGATGTCATATACAACTCCTTCCCATTCCAATCCTGAGACCCTTCCTATAGCATGAGATGTGATATCTCAATGCTTATACCAAATCTGAGACCCTTCCTATAGCATGAGATGTGATATCCAACTCCTTCCCATTCCAATCCTGAGACCCTTCCTATAGCATGAGATGTGATGTCTCAATGCTTCCAATACCAAACCTGAGATCCTTCCTATAACATGAGATGTGATATCCAACTCCTTCCCATTCCAATCCTGAGACCCTTATGATAGCATGAGATGTGATATCTCAATGCCTCTTATACCAAACCTGAGATCCTTCCGATAGCATGAGATGTGATATCTCAATGCTTCTAATACCAAACCTGAGATCCTTCCTATAATATGAGATGTGATTTCCAAATCCTTCCCCTTCCAAACCTGAGACCCTCCCTTTAGCATGAGATGTGATATCCAACTCCTTCCCATTCCAATCCTGAGACCCTTCTGATAGCATGAGATGTGATATCTCAATGCCTCTAATACCAAACCTGAGATCCTACCTCTAACATGAAATGTGATATCCATCTCCTTCCCTTTCCAAACCTGAGACCCTGCCTATAGCATGATATGTGATATCCAAGTCCTTCCCATTCCAATCCTGAGACCCTTCCTATAGCATGTGATGTGATATCTCAATGCTTATACAAAACCTGAGACCCTTCCTATGGCATGAGATGGCATATACAACTCCTTCCCATTCCAATCCTGAGACCCTTCCTATAGCATGAGATGTGATATCTCAATGCTTATACCAAACCTGAGACCCTTCCTATAGCATGTGATGTGATATCCAACTTCTTCCCATTCCAATCCTGAGACCCTTCCTATAGCATGAGATGTGATATCTCAATGCTTATACCAAACCTGAGACCCTTCCTATAGCTTGAGATGTGATATCCAACTCCTTCCCATTCCAATCCTGAGACCCTTCCTATAGCATGAGATGTGATATCTCAAGGCCTCTAATACCAAACCTGAGATCCTTCCTCTAACATGAAATGTGATATCCAACTCCTTCCCCTTCCAAACCTGAGAGCCTTCCTATAGCATGAGATATGATATCCAAGTCCTTCCCATTCCAATCCTGAGACCCTTCCTATAACATGAAATGTGATATCCAACTCCTTCCCATTCCAACCTGAGACCCTTCCTATAGCATGAGATGGGATATCCAACTCCTTCCAAATCCAATACTGATACCCTTCCGATAGCATGAGATGTGATATCCCAATGCTTCTACCAAACCTGAGTCCCATACTATGGCATGAGATGTGATATCAAACTCCTTCCCATTCCAATCCTGAGACCCTTCTTATACCATGAGACTTGATATGTCAATGCTTCTAATACCAAACCTGAGACCCGTCCTATAACATGAGATGTGATATCCAAATCCTTCCCCTTCCAAACCTTAGACCCTTCCTTTATCATGAGATGTGATATCCAACTCCTTCCCATCCCAATCCTGAGACCCTTCCGATATCATGAGATGTGATATCTCAATGCTTATACCAAATCTGAGACCCTTCCTATGGCCTGAGATGTCATATACAACTCCTTCCCATTCCAATCCTGAGACCCTTCCTATAGCATGAGATGTGATATCTCAATGCTTATACCAAATCTGAGACCCTTCCTATAGCATGAGATGTGATATCCAACTCCTTCCCATTCCAATCCTGAGACCCTTCCTATAGCATGAGAAGTGATATCTCCATGCTTATACCAAACCTGAGACCCTTCCTATAGCATAAGATGTGATATCCAAATCCTTCCCATTCCAATCCTGAGACCCTTCCTATAGCATGAGATGTGATATCTCAATGCTTATACCAAACCTGAGACCCTTCCTATAGCATGAGATGTGATATCCAACTCCTTCCCATTCCAATCCTGAGACCCTTCCTATAGCATGAGATGTGATGTCTCAATGCTTCTAATACCAAACCTGAGATCCTTCCTATAACATGAGATGTGATATCCAACTCCTTCCCATTCCAATCCTGAGACCCTTATGATAGCATGAGATGTGATATCTCAATGCTTCTAATACCAAACCTGAGATCCTTCCTATAATATGAGATGTGATTTCCAAATCCTTCCCCTTCCAAACCTGAGACCCTCCCTTTAGCATGAAATGTGATATCCAACTCCTTCCCATTCCAATCCTGAGACCCTTCTGATAGCATGAGATGTGATATCTCAATGCCTCTAATACCAAACCTGAGATCCTACCTCTAACATGAAATGTGATATCCATCTCCTTCCCTTTCCAAACCTGAGACCCTGCCTATAGCATGAGATGTGATATCCAAGTCCTTCCCATTCCAATCCTGAGACCCTTCCTATAGCATGTGATGTGATATCTCAATGCTTATACCAAACCTGAGACCCTTGCTATGGCATGAGATGTCATATACAACTCCTTCCCATTCCAACCCTGAGACCCTTCCTATAGCATGAGATGTGATATCTCAATGCTTATACCAAACCTGAGACCCTTCCTATAGCATGAGATGTGATATCCAACTTCTTCCCATTCCAATCCTGAGACCCTTCCTATAGCATGAGATGTGATATCTCAATGCTTATACCAAACCCGAGACCCTTCCTATAGCATAACATGTGATATCCAAATCCTTCCCATTCCAATACTGAGACCCTTCCTATAGCATGAGATGTGATATCTCAATGCTTATACCAAACCTGAGACCCTTCCTATAGCATGAGATGTGACATCCAACTCCTTCCCATTCCAATCCTGAGACCCTTCCTATAGCATGAGATGTGATGTCTCAATGCTTCTAATACCAAACCTGAGATCCTTCCTATAACATGAGATGTGATATCCAACTCCTTCCCATTCCAATCCTGAGACCCTTCCTATAGCATGAGATGTGATATCCAACTTCTTCCCATTCCAATCCTGAGACCCTTCCTATAGCATGAGATGTGATATCTCAATGCTTATACCAAACCTGAGATCCTTCCTCTAACATGAAATGTGATATCCAACTCCTTCCCCTTCCAAACCTGAGAACCTTCCTATAGCATGAGATATGATATCCAAGTCCTTCCCATTCCAATCCTGAGACCCTTCCTATAACATGAAATGTGATATCCAACTCCTTCCCATTCTAACATGAGACCCTTCCTATAGCATGAGATGGGATATCCAACTCCTTCCAAATCCAATACTGATACCCTTCCGATAGCATGACATGTGATATCCCAATGCTTCTACCAAACCTGAGACCCATACTATGGCATGAGATGTGATATCAAACTCCTTCCCATTCCAATCCTGAGACGCTTCCTATAGCTTGAGATGTGATATCCAACTCCTTCCCATTCCAATTCTGAGACCCTTCTTATACCATGAGACTTGATATCTCAATGCTTCTAATACCAAACCTGAGACCCGTCCTATAACATGAGATGTGATATCCAAATCCTTCCCCTTCCAAACCTTAGACCCTTCCTATAGCATGAGATGTGATATCTCAATGCTTCTAATACCAAACCTGAGACCCTTCCTATAACATGAGATGGGATATCCAACTCCTTCCCATTCCAATCCTGAGACCCTTCCGATAGCAAAGATGTGATATCTCAGTGCTTATACCAAACCTGAGACCCTTCCTAAGGCCTGAGATGTCATATACAACTCCTTCCCATTCCAATCCTGAGACCCTTCCTATAGCATGAGATGTGATATCTCAATGCTTATACCAAATCTGAGACCCTTCCTATAGCATGAGATGTGATATCCAACACCTTCCCATTCCAATCCTGAGACCCTTCCTATAGCATGAGAAGTGATATCTCCATGCTTATACCAAACCTGAGACCCTTCCTATAGCATGAGATGTGATATCCAAATCCTTCCCATTCCAATCCTGAGACCCTTCCTATAGCATGAGATGTGATATCTCAATGCTTATACCAAACCTGAGAGCCTACCTATAGCATGGGATGTGATATCCAAGTCCATCCCATTCCAATCCTTAGACCCTTCCTACAGCATGCGATGTGATATCTCAATGATTCTAATACCAAACCAGAGACCTGTCCTTTAACATGAGATGGGATATCCAACTCCTTCCCATTCCAATCCTGAGCCACTCCTGATAGCAGAGATGTGATATCTCAATGCTTATACCAAACCTGAGACGCTTCCTATAACATGAGATGTGATATCCAACTCCTTCCCGTTCCAAACCTGAGACACTTCCTATAGCATATGTGATATCCAACTCCTTCCCATTCCAAACATGAGACCCTTCCTATAGCAAGAATGTAATATCCAACTCCTACCCATTCCAATCCTGAGACCATTCCTATAGCATGAGATGTGATATATCAATGCTTCTAATACCAAACCTGAGATCCTTCCTATGACATGAGATGTGATATCCAAATCCTTCCCATTCCAATCCTGAGACCCTTCCTATAGCAAGAGATGTGATATCCAAATCCTTCCCATTCCAATCCTGAGACCCTTCCTATAACATGAGATGTGATATTCAACTCCTTCCCATTCCAACCTGAGACACTTCCTATAGCATGAGAAGGGATATCCAACTCCTTCCCAATCCAATCCTGAGAACCTTCCGATAGCAGAGATGTGATATCTCAATGCGTATACCAAACCTGAGAACCTTCCTATGGCATGAGATGTGATATCCAACTCCTTGCCATTCAAATCCTGAGACCCTTCCTATAGCATGAGATGTGATATCTCAATGCTTCTACCAAACCTGAGACCCTTCCTTTAGCATGAGATGTGATATCCAAATCCTTCACATTCCAATCCTGAGACCCTTCCTATAGCATGAGATGTGATATCTCAATGCTTCTAATACCAAACCTGAGATCCTTCCTATAACATGAGATGTGATATCCAATTCCTTCCCATTCCAAACCTGAGACCCTTCCTATTGGATGAGATGTGATATCCAACTCCTTCCCATTCCAACCCTGAGACCCTTCCTATACCATGAGATGTGATATCTCAATGCTTCTAATACCAAACTGGGAACCGTCCTATAACATGAGATGTGATATCTCAATGTTTCTAATAAAAAACCTGAGACCCTTCCTATAACATGAGATGTGATATCCAATTCCTTCCCATTCCAAACCTGAGACCCTTCCTATTGGATGAGATGTGATATCCAAATCCTTCCCCTTCCAAACCTGAGACCCTTCCTTTAGCATGAGATGTGATATCCAAATACTTCCCATTCCAATCCTAAAACACTTCCTATAGCATGAGATGTGATATCTCAATGTTTCTAATAAAAAACCTGAGACCCTTCCTATAGCAAGAGATGTGATATCCAAATCCTTCCCATTCCAATACTGAGACCCTTCCTGTATATAACATGAGATGTGATATCCAACTCCTTCCCATTCCAACCTGAGACCCTTCCTATAGCATGAGATGTGATGTTCAACTCCTTACCATTCAAATCCTGAGACCCTCCCTATAACAAGAGATGTCATATCCAACTCCTTCCCATTCCAAACCTGAGACCCTTCCTATAACATGAGATGTCATATACAACTCCTTCCCATTCCAATCCTGAGACCCTTCCTATAGCATGAGATGTGATATCTCAATGCTTATACCAAACCTGAGACCCTTCCTATAGCATGAGATGTGATATCCAACTCCTTCCCATTCCAATCCTGATACCCTTCCTATAGCATGAGATGTGATGTCTCAATGCTTCTAATACCAAACCTGAGATCCTTCCTATAACATGAGATGTGATATCCAACTCCTTCCATTCCAATCCTGAGACCCTTCCTATAGCATGAGATGTTATATCTCAATACTTATACCAATCCTGAGCCTTCCTATAGCATGAGATGTGATACCCAACTCCTTCCCATTCCAATCCTGAGACGCTTCCTATAGCATGAGATGTGATATCTCAATGCCTCTAATACCAAACCTGAGATCCTTCCTCTAACATGAAATGTGATATCCAACTCCTTCCCTTTCCAAATCTGAGAGCCTATCTATAGCATGAGATGTGATATCCAAGTCCTTCCCATTCCAATCCTTAGACCCTTCCTGCATCGTGCAATATGATATCTCAATGATTCTAATAACAAACCTGAGACCCGTCCTATAACATGAGATGGGATATCCAACGCCTTCCCATTCCAATCCTGAGACACTTCTGATAGCAGAGATGTGATATCTCAATGCTTATACCAAACCTGAGACCCTTCCTATAACATGAGATCGGATATCCAACTCCTTCCCGTTCCAAACCTGAGACCCTTCCTATAGCATATGTGATATCCAACTCCTTCCCATTCCAAACATGAGACCCTTCCTATAGCAAGAATGTAATATCCAACTCCTTCCCATTCCAACCCTGAGACCATTCCTATAGCATGAGATGTGATATCTCAATGCTTCTAATACCAAACCTGAGATCCTTCGTTTGACATGAGATGTGATATCCAATTCCTCCCCATTCCAAACCTGAGAACCTTCCTACAGCATGCAATGTGATATCTCAATGCTTCTAATACCAAACCTGAGACCAGTCCTATAACATGAGATTGGATATCCAACTCCTTCCCCTTCCAAACCTGAGACCCTTCCTATAGCATGAGATGTGATATCCAACTTCTTCCCATTCCAATCCTGAGACCCTTCCTATAACATGAGATGTGATGTCTCAATGCTTCTAATACCAAACCTGAGATCTTTCCTATAACATGAGATGTGATATCCAACTCCTTCCCATTCCAATCCTGAGACCCTTCCTATAGCATGAGATGTGATATCTCAATGCTTATACCAAACCTGAGACCCTTCCTATAGCTTGAGATGTGATATCCAACTCCTTCCCATTCCAATCCTGAGACCCTTCCTATAGCATGAGATGTGATATCTCAAGGCCTCTAATACCAAACCTGAGATCCTTCCTCTAACATGAATGTGATATCCAACTCCTTCCCCTTCCAAACCTGAGAGCCTTCCTATAGCATGAGATATGATATCCAAGTCCTTCCCATTCCAATCCTGAGACCCTTCCTATAACATGAAATGTGATATCCAACTCCATCCCATTCCAACCTGAGACCTTTCCTATAGCATGAGATGGGATATCCAACTCCTTCCAAATCCAATACTGATACCATTCCGATAGCATGAGATGTGATATCCCAATGCTTCTACCAAATCTGAGACCCATACTATGGCATAAGATGTGATATCAAACTCCTTCCCATTCCAATCCTGAGACCCTTCCTATAGCTTGAGATGTGATATCCAACTTCTTCCCATTCCAATTCTGAGACCCTTTCTATACCATGAGACTTGATATCTCAATGCTTCTAATACCAAACCTGAGGGCCGTCCTATAACATGAGATGTGATATCCAAATCCTTCCCCTTCCAAACCTTAGACCCTTCCTTTATCATGAGATGTGATATCCAACTCCTTCCCATTCCAATCCTGAGACCCTTCCGATATCATGACATTTGTTATCTCAATGTTTCTAATATCAAACTTGAGACCCTCCCTATAGCATGAGATGTGACATCCAAGTCCTCCCCATTCCAATCCTGAGACCCTTCCTATAGCATGAGATGTGATATCTCAATGCTTCTAATACCAAACCTGAGACCCTTCCTATAACATGAGATGGGATATCCAACTCAGATGGGATATCCAACTCCTTCCCATTCCAATCCTGAGACCCTTCCGATAGCAGAGATGTGATATCTCAATGCTTATATCAAACCTGAGACCCTTCCTATGGCCTGAGATGTCATATACAACTCCTTCCCATTCCAATCCTGAGACCCTTCCTATAGCATGAGATGTGATATCTCAATGCTTATACCAAATCTGAGACCCTTCCTATAGCATGAGATGTGATATCCAACTCCTTCCCATTCCAATCCTGAGACCCTTCCTATAGCATGAGAAGTGATATCTCCATGCTTATACCAAACCTGAGACCCTTCCTATAGCATAAGATGTGATATCCAAATCCTTCCCATTCCAATCCTGAGACCCTTCCTATAGCATGAGATGTGATATCTCAATGCTTATACCAAACCTGAGACCCTTCCTATAGCATGAGATGTGATATCCAACTCCTTCCCATTCCAATCCTGAGACCCTTCCTATAGCATGAGATGTGATGTCTCAATGCTTCTAATACCAAACCTGAGATCCTTCCTATAACATGAGATGTGATATCCAACTCCTTCCCATTCCAATCCTGAGACCCTTATGATAGCATGAGATGTGATATCTCAATGCTTCTAGTACCAAACCTGAGATCCTTCCTATAATATGAGATGTGATTTCCAAATCCTTCCCCTTCCAAACCTGAGACCCTCCCTTTAGCATGAAATGTGATATCCAACTCCTTCCCATTCCAATCCTGAGACCCTTCTGATAGCATGAGATGTGATATCTCAATGCCTCTAATACCAAACCTGAGATCCTACCTCTAACATGAAATGTGATATCCATCTCCTTCCCTTTCCAAACCTGAGACCCTGCCTATAGCATGAGATGTGATATCCAAGTCCTTCCCATTCCAATCCTGAGACCCTTCCTATAGCATGTGATGTGATATCTCAATGCTTATACCAAACCTGAGACCCTTGCTATGGCATGAGATGTCATATACAACTCCTTCCCATTCCAACCCTGAGACCCTTCCTATAGCATGAGATGTGATATCTCAATGCTTATACCAAACCTGAGACCCTTCCTATAGCATGAGATGTGATATCCAACTTCTTCCCATTCCAATCCTGAGACCCTTCCTATAGCATGAGATGTGATATCCAACTCCTTCCCATTCCAATCCTGAGACCCTTCCTATAGCATGAGATGTGATATCTCAAGGCCTCTAATACCAAACCTGAGATCCTTCCTCTAACATGAAATGTGACATCCAACTCCTTCCCCTTCCAAACCTGAGAGCCTTCCTATAGCATGAGATATGATATCCAAGTCCTTCCCATTCCAATCCTGAGACCCTTCCTATAACATGAAATGTGATATCCAACTCCTTCCCATTCCAACCTGAGACCCTTCCTATAGCATGAGATGGGATATCCAACTCCTTCCAAATCCAATACTGATACCCTTCCGATAGCATGAGATGTGATATCCCAATGCTTCTACCAAACCTGAGTCCCATACTATGGCATGAGATGTGATATCAAACTCCTTCCCATTCCAATCCTGAGACCCTTCTTATACCATGAGACTTGATATGTCAATGCTTCTAATACCAAACCTGAGACCCGTCCTATAACATGAGATGTGATATCCAAATCCTTCCCCTTCCAAACCTTAGACCCTTCCTTTATCATGAGATGTGATATCCAACTCCTTCCCATTCCAATCCTGAGACCCTTCCGATATCATGAGATGTGATATCTCAATGCTTATACCAAATCTGAGACCCTTCCTATGGCCTGAGATGTCATATACAACTCCTTCCCATTCCAATCCTGAGACCCTTCCTATAGCATGAGATGTGATATCTCAATGCTTATACCAAATCTGAGACCCTTCCTATAGCATGAGATGTGATATCCAACTCCTTCCCATTCCAATCCTGAGACCCTTCCTATAGCATGAGAAGTGATATCTCCATGCTTATACCAAACCTGAGACCCTTCCTATAGCATAAGATGTGATATCCAAATCCTTCCCATTCCAATCCTGAGACCCTTCCTATAGCATGAGATGTGATATCTCAATGCTTATACCAAACCTGAGACCCTTCCTATAGCATGAGATGTGATATCCAACTCCTTCCCATTCCAATCCTGAGACCCTTCCTATAGCATGAGATGTGATGTCTCAATGCTTCTAATACCAAACCTGAGATCCTTCCTATAACATGAGATGTGATATCCAACTCCTTCCCATTCCAATCCTGAGACCCTTATGATAGCATGAGATGTGATATCTCAATGCTTCTAATACCAAACCTGAGATCCTTCCTATAATATGAGATGTGATTTCCAAATCCTTCCCCTTCCAAACCTGAGACCCTCCCTTTAGCATGAAATGTGATATCCAACTCCTTCCCATTCCAATCCTGAGACCCTTCTGATAGCATGAGATGTGATATCTCAATGCCTCTAATACCAAACCTGAGATCCTACCTCTAACATGAAATGTGATATCCATCTCCTTCCCTTTCCAAACCTGAGACCCTGCCTATAGCATGAGATGTGATATCCAAGTCCTTCCCATTCCAATCCTGAGACCCTTCCTATAGCATGTGATGTGATATCTCAATGCTTATACCAAACCTGAGACCCTTGCTATGGCATGAGATGTCATATACAACTCCTTCCCATTCCAACCCTGAGACCCTTCCTATAGCATGAGATGTGATATCTCAATGCTTATACCAAACCTGAGACCCTTCCTATAGCATGAGATGTGATATCCAACTTCTTCCCATTCCAATCCTGAGACCCTTCCTATAGCATGAGATGTGATATCTCAATGCTTATACCAAACCCGAGACCCTTCCTATAGCATAACATGTGATATCCAAATCCTTCCCATTCCAATACTGAGACCCTTCCTATAGCATGAGATGTGATATTTCAATGCTTATACCAAACCTGAGACCCTTCCTATAGCATGAGATGTGACATCCAACTCCTTCCCATTCCAATCCTGAGACCCTTCCTATAGCATGAGATGTGATGTCTCAATGCTTCTAATACCAAACCTGAGATCCTTCCTATAACATGAGATGTGATATCCAACTCCTTCCCATTCCACTCCTGAGACCCTTCCTATAGCATGAGATGTGATATCCAACTTCTTCCCATTCCAATCCTGAGACCCTTCCTATAGCATGAGATGTGACATCTCAATGCTTATACCAATCCTGAGACCCTTCCTATAACATGAAATGTGATATCCAACTCCTTCCCATTCTAACATGAGACCCTTCCTATAGCATGAGATGGGATATCCAACTCCTTCCAAATCCAATACTGATACCCTTCCGATAGCATGACATGTGATATCCCAATGCTTCTACCAAACCTGAGACCCATACTATGGCATGAGATGTGATATCAAACTCCTTCCCATTCCAATCCTGAGACGCTTCCTATAGCTTGAGATGTGATATCCAACTCCTTCCCATTCCAATTCTGAGACCCTTCTTATACCATGAGACTTGATATCTCAATGCTTCTAATACCAAACCTGAGACCCGTCCTATAACATGAGATGTGATATCCAAATCCTTCCCCTTCCAAACCTTAGACCCTTCCTATAGCATGAGATGTGATATCTCAATGCTTCTAATACCAAACCTGAGACCCTTCCTATAACATGAGATGGGATATCCAACTCCTTCCCATTCCAATCCTGAGACCCTTCCGATAGCAAAGATGTGATATCTCAGTGCTTATACCAAACCTGAGACCCTTCCTAAGGCCTGAGATGTCATATACAACTCCTTCCCATTCCAATCCTGAGACCCTTCCTATAGCATGAGATGTGATATCTCAATGCTTATACCAAATCTGAGACCCTTCCTATAGCATGAGATGTGATATCCAACACCTTCCCATTCCAATCCTGAGACCCTTCCTATAGCATGAGAAGTGATATCTCCATGCTTATACCAAACCTGAGACCCTTCCTATAGCATGAGATGTGATATCCAAATCCTTCCCATTCCAATCCTGAGACCCTTCCTATAGCATGAGATGTGATATCTCAATGCTTATACCAAACCTGAGAGCCTACCTATAGCATGGGATGTGATATCCAAGTCCATCCCATTCCAATCCTTAGACCCTTCCTACAGCATGCGATGTGATATCTCAATGATTCTAATACCAAACCAGAGACCTGTCCTTTAACATGAGATGGGCTATCCAACTCCTTCCCATTCCAATCCTGAGCCACTCCTGATAGCAGAGATGTGATATCTCAATGCTTATACCAAACCTGAGACCCTTCCTATAACATGAGATGTGATATCCAACTCCTTCCCGTTCCAAACCTGAGACACTTCCTATAGCATATGTGATATCCAACTCCTTCCCATTCCAAACATGAGACCCTTCCTATAGCAAGAATGTAATATCCAACTCCTACCCATTCCAATCCTGAGACCATTCCTATAGCATGAGATGTGATATATCAATGCTTCTAATACCAAACCTGAGATCCTTCCTATGACATGAGATGTGATATCCAAATCCTTCCCATTCCAATCCTGAGACCCTTCCTATAGCAAGAGATGTGATATCCAAATCCTTCCCATTCCAATCCTGAGACCCTTCCTATAACATGAGATGTGATATTCAACTCCTTCCCATTCCAACCTGAGACACTTCCTATAGCATGAGAAGGGATATCCAACTCCTTCCCAATCCAATCCTGAGAACCTTCCGATAGCAGAGATGTGATATCTCAATGCGTATACCAAACCTGAGAACCTTCCTATGGCATGAGATGTGATATCCAACTCCTTGCCATTCAAATCCTGAGACCCTTCCTATAGCATGAGATGTGATATCTCAATGCTGCTACCAAACCTGAGACCCTTCCTTTAGCATGAGATGTGATATCCAAATCCTTCACATTCCAATCCTGAGACCCTTCCTATAGCATGAGATGTGATATCTCAATGCTTCTAATACCAAACCTGAGATCCTTCCTATAACATGAGATGTGATATCCAATTCCTTCCCATTCCAAACCTGAGACCCTTCCTATTGGATGAGATGTGATATCCAACTCCTTCCCATTCCAACCCTGAGACCCTTCCTATACCATGAGATGTGATATCTCAATGCTTCTAATACCAAACTGGGAACCGTCCTATAACATGAGATGTGATATCTCAATGTTTCTAATAAAAAACCTGAGACCCTTCCTATAACATGAGATGTGATATCCAATTCCTTCCCATTCCAAACCTGAGACCCTTCCTATTGGATGAGATGTGATATCCAAATCCTTCCCCTTCCAAACCTGAGACCCTTCCTTTAGCATGAGATGTGATATCCAAATACTTCCCATTCCAATCCTAAAACCCTTCCTATAGCATGAGATGTGATATCTCAATGTTTCTAATAAAAAACCTGAGACCCTTCCTATAGCAAGAGATGTGATATCCAAATCCTTCCCATTCCAATACTGAGACCCTTCCTGTATATAACATGAGATGTGATATCCAACTCCTTCCCATTCCAACCTGAGACCCTTCCTATAGCATGAGATGTGATGTTCAACTCCTTACCATTCAAATCCTGAGACCCTCCCTATAACAAGAGATGTCATATCCAACTCCTTCCCATTCCAACCCTGAGACCCTTCCTATAACATGAGATGTCATATACAACTCCTTCCCATTCCAATCCTGAGACCCTTCCTATAGCATGAGATGTGATATCTCAATGCTTATACCAAACCTGAGACCCTTCCTATAGCATGAGATGTGATATCCAACTCCTTCCCATTCCAATCCTGATACCCTTCCTATAGCATGAGATGTGATGTCTCAATGCTTCTAATACCAAACCTGAGATCCTTCCTATAACATGAGATGTGATATCCAACTCCTTCCATTCCAATCCTGAGACCCTTCCTATAGCATGAGATGTTATATCTCAATACTTATACCAATCCTGAGCCTTCCTATAGCATGAGATGTGATACCCAACTCCTTCCCATTCCAATCCTGAGACGCTTCCTATAGCATGAGATGTGATATCTCAATGCCTCTAATACCAAACCTGAGATCCTTCCTCTAACATGAAATGTGATATCCAACTCCTTCCCTTTCCAAATCTGAGAGCCTATCTATAGCATGAGATGTGATATCCAAGTCCTTCCCATTCCAATCCTTAGACCCTTCCTGCATCGTGCAATATGATATCTCAATGATTCTAATAACAAACCTGAGACCCGTCCTATAACATGAGATGGGATATCCAACTCCTTCCCATTCCAATCCTGAGACACTTCTGATAGCAGAGATGTGATATCTCAATGCTTATACCAAACCTGAGACCCTTCCTATAACATGAGATCGGATATCCAACTCCTTCCCGTTCCAAACCTGAGACCCTTCCTATAGCATATGTGATATCCAACTCCTTCCCATTCCAAACATGAGACCCTTCCTATAGCAAGAATGTAATATCCAACTCCTTCCCATTCCAACCCTGAGACCATTCCTATAGCATGAGATGTGATATCTCAATGCTTCTAATACCAAACCTGAGATCCTTCGTTTGACATGAGATGTGATATCCAATTCCTCCCCATTCCAAACCTGAGAACCTTCCTACAGCATGCAATGTGATATCTCAATGCTTCTAATACCAAACCTGAGACCAGTCCTATAACATGAGATTGGATATCCAACTCCTTCCCCTTCCAAACCTGAGACCCTTCCTATAGCATGAGATGTGATATCCAACTTCTTCCCATTCCAATCCTGAGACCCTTCCTATAACATGAGATGTGATGTCTCAATGCTTCTAATACCAAACCTGAGATCTTTCCTATAACATGAGATGTGATATCCAACTCCTTCCCATTCCAATCCTGAGACCCTTCCTATAGCATGAGATGTGATATCTCAATGCTTATACCAAACCTGAGACCCTTCCTATAGCTTGAGATGTGATATCCAACTCCTTCCCATTCCAATCCTGAGACCCTTCCTATAGCATGAGATGTGATATCTCAAGGCCTCTAATACCAAACCTGAGATCCTTCCTCTAACATGAATGTGATATCCAACTCCTTCCCCTTCCAAACCTGAGAGCCTTCCTATAGCATGAGATATGATATCCAAGTCCTTCCCATTCCAATCCTGAGACCCTTCCTATAACATGAAATGTGATATCCAACTCCATCCCATTCCAACCTGAGACCTTTCCTATAGCATGAGATGGGATATCCAACTCCTTCCAAATCCAATACTGATACCATTCCGATAGCATGAGATGTGATATCCCAATGCTTCTACCAAATCTGAGACCCATACTATGGCATAAGATGTGATATCAAACTCCTTCCCATTCCAATCCTGAGACCCTTCCTATAGCTTGAGATGTGATATCCAACTTCTTCCCATTCCAATTCTGAGACCCTTTCTATACCATGAGACTTGATATCTCAATGCTTCTAATACCAAACCTGAGGGCCGTCCTATAACATGAGATGTGATATCCAAATCCTTCCCCTTCCAAACCTTAGACCCTTCCTTTATCATGAGATGTGATATCCAACTCCTTCCCATTCCAATCCTGAGACCCTTCCGATATCATGACATTTGTTATCTCAATGTTTCTAATATCAAACTTGAGACCCTCCCTATAGCATGAGATGTGACATCCAAGTCCTCCCCATTCCAATCCTGAGACCCTTCCTATAGCATGAGATGTGATATCTCAATGCTTCTAATACCAAACCTGAGACCCTTCCTATAACATGAGATGGGATATCCAACTCAGATGGGATATCCAACTCCTTCCCATTCCAATCCTGAGACCCTTCCGATAGCAGAGATGTGATATCTCAATGCTTATATCAAACCTGAGACCCTTCCTATGGCCTGAGATGTCATATACAACTCCTTCCCATTCCAATCCTGAGACCCTTCCTATAGCATGAGATGTGATATCTCAATGCTTATACCAAATCTGAGACCCTTCCTATAGCATGAGATGTGATATCCAACTCCTTCCCATTCCAATCCTGAGACCCTTCCTATAGCATGAGAAGTGATATCTCCATGCTTATACCAAACCTGAGACCCTTCCTATAGCATAAGATGTGATATCCAAATCCTTCCCATTCCAATCCTGAGACCCTTCCTATAGCATGAGATGTGATATCTCAATGCTTATACCAAACCTGAGACCCTTCCTATAGCATGAGATGTGATATCCAACTCCTTCCCATTCCAATCCTGAGACCCTTCCTATAGCATGAGATGTGATGTCTCAATGCTTCTAATACCAAACCTGAGATCCTTCCTATAACATGAGATGTGATATCCAACTCCTTCCCATTCCAATCCTGAGACCCTTATGATAGCATGAGATGTGATATCTCAATGCTTCTAATACCAAACCTGAGATCCTTCCTATAATATGAGATGTGATTTCCAAATCCTTCCCCTTCCAAACCTGAGACCCTCCCTTTAGCATGAAATGTGATATCCAACTCCTTCCCATTCCAATCCTGAGACCCTTCTGATAGCATGAGATGTGATATCTCAATGCCTCTAATACCAAACCTGAGATCCTACCTCTAACATGAAATGTGATATCCATCTCCTTCCCTTTCCAAACCTGAGACCCTGCCTATAGCATGAGATGTGATATCCAAGTCCTTCCCATTCCAATCCTGAGACCCTTCCTATAGCATGTGATGTGATATCTCAATGCTTATACCAAACCTGAGACCCTTGCTATGGCATGAGATGTCATATACAACTCCTTCCCATTCCAACCCTGAGACCCTTCCTATAGCATGAGATGTGATATCTCAATGCTTATACCAAACCTGAGACCCTTCCTATAGCATGAGATGTGATATCCAACTTCTTCCCATTCCAATCCTGAGACCCTTCCTATAGCATGAGATGTGATATCTCAATGCTTATACCAAACCTGAGACCCTTCCTATAGCATAAAATGTGATATCCAAATCCTTCCCATTCCAATCCTGAGACCCTTCCTATAGCATGAGATGTGATATCTCAATGCTTATACCAAACCTGAGACCCTTCCTATAGCATGAGATGTGATATCCAACTCCTTCCCATTCCAATCCTGAGACCCTTCCTATAGCATGAGATGTGATGTCTCAATGCTTCTAATACCAAACCTGAGATCCTTCCTATAACATGAGATGTGATATCCAACTCCTTCCCATTCCAATCCTGAGACCCTTCCTATAGCATGAGATGTGATATCCAACTCCTTCCCCTTCCAAACCTGAGAGCCTTCCTATAGCATGAGATATGATATCCAAGTCCTTCCCATTCCAATCCTGAGACCCTTCCTATAACATGAAATGTGATATCCAACTCCTTCCCATTCTAACATGAGACCCTTCCTATAGCATGAGATGGGATATCCAACTCCTTCCAAATCCAATACTGATACCCTTCCGATAGCATGACATGTGATATCCCAATGCTTCTACCAAACCTGAGACCCATACTATGGCATGAGATGTGATATCAAACTCCTTCCCATTCCAATCCTGAGACGCTTCCTATAGCTTGAGATGTGATATCCAACTCCTTCCCATTCCAATTCTGAGACCCTTCTTATACCATGAGACTTGATATCTCAATGCTTCTAATACCAAACCTGAGACCCGTCCTATAACATGAGATGTGATATCCAAATCCTTCCCCTTCCAAACCTTAGACCCTTCCTATAGCATGAGATGTGATATCTCAATGCTTCTAATACCAAACCTGAGACCCTTCCTATAACATGAGATGGGATATCCAACTCCTTCCCATTCCAATCCTGAGACCCTTCCGATAGCAAAGATGTGATATCTCAGTGCTTATACCAAACCTGAGACCCTTCCTAAGGCCTGAGATGTCATATACAACTCCTTCCCATTCCAATCCTGAGACCCTTCCTATAGCATGAGATGTGATATCTCAATGCTTATACCAAATCTGAGACCCTTCCTATAGCATGAGATGTGATATCCAACACCTTCCCATTCCAATCCTGAGACCCTTCCTATAGCATGAGAAGTGATATCTCCATGCTTATACCAAACCTGAGACCCTTCCTATAGCATGAGATGTGATATCCAAATCCTTCCCATTCCAATCCTGAGACCCTTCCTATAGCATGAGATGTGATATCTCAATGCTTATACCAAACCTGAGAGCCTACCTATAGCATGGGATGTGATATCCAAGTCCATCCCATTCCAATCCTTAGACCCTTCCTACAGCATGCGATGTGATATCTCAATGATTCTAATACCAAACCAGAGACCTGTCCTTTAACATGAGATGGGATATCCAACTCCTTCCCATTCCAATCCTGAGCCACTCCTGATAGCAGAGATGTGATATCTCAATGCTTATACCAAACCTGAGACCCTTCCCATAACATGAGATGTGATATCCAACTCCTTCCCGTTCCAAACCTGAGACACTTCCTATAGCATATGTGATATCCAACTCCTTCCCATTCCAAACATGAGACCCTTCCTATAGCAAGAATGTAATATCCAACTCCTACCCATTCCAATCCTGAGACCATTCCTATAGCATGAGATGTGATATATCAATGCTTCTAATACCAAACCTGAGATCCTTCCTATGACATGAGATGTGATATCCAAATCCTTCCGATTCCAATCCTGAGACCCTTCCTATAGCAAGAGATGTGATATCCAAATCCTTCCCATTCCAATCCTGAGACCCTTCCTATAACATGAGATGTGATATTCAACTCCTTCCCATTCCAACCTGAGACACTTCCTATAGCATGAGAAGGGATATCCAACTCCTTCCCAATCCAATCCTGAGAACCTTCCGATAGCAGAGATGTGATATCTCAATGCGTATACCAAACCTGAGAACCTTCCTATGGCATGAGATGTGATATCCAACTCCTTGCCATTCAAATCCTGAGACCCTTCCTATAGCATGAGATGTGATATCTCAATGCTTCTACCAAACCTGAGACCCTTCCTTTAGCATGAGATGTGATATCCAAATCCTTCACATTCCAATCCTGAGACCCTTCTTATAGCATGAGATGTGATATCTCAATGCTTCTAATACCAAACCTGAGATCCTTCCTATAACATGAGATGTGATATCCAATTCCTTCCCATTCCAAACCTGAGACCCTTCCTATTGGATGAGATGTGATATCCAACTCCTTCCCATTCCAACCCTGAGACCCTTCCTATACCATGAGATGTGATATCTCAATGCTTCTAATACCAAACCTGGGAACCGTCCTATAACATGAGATGTGATATCTCAATGTTTCTAATAAAAAACCTGAGACCCTTCCTATAACATGAGATGTGATATCCAATTCCTTCCCATTCCAAACCTGAGACCCTTCCTATTGGATGAGATGTGATATCCAAATCCTTCTCCTTCCAAACCTGAGACCCTTCCTTTAGCATGAGATGTGATATCCAAATACTTCCCATTCCAATCCTAAAACACTTCCTATAGCATGAGATGTGATATCTCAATGTTTCTAATAAAAAACCTGAGACCCTTCCTATAGCAAGAGATGTGATATCCAAATCCTTCCCATTCCAATCCTGAGACCCTTCCTGTATATAACATGAGATGTGATATCCAACTCCTTCCCATTCCAACCTGAGACCCTTCCTATAGCATGAGATGTGATGTTCAACTCCTTACCATTCAAATCCTGAGACCCTCCCTATAACAAGAGATGTCATATCCAACTCCTTCCCATTCCAAACCTGAGACCCTTCCTATAGCATGAGATGTGATATCCAACTCCTTCCCATTCCAATCCTGATACCCTTCCTATAGCATGAGATGTGATGTCTCAATGCTTCTAATACCAAACCTGAGATCCTTCCTATAACATGAGATGTGATATCCAACTCCTTCCATTCCAATCCTGAGACCCTTCCTATAGCATGAGATGTTATATCTCAATACTTATACCAATCCTGAGCCTTCCTATAGCATGAGATGTGATACCCAACTCCTTCCCATTCCAATCCTGAGACGCTTCCTATAGCATGAGATGTGATATCTCAATGCCTCTAATACCAAACCTGAGATCCTTCCTCTAACATGAAATGTGATATCCAACTCCTTCCCTTTCCAAATCTGAGAGCCTATCTATAGCATGAGATGTGATATCCAAGTCCTTCCCATTCCAATCCTTAGACCCTTCCTGCAGCGTGCAATATGATATCTAAATGATTCTAATAACAAACCTGAGACCCGTCCTATAACATGAGATGGGATATCCAACTCCTTCCCATTCCAATCCTGAGACACTTCTGATAGCAGAGATGTGATATCTCAATGCTTATACCAAACCTGAGACCCTTCCTATAACATGAGATCGGATATCCAACTCCTTCCCGTTCCAAACCTGAGACCCTTCCTATAGCATATGTGATATCCAACTCCTTCCCATTCCAAACATGAGACCCTTCCTATAGCAAGAATGTAATATCCAACTCCTTCCCATTCCAACCCTGAGACCATTCCTATAGCATGAGATGTGATATTTCAATGCTTCTAATACCAAACCTGAGATCCTTCGTTTGACATGAGATGTGATATCCAATTCCTCCCCATTCCAAACCTGAGAACCTTCCTACAGCATGCAATGTGATATCTCAATGCTTCTAATACCAAACCTGAGACCAGTCCTATAACATGAGATTGGATATCCAACTCCTTCCCCTTCCAAACCTGAGACCCTTCCTATAGCATGAGATGTGATATCCAACTTCTTCCCATTCCAATCCTGAGACCCTTCCTATAACATGAGATGTGATGTCTCAATGCTTCTAATACCAAACCTGAGATCTTTCCTATAACATGAGATGTGATATCCAACTCCTTCCCATTCCAATCCTGAGACCCTTCCTATAGCATGAGATGTGATATCTCAATGCTTATACCAAACCTGAGACCCTTCCTATAGCTTGAGATGTGATATCCAACTCCTTCCCATTCCAATCCTGAGACCCTTCCTATAGCATGAGATGTGATATCTCAAGGCCTCTAATACCAAACCTGAGATCCTTCCTCTAACATGAATGTGATATCCAACTCCTTCCCCTTCCAAACCTGAGAGCCTTCCTATAGCATGAGATATGATATCCAAGTCCTTCCCATTCCAATCCTGAGACCCTTCCTATAACATGAAATGTGATATCCAACTCCATCCCATTCCAACCTGAGACCTTTCCTATAGCATGAGATGGGATATCCAACTCCTTCCAAATCCAATACTGATACCATTCCGATAGCATGAGATGTGATATCCCAATGCTTCTACCAAATCTGAGACCCATACTATGGCATAAGATGTGATATCAAACTCCTTCCCATTCCAATCCTGAGACCCTTCCTATAGCTTGAGATGTGATATCCAACTTCTTCCCATTCCAATTCTGAGACCCTTTCTATACCATGAGACTTGATATCTCAATGCTTCTAATACCAAACCTGAGACCCGTCCTATAACATGAGATGTGATATCCAAATCCTTCCCCTTCCAAACCTTAGACCCTTCCTTTATCATGAGATGTGATATCCAACTCCTTCCCATTCCAATCCTGAGACCCTTCCGATATCATGACATTTGTTATCTCAATGTTTCTAATATCAAACTTGAGACCCTCCCTATAGCATGAGATGTGACATCCAAGTCCTCCCCATTCCAATCCTGAGACCCTTCCTATAGCATGAGATGTGATATCTCAATGCTTCTAATACCAAACCTGAGACCCTTCCTATAACATGAGATGGGATATCCAACTCAGATGGGATATCCAACTCCTTCCCATTCCAATCCTGAGACCCTTCCGATAGCAGAGATGTGATATCTCAATGCTTATATCAAACCTGAGACCCTTCCTATGGCCTGAGATGTCATATACAACTCCTTCCCATTCCAATCCTGAGACCCTTCCTATAGCATGAGATGTGATATCTCAATGCTTATACCAAATCTGAGACCCTTCCTATAGCATGAGATGTGATATCCAACTCCTTCCCATTCCAATCCTGAGACCCTTCCTATAGCATGAGAAGTGATATCTCCATGCTTATACCAAACCTGAGACCCTTCCTATAGCATAAGATGTGATATCCAAATCCTTCCCATTCCAATCCTGAGACCCTTCCTATAGCATGAGATGTGATATCTCAATGCTTCTAATACCAAACCTGAGATCCTTCCTATAATATGAGATGTGATTTCCAAATCCTTCCCCTTCCAAACCTGAGACCCTCCCTTTAGCATGAAATGTGATATCCAACTCCTTCCCATTCCAATCCTGAGACCCTTCTGATAGCATGAGATGTGATATCTCAATGCCTCTAATACCAAACCTGAGATCCTACCTCTAACATGAAATGTGATATCCATCTCCTTCCCTTTCCAAACCTGAGACCCTGCCTATAGCATGAGATGTGATATCCAAGTCCTTCCCATTCCAATCCTGAGACCCTTCCTATAGCATGTGATGTGATATCTCAATGCTTATACCAAACCTGAGACCCTTGCTATGGCATGAGATGTCATATACAACTCCTTCCCATTCCAACCCTGAGACCCTTCCTATAGCATGAGATGTGATATCTCAATGCTTATACCAAACCTGAGACCCTTCCTATAGCATGAGATGTGATATCCAACTTCTTCCCATTCCAATCCTGAGACCCTTCCTATAGCATGAGATGTGATATCTCAATGCTTATACCAAACCTGAGACCCTTCCTATAGCATAAAATGTGATATCCAAATCCTTCCCATTCCAATCCTGAGACCCTTCCTATAGCATGAGATGTGATATCTCAATGCTTATACCAAACCTGAGACCCTTCCTATAGCATGAGATGTGATATCCAACTCCTTCCCATTCCAATCCTGAGACCCTTCCTATAGCATGAGATGTGATGTCTCAATGCTTCTAATACCAAACCTGAGATCCTTCCTATAACATGAGATGTGATATCCAACTCCTTCCCATTCCAATCCTGAGACCCTTCCTATAGCATGAGATGTGATATCCAACTTCTTCCCATTCCAATCCTGAGACCCTTCCTATAGCATGAGATGTGATATCTCAATGCTTATACCAAACCTGAGATCCTTCCTCTAACATGAAATGTGATATCCATCTCCTTCCCTTTCCAAACCTGAGACCCTGCCTATAGCATGAGATGTGATATCCAAGTCCTTCCCATTCCAATCCTGAGACCCTTCCTATAGCATGTGATGTGATATCTCAATGCTTATACCAAACCTGAGACCCTTGCTATGGCATGAGATGTCATATACAACTCCTTCCCATTCCAACCCTGAGACCCTTCCTATAGCATGAGATGTGATATCTCAATGCTTATACCAAACCTGAGACCCTTCCTATAGCATGAGATGTGATATCCAACTTCTTCCCATTCCAATCCTGAGACCCTTCCTATAGCATGAGATGTGATATCTCAATGCTTATACCAAACCTGAGACCCTTCCTATAGCATAAAATGTGATATCCAAATCCTTCCCATTCCAATCCTGAGACCCTTCCTATAGCATGAGATGTGATATCTCAATGCTTATACCAAACCTGAGACCCTTCCTATAGCATGAGATGTGATATCCAACTCCTTCCCATTCCAATCCTGAGACCCTTCCTATAGCATGAGATGTGATGTCTCAATGCTTCTAATACCAAACCTGAGATCCTTCCTATAACATGAGATGTGATATCCAACTCCTTCCCATTCCAATCCTGAGACCCTTCCTATAGCATGAGATATGATATCCAAGTCCTTCCCATTCCAATCCTGAGACCCTTCCTATAACATGAAATGTGATATCCAACTCCTTCCCATTCTAACATGAGACCCTTCCTATAGCATGAGATGGGATATCCAACTCCTTCCAAATCCAATACTGATACCCTTCCGATAGCATGACATGTGATATCCCAATGCTTCTACCAAACCTGAGACCCATACTATGGCATGAGATGTGATATCAAACTCCTTCCCATTCCAATCCTGAGACGCTTCCTATAGCTTGAGATGTGATATCCAACTCCTTCCCATTCCAATTCTGAGACCCTTCTTATACCATGAGACTTGATATCTCAATGCTTCTAATACCAAACCTGAGACCCGTCCTATAACATGAGATGTGATATCCAAATCCTTCCCCTTCCAAACCTTAGATCCTTCCTATAGCATGAGATGTGATATCTCAATGCTTCTAATACCAAACCTGAGACCCTTCCTATAACATGAGATGGGATATCCAACTCCTTCCCATTCCAATCCTGAGACCCTTCCGATAGCAAAAATGTGATATCTCAGTGCTTATACCAAACCTGAGACCCTTCCTAAGGCCTGAGATGTCATATACAACTCCTTCCCATTCCAATCCTGAGACCCTTCCTATAGCATGAGATGTGATATCTCAATGCTTATACCAAATCTGAGACCCTTCCTATAGCATGAGATGTGATATCCAACACCTTCCCATTCCAATCCTGAGACCCTTCCTATAGCATGAGAAGTGATATCTCCATGCTTATACCAAACCTGAGACCCTTCCTATAGCATGAGATGTGATATCCAAATCCTTCCCATTCCAATCCTGAGACCCTTCCTATAGCATGAGATGTGATATCTCAATGCTTATACCAAACCTGAGAGCCTACCTATAGCATGGGATGTGATATCCAAGTCCATCCCATTCCAATCCTTAGACCCTTCCTACAGCATGCAATGTGATATCTCAATGATTCTAATACCAAACCAGAGACCTGTCCTTTAACATGAGATGGGATATCCAACTCCTTCCCATTCCAATCCTGAGCCACTCCTGATAGCAGAGATGTGATATCTCAATGCTTATACCAAACCTGAGACCCTTCCTATAACATGAGATGTGATATCCAACTCCTTCCCGTTCCAAACCTGAGACACTTCCTATAGCATATGTGATATCCAACTCCTTCCCATTCCAAACATGAGACCCTTCCTATAGCAAGAATGTAATATCCAACTCCTACCCATTCCAATCCTGAGACCATTCCTATAGCATGAGATGTGATATATCAATGCTTCTAATACCAAACCTGAGATCCTTCCTATGACATGAGATGTGATATCCAAATCCTTCCGATTCCAATCCTGAGACCCTTCCTATAGCAAGAGATGTGATATCCAAATCCTTCCCATTCCAATCCTGAGACCCTTCCTATAACATGAGATGTGATATTCAACTCCTTCCCATTCCAACCTGAGACACTTCCTATAGCATGAGAAGGGATATCCAACTCCTTCCCAATCCAATCCTGAGAACCTTCCGATAGCAGAGATGTGATATCTCAATGCGTATACCAAACCTGAGAACCTTCCTATGGCATGAGATGTGATATCCAACTCCTTGCCATTCAAATCCTGAGACCCTTCCTATAGCATGAGATGTGATATCTCAATGCTTCTACCAAACCTGAGACCCTTCCTTTAGCATGAGATGTGATATCCAAATCCTTCACATTCCAATCCTGAGACCCTTCCTATAGCATGAAATGTGATATCTCAATGCTTCTAATACCAAACCTGAGATCCTTCCTATAACATGAGATGTGATATCCAATTCCTTCCCATTCCAAACCTGAGACCCTTCCTATTGGATGGGATGTGATATCCAACTCCTTCCCATTCCAACCCTGAGACCCTTCCTATACCATGAGATGTGATATCTCAATGCTTCTAATACCAAACCTGGGAACCGTCCTATAACATGAGATGTGATATCTCAATGTTTCTAATAAAAAACCTGAGACCCTTCCTATAACATGAGATGTGATATCCAATTCCTTCCCATTCCAAACCTGAGACCCTTCCTATTGGATGAGATGTGATATCCAAATCCTTCCCCTTCCAAACCTGAGACCCTTCCTTTAGCATGAGATGTGATATCCAAATACTTCCCATTCCAATCCTAAAACACTTCCTATAGCATGAGATGTGATATCTCAATGTTTCTAATAAAAAAACCTGAGACCCTTCCTATAGCAAGAGATGTGATATCCAAATCCTTCCCATTCCAATCCTGAGACCCTTCCTGTATATAACATGAGATGTCATATCCAACTCCTTCCCATTCCAAACCTGAGACCCTTCCTATAACATGAGATGTCATATACAACTCCTTCCCATTCCAATCCTGAGACCCTTCCTATAGCATGAGATGTGATATATCAATGCTTATACCAAACCTGAGACCCTTCCTATAGCATGAGATGTGATATCCAACTCCTTCCCATTCCAATCCTGATACCCTTCCTATAGCATGAGATGTGATGTCTCAATGCTTCTAATACCAAACCTGAGATCCTTCCTATAACATGAGATGTGATATCCAACTCCTTCCATTCCAATCCTGAGACCCTTCCTATAGCATGAGATGTTATATCTCAATACTTATACCAATCCTGAGCCTTCCTATAGCATGAGATGTGATACCCAACTCCTTCCCATTCCAATCCTGAGACGCTTCCTATAGCATGAGATGTGATATCTCAATGCCTCTAATACCAAACCTGAGATCCTTCCTCTAACATGAAATGTGATATCCAACTCCTTCCCTTTCCAAATCTGAGAGCCTATCTATAGCATGAGATGTGATATCCAAGTCCTTCCCATTCCAATCCTTAGACCCTTCCTGCAGCGTGCAATATGATATCTCAATGATTCTAATAACAAACCTGAGACCCGTCCTATAACATGAGATGGGATATCCAACTCCTTCCCATTCCAATCCTGAGACACTTCTGATAGCAGAGATGTGATATCTCAATGCTTATACCAAACCTGAGACCCTTCCTATAACATGAGATCGGATATCCAACTCCTTCCCGTTCCAAACCTGAGACCCTTCCTATAGCATATGTGATATCCAACTCCTTCCCATTCCAAACATGAGACCCTTCCTATAGCAAGAATGTAATATCCAACTCCTTCCCATTCCAACCCTGAGACCATTCCTATAGCATGAGATGTGATATCTCAATGCTTCTAATACCAAACCTGAGATCCTTCGTTTGACATGAGATGTGATATCCAATTCCTCCCCATTCCAAACCTGAGAACCTTCCTACAGCATGCAATGTGATATCTCAATGCTTCTAATACCAAACCTGAGACCAGTCCTATAACATGAGATTGGATATCCAACTCCTTCCCCTTCCAAACCTGAGACCCTTCCTATAGCATGAGATGTGATATCCAACTTCTTCCCATTCCAATCCTGAGACCCTTCCTATAACATGAGATGTGATGTCTCAATGCTTCTAATACCAAACCTGAGATCTTTCCTATAACATGAGATGTGATATCCAACTCCTTCCCATTCCAATCCTGAGACCCTTCCTATAGCATGAGATGTGATATCTCAATGCTTATACCAAACCTGAGACCCTTCCTATAGCTTGAGATGTGATATCCAACTCCTTCCCATTCCAATCCTGAGACCCTTCCTATAGCATGAGATGTGATATCTCAAGGCCTCTAATACCAAACCTGAGATCCTTCCTCTAACATGAATGTGATATCCAACTCCTTCCCCTTCCAAACCTGAGAGCCTTCCTATAGCATGAGATATGATATCCAAGTCCTTCCCATTCCAATCCTGAGACCCTTCCTATAACATGAAATGTGATATCCAACTCCATCCCATTCCAACCTGAGACCTTTCCTATAGCATGAGATGGGATATCCAACTCCTTCCAAATCCAATACTGATACCATTCCGATAGCATGAGATGTGATATCCCAATGCTTCTACCAAATCTGAGACCCATACTATGGCATAAGATGTGATATCAAACTCCTTCCCATTCCAATCCTGAGACCCTTCCTATAGCTTGAGATGTGATATCCAACTTCTTCCCATTCCAATTCTGAGACCCTTTCTATACCATGAGACTTGATATCTCAATGCTTCTAATACCAAACCTGAGACCCGTCCTATAACATGAGATGTGATATCCAAATCCTTCCCCTTCCAAACCTTAGACCCTTCCTTTATCATGAGATGTGATATCCAACTCCTTCCCATTCCAATCCTGAGACCCTTCCGATATCATGACATTTGTTATCTCAATGTTTCTAATATCAAACTTGAGACCCTCCCTATAGCATGAGATGTGACATCCAAGTCCTCCCCATTCCAATCCTGAGACCCTTCCTATAGCATGAGATGTGATATCTCAATGCTTCTAATACCAAACCTGAGACCCTTCCTATAACATGAGATGGGATATCCAACTCAGATGGGATATCCAACTCCTTCCCATTCCAATCCTGAGACCCTTCCGATAGCAGAGATGTGATATCTCAATGCTTATATCAAACCTGAGACCCTTCCTATGGCCTGAGATGTCATGTACAACTCCTTCCCATTCCAATCCTGAGACCCTTCCTATAGCATGAGATGTGATATCTCAATGCTTATACCAAATCTGAGACCCTTCCTATAGCATGAGATGTGATATCCAACTCCTTCCCATTCCAATCCTGAGACCCTTCCTATAGCATGAGAAGTGATATCTCCATGCTTATACCAAACCTGAGACCCTTCCTATAGCATAAGATGTGATATCCAAATCCTTCCCATTCCAATCCTGAGACCCTTCCTATAGCATGAGATGTGATATCTCAATGCTTATACCAAACCTGAGACCCTTCCTATAGCATGAGATGTGATATCCAACTCCTTCCCATTCCAATCCTGAGACCCTTCCTATAGCATGAGATGTGATGTCTCAATGCTTCTAATACCAAACCTGAGATCCTTCCTATAACATGAGATGTGATATCCAACTCCTTCCCATTCCAATCCTGAGACCCTTATGATAGCATGAGATGTGATATCTCAATGCTTCTAATACCAAACCTGAGATCCTTCCTATAATATGAGATGTGATTTCCAAATCCTTCCCCTTCCAAACCTGAGACCCTCCCTTTAGCATGAAATGTGATATCCAACTCCTTCCCATTCCAATCCTGAGACCCTTCTGATAGCATGAGATGTGATATCTCAATGCCTCTAATACCAAACCTGAGATCCTACCTCTAACATGAAATGTGATATCCATCTCCTTCCCTTTCCAAACCTGAGACCCTGCCTATAGCATGAGATGTGATATCCAAGTCCTTCCCATTCCAATCCTGAGACCCTTCCTATAGCATGTGATGTGATATCTCAATGCTTATACCAAACCTGAGACCCTTGCTATGGCATGAGATGTCATATACAACTCCTTCCCATTCCAACCCTGAGACCCTTCCTATAGCATGAGATGTGATATCTCAATGCTTATACCAAACCTGAGACCCTTCCTATAGCATGAGATGTGATATCCAACTTCTTCCCATTCCAATCCTGAGACCCTTCCTATAGCATGAGATGTGATATCTCAATGCTTATACCAAACCTGAGACCCTTCCTATAGCATAAAATGTGATATCCAAATCCTTCCCATTCCAATCCTGAGACCCTTCCTATAGCATTAAGATGTGATATCTCAATGCTTATACCAAACCTGAGACCCTTCCTATAGCATGAGATGTGATATCCAACTCCTTCCCATTCCAATCCTGAGACCCTTCCTATAGCATGAGATGTGATGTCTCAATGCTTCTAATACCAAACCTGAGATCCTTCCTATAACATGAGATGTGATATCCAACTCCTTCCCATTCCAATCCTGAGACCCTTCCTATAGCATGAGATGTGATATCCAACTTCTTCCCATTCCAATCCTGAGACCCTTCCTATAGCATGAGATGTGATATCTCAATGCTTATACCAAACCTGAGATCCTTCCTCTAACATGAAATGTGATATCCAACTCCTTCCCCTTCCAAACCTGAGAGCCTTCCTATAGCATGAGATATGATATCCAAGTCCTTCCCATTCCAATCCTGAGACCCTTCCTATAACATGAAATCTGATATCCAACTCCTTCCCATTCTAACATGAGACCCTTCCTATAGCATGAGATGGGATATCCAACTCCTTCCAAATCCAATACTGATACCCTTCCGATAGCATGACATGTGATATCCCAATGCTTCTACCAAACCTGAGACCCATACTATGGCATGAGATGTGATATCAAACTCCTTCCCATTCCAATCCTGAGACGCTTCCTATAGCTTGAGATGTGATATCCAACTCCTTCCCATTCCAATTCTGAGACCCTTCTTATACCATGAGACTTGATATCTCAATGCTTCTAATACCAAACCTGAGACCCGTCCTATAACATGAGATGTGATATCCAAATCCTTCCCCTTCCAAACCTTAGACCCTTCCTATAGCATGAGATGTGATATCTCAATGCTTCTAATACCAAACCTGAGACCCTTCCTATAACATGAGATGGGATATCCAACTCCTTCCCATTCCAATCCTGAGACCCTTCCGATAGCAAAGATGTGATATCTCAGTGCTTATACCAAACCTGAGACCCTTCCTAAGGCCTGAGATGTCATATACAACTCCTTCCCATTCCAATCCTGAGACCCTTCCTATAGCATGAGATGTGATATCTCAATGCTTATACCAAATCTGAGACCCTTCCTATAGCATGAGATGTGATATCCAACACCTTCCCATTCCAATCCTGAGACCCTTCCTATAGCATGAGAAGTGATATCTCCATGCTTATACCAAACCTGAGACCCTTCCTATAGCATGAGATGTGATATCCAAATCCTTCCCATTCCAATCCTGAGACCCTTCCTATAGCATGAGATGTGATATCTCAATGCTTATACCAAACCTGAGAGCCTACCTATAGCATGGGATGTGATATCCAAGTCCATCCCATTCCAATCCTTAGACCCTTCCTACAGCATGCGATGTGATATCTCAATGATTATAATACCAAACCAGAGACCTGTCCTTTAACATGAGATGGGCTATCCAACTCCTTCCCATTCCAATCCTGAGCCACTCCTGATAGCAGAGATGTGATATCTCAATGCTTATACCAAACCTGAGACCCTTCCTATAACATGAGATGTGATATCCAACTCCTTCCCGTTCCAAACCTGAGACACTTCCTATAGCATATGTGATATCCAACTCCTTCCCATTCCAAACATGAGACCCTTCCTATAGCAAGAATGTAATATCCAACTCCTACCCATTCCAATCCTGAGACCATTCCTATAGCATGAGATGTGATATATCAATGCTTCTAATACCAAACCTGAGATCCTTCCTATGACATGAGATGTGATATCCAAATCCTTCCCATTCCAATCCTGAGACCCTTCCTATAGCAAGAGATGTGATATCCAAATCCTTCCCATTCCAATCCTGAGACCCTTCCTATAACATGAGATGTGATATTCAACTCCTTCCCATTCCAACCTGAGACACTTCCTATAGCATGAGAAGGGATATCCAACTCCTTCCCAATCCAATCCTGAGAACCTTCCGATAGCAGAGATGTGATATCTCAATGCGTATACCAAACCTGAGAACCTTCCTATGGCATGAGATGTGATATCCAACTCCTTCCCATTCCAATCCTGAGACCCTTCCTATAGCATGAGATGTGATATCTCAATGCTTATACCAAATCTGAGACCCTTCCTATAGCATGAGATGTGATATCCAACTCCTTCCCATTCCAATCCTGAGACCCTTCCTATAGCATGAGAAGTGATATCTCCATGCTTATACCAAACCTGAGACCCTTCCTATAGCATAAGATGTGATATCCAAATCCTTCCCATTCCAATCCTGAGACCCTTCCTATAGCATGAGATGTGATATCTCAATGCTTATACCAAACCTGAGACCCTTCCTATAGCATGAGATGTGATATCCAACTCCTTCCCATTCCAATCCTGAGACCCTTCCTATAGCATGAGATGTGATGTCTCAATGCTTCTAATACCAAACCTGAGATCCTTCCTATAACATG
This sequence comes from Ambystoma mexicanum, assembly GCF_040938575.1. Taxonomy (NCBI): domain Eukaryota; kingdom Metazoa; phylum Chordata; class Amphibia; order Caudata; family Ambystomatidae; genus Ambystoma; species Ambystoma mexicanum. The sequence goes on along the minus strand of NW_027182328.1, from coordinate 401,862 downwards.
AGATGTGATATCCAACTCCTTCCCATTCCAATCCTGAGACCCTTATGATAGCATGAGATGTGATATCTCAATGCTTCTAATACCAAACCTGAGATCCTTCCTATAATATGAGATGTGATTTCCAAATCCTTCCCCTTCCAAACCTGAGACCCTCCCTTTAGCATGAAATGTGATATCCAACTCCTTCCCATTCCAATCCTGAGACCCTTCTGATAGCATGAGATGTGATATCTCAATGCCTCTAATACCAAACCTGAGATCCTACCTCTAACATGAAATGTGATATCCATCTCCTTCCCTTTCCAAACCTGAGACCCTGCCTATAGCATGAGATGTGATATCCAAGTCCTTCCCATTCCAATCCTGAGACCCTTCCTATAGCATGTGATGTGATATCTCAATGCTTATACCAAACCTGAGACCCTTGCTATGGCATGAGATGTCATATACAACTCCTTCCCATTCCAACCCTGAGACCCTTCCTATAGCATGAGATGTGATATCTCAATGCTTATACCAAACCTGAGACCCTTCCTATAGCATGAGATGTGATATCCAACTTCTTCCCATTCCAATCCTGAGACCCTTCCTATAGCATGAGATGTGATATCTCAATGCTTATACCAAACCTGAGACCCTTCCTATAGCATAAAATGTGATATCCAAATCCTTCCCATTCCAATCCTGAGACCCTTCCTATAGCATGAGATGTGATATCTCAATGCTTATACCAAACCTGAGACCCTTCCTATAGCATGAGATGTGATATCCAACTCCTTCCCATTCCAATCCTGAGACCCTTCCTATAGCATGAGATGTGATGTCTCAATGCTTCTAATACCAAACCTGAGATCCTTCCTATAACATGAGATGTGATATCCAACTCCTTCCCATTCCAATCCTGAGACCCTTCCTATAGCATGAGATGTGATATCCAACTTCTTCCCATTCCAATCCTGAGACCCTTCCTATAGCATGAGATGTGATATCTCAATGCTTATACCAAACCTGAGATCCTTCCTCTAACATGAAATGTGATATCCAACTCCTTCCCCTTCCAAACCTGAGAGCCTTCCTATAGCATGAGATATGATATCCAAGTCCTTCCCATTCCAATCCTGAGACCCTTCCTATAACATGAAATGTGATATCCAACTCCTTCCCATTCCAATCCTGAGACCCTTCTGATAGCATGAGATGTGATATCTCAATGCCTCTAATACCAAACCTGAGATCCTACCTCTAACATGAAATGTGATATCCATCTCCTTCCCTTTCCAAACCTGAGACCCTGCCTATAGCATGAGATGTGATATCCAAGTCCTTCCCATTCCAATCCTGAGACCCTTCCTATAGCATGTGATGTGATATCTCAATGCTTATACCAAACCTGAGACCCTTGCTATGGCATGAGATGTCATATACAACTCCTTCCCATTCCAACCCTGAGACCCTTCCTATAGCATGAGATGTGATATCTCAATGCTTATACCAAACCTGAGACCCTTCCTATAGCATGAGATGTGATATCCAACTTCTTCCCATTCCAATCCTGAGACCCTTCCTATAGCATGAGATGTGATATCTCAATGCTTATACCAAACCTGAGACCCTTCCTATAGCATAAAATGTGATATCCAAATCCTTCCCATTCCAATCCTGAGACCCTTCCTATAGCATGAGATGTGATATCTCAATGCTTATACCAAACCTGAGACCCTTCCTATAGCATGAGATGTGATATCCAACTCCTTCCCATTCCAATCCTGAGACCCTTCCTATAGCATGAGATGTGATGTCTCAATGCTTCTAATACCAAACCTGAGATCCTTCCTATAACATGAGATGTGATATCCAACTCCTTCCCATTCCAATCCTGAGACCCTTCCTATAGCATGAGATGTGATATCCAACTTCTTCCCATTCCAATCCTGAGACCCTTCCTATAGCATGAGATGTGATATCTCAATGCTTATACCAAACCTGAGATCCTTCCTCTAACATGAAATGTGATATCCAACTCCTTCCCCTTCCAAACCTGAGAGCCTTCCTATAGCATGAGATATGATATCCAAGTCCTTCCCATTCCAATCCTGAGACCCTTCCTATAACATGAAATGTGATATCCAACTCCTTCCCATTCTAACATGAGACCCTTCCTATAGCATGAGATGGGATATCCAACTCCTTCCAAATCCAATACTGATACCCTTCCGATAGCATGACATGTGATATCCCAATGCTTCTACCAAACCTGAGACCCATACTATGGCATGAGATGTGATATCAAACTCCTTCCCATTCCAATCCTGAGACGCTTCCTATAGCTTGAGATGTGATATCCAACTCCTTCCCATTCCAATTCTGAGACCCTTCTTATACCATGAGACTTGATATCTCAATGCTTCTAATACCAAACCTGAGACCCGTCCTATAACATGAGATGTGATATCCAAATCCTTCCCCTTCCAAACCTTAGACCCTTCCTATAGCATGAGATGTGATATCTCAATGCTTCTAATACCAAACCTGAGACCCTTCCTATAACATGAGATGGGATATCCAACTCCTTCCCATTCCAATCCTGAGACCCTTCCGATAGCAAAGATGTGATATCTCAGTGCTTATACCAAACCTGAGACCCTTCCTAAGGCCTGAGATGTCATATACAACTCCTTCCCATTCCAATCCTGAGACCCTTCCTATAGCATGAGATGTGATATCTCAATGCTTATACCAAATCTGAGACCCTTCCTATAGCATGAGATGTGATATCCAACACCTTCCCATTCCAATCCTGAGACCCTTCCTATAGCATGAGAAGTGATATCTCCATGCTTATACCAAACCTGAGACCCTTCCTATAGCATGAGATGTGATATCCAAATCCTTCCCATTCCAATCCTGAGACCCTTCCTATAGCATGAGATGTGATATCTCAATGCTTATACCAAACCTGAGAGCCTACCTATAGCATGGGATGTGATATCCAAGTCCATCCCATTCCAATCCTTAGACCCTTCCTACAGCATGCGATGTGATATCTCAATGATTCTAATACCAAACCAGAGACCTGTCCTTTAACATGAGATGGGCTATCCAACTCCTTCCCATTCCAATCCTGAGCCACTCCTGATAGCAGAGATGTGATATCTCAATGCTTATACCAAACCTGAGACCCTTCCTATAACATGAGATGTGATATCCAACTCCTTCCCGTTCCAAACCTGAGACACTTCCTATAGCATATGTGATATCCAACTCCTTCCCATTCCAAACATGAGACCCTTCCTATAGCAAGAATGTAATATCCAACTCCTACCCATTCCAATCCTGAGACCATTCCTATAGCATGAGATGTGATATATCAATGCTTCTAATACCAAACCTGAGATCCTTCCTATGACATGAGATGTGATATCCAAATCCTTCCCATTCCAATCCTGAGACCCTTCCTATAGCAAGAGATGTGATATCCAAATCCTTCCCATTCCAATCCTGAGACCCTTCCTATAACATGAGATGTGATATTCAACTCCTTCCCATTCCAACCTGAGACACTTCCTATAGCATGAGAAGGGATATCCAACTCCTTCCCAATCCAATCCTGAGAACCTTCCGATAGCAGAGATGTGATATCTCAATGCGTATACCAAACCTGAGAACCTTCCTATGGCATGAGATGTGATATCCAACTCCTTGCCATTCAAATCCTGAGACCCTTCCTATAGCATGAGATGTGATATCTCAATGCTGCTACCAAACCTGAGACCCTTCCTTTAGCATGAGATGTGATATCCAAATCCTTCACATTCCAATCCTGAGACCCTTCCTATAGCATGAGATGTGATATCTCAATGCTTCTAATACCAAACCTGAGATCCTTCCTATAACATGAGATGTGATATCCAATTCCTTCCCATTCCAAACCTGAGACCCTTCCTATTGGATGAGATGTGATATCCAACTCCTTCCCATTCCAACCCTGAGACCCTTCCTATACCATGAGATGTGATATCTCAATGCTTCTAATACCAAACTGGGAACCCTCCTATAACATGAGATGTGATATCTCAATGTTTCTAATAAAAAACCTGAGACCCTTCCTATAACATGAGATGTGATATCCAATTCCTTCCCATTCCAAACCTGAGACCCTTCCTATTGGATGAGATGTGATATCCAAATCCTTCCCCTTCCAAACCTGAGACCCTTCCTTTAGCATGAGATGTGATATCCAAATACTTCCCATTCCAATCCTAAAACCCTTCCTATAGCATGAGATGTGATATCTCAATGTTTCTAATAAAAAACCTGAGACCCTTCCTATAGCAAGAGATGTGATATCCAAATCCTTCCCATTCCAATACTGAGACCCTTCCTGTATATAACATGAGATGTGATATCCAACTCCTTCCCATTCCAACCTGAGACCCTTCCTATAGCATGAGATGTGATGTTCAACTCCTTACCATTCAAATCCTGAGACCCTCCCTATAACAAGAGATGTCATATCCAACTCCTTCCCATTCCAACCCTGAGACCCTTCCTATAACATGAGATGTCATATACAACTCCTTCCCATTCCAATCCTGAGACCCTTCCTATAGCATGAGATGTGATATCTCAATGCTTATACCAAACCTGAGACCCTTCCTATAGCATGAGATGTGATATCCAACTCCTTCCCATTCCAATCCTGATACCCTTCCTATAGCATGAGATGTGATGTCTCAATGCTTCTAATACCAAACCTGAGATCCTTCCTATAACATGAGATGTGATATCCAACTCCTTCCATTCCAATCCTGAGACCCTTCCTATAGCATGAGATGTTATATCTCAATACTTATACCAATCCTGAGCCTTCCTATAGCATGAGATGTGATACCCAACTCCTTCCCATTCCAATCCTGAGACGCTTCCTATAGCATGAGATGTGATATCTCAATGCCTCTAATACCAAACCTGAGATCCTTCCTCTAACATGAAATGTGATATCCAACTCCTTCCCTTTCCAAATCTGAGAGCCTATCTATAGCATGAGATGTGATATCCAAGTCCTTCCCATTCCAATCCTTAGACCCTTCCTGCATCGTGCAATATGATATCTCAATGATTCTAATAACAAACCTGAGACCCGTCCTATAACATGAGATGGGATATCCAACTCCTTCCCATTCCAATCCTGAGACACTTCTGATAGCAGAGATGTGATATCTCAATGCTTATACCAAACCTGAGACCCTTCCTATAACATGAGATCGGATATCCAACTCCTTCCCGTTCCAAACCTGAGACCCTTCCTATAGCATATGTGATATCCAACTCCTTCCCATTCCAAACATGAGACCCTTCCTATAGCAAGAATGTAATATCCAACTCCTTCCCATTCCAACCCTGAGACCATTCCTATAGCATGAGATGTGATATCTCAATGCTTCTAATACCAAACCTGAGATCCTTCGTTTGACATGAGATGTGATATCCAATTCCTCCCCATTCCAAACCTGAGAACCTTCCTACAGCATGCAATGTGATATCTCAATGCTTCTAATACCAAACCTGAGACCAGTCCTATAACATGAGATTGGATATCCAACTCCTTCCCCTTCCAAACCTGAGACCCTTCCTATAGCATGAGATGTGATATCCAACTTCTTCCCATTCCAATCCTGAGACCCTTCCTATAACATGAGATGTGATGTCTCAATGCTTCTAATACCAAACCTGAGATCTTTCCTATAACATGAGATGTGATATCCAACTCCTTCCCATTCCAATCCTGAGACCCTTCCTATAGCATGAGATGTGATATCTCAATGCTTATACCAAACCTGAGACCCTTCCTATAGCTTGAGATGTGATATCCAACTCCTTCCCATTCCAATCCTGAGACCCTTCCTATAGCATGAGATGTGATATCTCAAGGCCTCTAATACCAAACCTGAGATCCTTCCTCTAACATGAATGTGATATCCAACTCCTTCCCCTTCCAAACCTGAGAGCCTTCCTATAGCATGAGATATGATATCCAAGTCCTTCCCATTCCAATCCTGAGACCCTTCCTATAACATGAAATGTGATATCCAACTCCATCCCATTCCAACCTGAGACCTTTCCTATAGCATGAGATGGGATATCCAACTCCTTCCAAATCCAATACTGATACCATTCCGATAGCATGAGATGTGATATCCCAATGCTTCTACCAAATCTGAGACCCATACTATGGCATAAGATGTGATATCAAACTCCTTCCCATTCCAATCCTGAGACCCTTCCTATAGCTTGAGATGTGATATCCAACTTCTTCCCATTCCAATTCTGAGACCCTTTCTATACCATGAGACTTGATATCTCAATGCTTCTAATACCAAACCTGAGACCCGTCCTATAACATGAGATGTGATATCCAAATCCTTCCCCTTCCAAACCTTAGACCCTTCCTTTATCATGAGATGTGATATCCAACTCCTTCCCATTCCAATCCTGAGACCCTTCCGATATCATGACATTTGTTATCTCAATGTTTCTAATATCAAACTTGAGACCCTCCCTATAGCATGAGATGTGACATCCAAGTCCTCCCCATTCCAATCCTGAGACCCTTCCTATAGCATGAGATGTGATATCTCAATGCTTCTAATACCAAACCTGAGACCCTTCCTATAACATGAGATGGGATATCCAACTCAGATGGGATATCCAACTCCTTCCCATTCCAATCCTGAGACCCTTCCGATAGCAGAGATGTGATATCTCAATGCTTATATCAAACCTGAGACCCTTCCTATGGCCTGAGATGTCATATACAACTCCTTCCCATTCCAATCCTGAGACCCTTCCTATAGCATGAGATGTGATATCTCAATGCTTATACCAAATCTGAGACCCTTCCTATAGCATGAGATGTGATATCCAACTCCTTCCCATTCCAATCCTGAGACCCTTCCTATAGCATGAGAAGTGATATCTCCATGCTTATACCAAACCTGAGACCCTTCCTATAGCATAAGATGTGATATCCAAATCCTTCCCATTCCAATCCTGAGACCCTTCCTATAGCATGAGATGTGATATCTCAATGCTTATACCAAACCTGAGACCCTTCCTATAGCATGAGATGTGATATCCAACTCCTTCCCATTCCAATCCTGAGACCCTTCCTATAGCATGAGATGTGATGTCTCAATGCTTCTAATACCAAACCTGAGATCCTTCCTATAACATGAGATGTGATATCCAACTCCTTCCCATTCCAATCCTGAGACCCTTATGATAGCATGAGATGTGATATCTCAATGCTTCTAATACCAAACCTGAGATCCTTCCTATAATATGAGATGTGATTTCCAAATCCTTCCCCTTCCAAACCTGAGACCCTCCCTTTAGCATGAAATGTGATATCCAACTCCTTCCCATTCCAATCCTGAGACCCTTCTGATAGCATGAGATGTGATATCTCAATGCCTCTAATACCAAACCTGAGATCCTACCTCTAACATGAAATGTGATATCCATCTCCTTCCCTTTCCAAACCTGAGACCCTGCCTATAGCATGAGATGTGATATCCAAGTCCTTCCCATTCCAATCCTGAGACCCTTCCTATAGCATGTGATGTGATATCTCAATGCTTATACCAAACCTGAGACCCTTGCTATGGCATGAGATGTCATATACAACTCCTTCCCATTCCAACCCTGAGACCCTTCCTATAGCATGAGATGTGATATCTCAATGCTTATACCAAACCTGAGACCCTTCCTATAGCATGAGATGTGATATCCAACTTCTTCCCATTCCAATCCTGAGACCCTTCCTATAGCATGAGATGTGATATCTCAATGCTTATACCAAACCTGAGACCCTTCCTATAGCATAAAATGTGATATCCAAATCCTTCCCATTCCAATCCTGAGACCCTTCCTATAGCATGAGATGTGATATCTCAATGCTTATACCAAACCTGAGACCCTTCCTATAGCATGAGATGTGATATCCAACTCCTTCCCATTCCAATCCTGAGACCCTTCCTATAGCATGAGATGTGATGTCTCAATGCTTCTAATACCAAACCTGAGATCCTTCCTATAACATGAGATGTGATATCCAACTCCTTCCCATTCCAATCCTGAGACCCTTCCTATAGCATGAGATGTGATATCCAACTCCTTCCCCTTCCAAACCTGAGAGCCTTCCTATAGCATGAGATATGATATCCAAGTCCTTCCCATTCCAATCCTGAGACCCTTCCTATAACATGAAATGTGATATCCAACTCCTTCCCATTCTAACATGAGACCCTTCCTATAGCATGAGATGGGATATCCAACTCCTTCCAAATCCAATACTGATACCCTTCCGATAGCATGACATGTGATATCCCAATGCTTCTACCAAACCTGAGACCCATACTATGGCATGAGATGTGATATCAAACTCCTTCCCATTCCAATCCTGAGACGCTTCCTATAGCTTGAGATGTGATATCCAACTCCTTCCCATTCCAATTCTGAGACCCTTCTTATACCATGAGACTTGATATCTCAATGCTTCTAATACCAAACCTGAGACCCGTCCTATAACATGAGATGTGATATCCAAATCCTTCCCCTTCCAAACCTTAGACCCTTCCTATAGCATGAGATGTGATATCTCAATGCTTCTAATACCAAACCTGAGACCCTTCCTATAACATGAGATGGGATATCCAACTCCTTCCCATTCCAATCCTGAGACCCTTCCGATAGCAAAGATGTGATATCTCAGTGCTTATACCAAACCTGAGACCCTTCCTAAGGCCTGAGATGTCATATACAACTCCTTCCCATTCCAATCCTGAGACCCTTCCTATAGCATGAGATGTGATATCTCAATGCTTATACCAAATCTGAGACCCTTCCTATAGCATGAGATGTGATATCCAACACCTTCCCATTCCAATCCTGAGACCCTTCCTATAGCATGAGAAGTGATATCTCCATGCTTATACCAAACCTGAGACCCTTCCTATAGCATGAGATGTGATATCCAAATCCTTCCCATTCCAATCCTGAGACCCTTCCTATAGCATGAGATGTGATATCTCAATGCTTATACCAAACCTGAGAGCCTACCTATAGCATGGGATGTGATATCCAAGTCCATCCCATTCCAATCCTTAGACCCTTCCTACAGCATGCGATGTGATATCTCAATGATTCTAATACCAAACCAGAGACCTGTCCTTTAACATGAGATGGGATATCCAACTCCTTCCCATTCCAATCCTGAGCCACTCCTGATAGCAGAGATGTGATATCTCAATGCTTATACCAAACCTGAGACCCTTCCCATAACATGAGATGTGATATCCAACTCCTTCCCGTTCCAAACCTGAGACACTTCCTATAGCATATGTGATATCCAACTCCTTCCCATTCCAAACATGAGACCCTTCCTATAGCAAGAATGTAATATCCAACTCCTACCCATTCCAATCCTGAGACCATTCCTATAGCATGAGATGTGATATATCAATGCTTCTAATACCAAACCTGAGATCCTTCCTATGACATGAGATGTGATATCCAAATCCTTCCGATTCCAATCCTGAGACCCTTCCTATAGCAAGAGATGTGATATCCAAATCCTTCCCATTCCAATCCTGAGACCCTTCCTATAACATGAGATGTGATATTCAACTCCTTCCCATTCCAACCTGAGACACTTCCTATAGCATGAGAAGGGATATCCAACTCCTTCCCAATCCAATCCTGAGAACCTTCCGATAGCAGAGATGTGATATCTCAATGCGTATACCAAACCTGAGAACCTTCCTATGGCATGAGATGTGATATCCAACTCCTTGCCATTCAAATCCTGAGACCCTTCCTATAGCATGAGATGTGATATCTCAATGCTTCTACCAAACCTGAGACCCTTCCTTTAGCATGAGATGTGATATCCAAATCCTTCACATTCCAATCCTGAGACCCTTCTTATAGCATGAGATGTGATATCTCAATGCTTCTAATACCAAACCTGAGATCCTTCCTATAACATGAGATGTGATATCCAATTCCTTCCCATTCCAAACCTGAGACCCTTCCTATTGGATGAGATGTGATATCCAACTCCTTCCCATTCCAACCCTGAGACCCTTCCTATACCATGAGATGTGATATCTCAATGCTTCTAATACCAAACCTGGGAACCGTCCTATAACATGAGATGTGATATCTCAATGTTTCTAATAAAAAACCTGAGACCCTTCCTATAACATGAGATGTGATATCCAATTCCTTCCCATTCCAAACCTGAGACCCTTCCTATTGGATGAGATGTGATATCCAAATCCTTCCCCTTCCAAACCTGAGACCCTTCCTTTAGCATGAGATGTGATATCTCAATGTTTCTAATAAAAAACCTGAGACCCTTCCTATAGCAAGAGATGTGATATCCAAATCCTTCCCATTCCAATCCTGAGACCCTTCCTGTATATAACATGAGATGTGATATCCAACTCCTTCCCATTCCAACCTGAGACCCTTCCTATAGCATGAGATGTGATGTTCAACTCCTTACCATTCAAATCCTGAGACCCTCCCTATAACAAGAGATGTCATATCCAACTCCTTCCCATTCCAAACCTGAGACCCTTCCTATAACATGAGATGTCATATACAACTCCTTCCCATTCCAATCCTGAGACCCTTCCTATAGCATGAGATGTGATATATCAATGCTTATACCAAACCTGAGACCCTTCCTATAGCATGAGATGTGATATCCAACTCCTTCCCATTCCAATCCTGATACCCTTCCTATAGCATGAGATGTGATGTCTCAATGCTTCTAATACCAAACCTGAGATCCTTCCTATAACATGAGATGTGATATCCAACTCCTTCCATTCCAATCCTGAGACCCTTCCTGTAGCATGAGATGTTATATCTCAATACTTATACCAATCCTGAGCCTTCCTATAGCATGAGATGTGATACCCATCTCCTTCCCATTCCAATCCTGAGACGCTTCCTATAGCATGAGATGTGATATCTCAATGCCTCTAATACCAAACCTGAGATCCTTCCTCTAACATGAAATGTGATATCCAACTCCTTCCCTTTCCAAATCTGAGAGCCTATCTATAGCATGAGATGTGATATCCAAGTCCTTCCCATTCCAATCCTTAGACCCTTCCTGCAGCGTGCAATATGATATCTCAATGATTCTAATAACAAACCTGAGACCCGTCCTATAACATGAGATGGGATATCCAACTCCTTCCCAATCCAATCCTGAGACCCTTCCGATAGCAGAGATGTGATATCTCAATGCTTATACCAAACCTGAGATCCTTCCTATAACATGAGATGTGATATCCAACTCCTTCGCATTCCAATCCTGAGACACTTCCTATAGCATGAGATGTGATATCTCACTGCTTATACCAAACCTGAGACCCGTCCTATAGCATGAGATGTGATATCCAACTCCTTCCCATTCCAATCCTGAGACCCTTCCTATAGCATGAGATGTGATATCTCAATGCTTCTAATATCAAACTTGAGACCCTCCCTATAGCATGAGATGTGATACCCAAGTCCTTCCCATTCCAATCCTGAGACCCTTCCTATAGCATGAGATGTGATATCTCAATGCTTCTAATACCAAACCTGAGACTCTTCCTATAACATGAGATGGGATATCCAACTCCTTCCCATTCCAATCCTGAGACCCTTTTGATAGCAGAGATGTGATATCTCAATGTTTATACCAAACCTGAGACCCTTCATACGGCATGAGATGTCATATTCAACTCCTTCCCATTCCAATCCTGAGACCCTTCCTATAGCATGAGATGTGATATCCAACTCCTTCCCATTCCAATCCTGAGACCCTTCCTATAGCATGAGATGTGATGTCTCAATGCTTCTAATACCAAACCTGAGATCCTTCCTATAACATGAGATGTGATATCCAACTCCTTCCATTCCAATCCTGAGACCCTTCCTACAGCATGAGATGTGATATCTCAATGCTTATACCAAACCTGAGACCCTTCCTATAGCATGAGATGTGATATCCAACTCCTTCCCATTCCAATCCTGAGACCCTTCCTATAGCCTGAGATGTGATATCTCAATGCCTCTAATACCAAACCTGAGATCCTTCCTCTAACATGAAATGTGATATCCAACTCCTTCACTTTCCAAACCTGAGAGCCTATCTATAGCATGAGATGTGATATCCAAGTCCTTCCCATTCCAATCCTTAGACCCTTCCTACAGCATGCAATATGATATCTCAATGATTCTAATAAAAAACCTGAGACCCGTCCTATAACATGAGATGGGATATCCAACTCCTTCCCATTCCAATCCTGAGACACTTCCGATAGCAGAGATGTGATATCTCAATGTTTATACCAAACCTGAGACCCTTCCTATAACATGAGATGTGATATCCAACTCCTTCCCGTTCCAAACCTGAGACCCTTCCTTTAGCATGAGATGTGATATCCAGCTCCTTCCCATTCCAATCCTGAGACACTTCCGATAGCATGAGATGTGATATCTCAATGCTTCTAATATCAAAACTGAGACCCTCCCTATAGCATGATATGTGATATCTAAGTCCTTCCCATTCCAATCCTGAGACCCTTCCTATAGCATGAGATGTGATATCTCAATGCTTCTACCAAACCTGAGACCCTTCCTTTAGCATGAGATGTGATATCCAACTCCTTCCCATTCCAATCCTGAGACCCTTCCTATAGCATGAGATGTGATATCTCAATACTTCTAATACCAAACCTGAGATCCTTCCGATAACATGAGATGTGATATCCAAATCCTTCGCCTTCCAAACCTGAGGCCCTCCCTTTAGCATGAGATGTGATATCCAACTCCTTCCCATTCCAATCCTGAGACCCTTCTGATAGCATAAGATATGATATCTCAATGATTCTATACCAAACCTGAGATCCTTCCGATAGCATGATGTGATATCTCAATACTTCTAATACCAAACCTGAGATCCTTCCTATAACATGAGATGTGATATCCAAATCCTTATCTTCCAAACCTGAGACCCTCCCTTTAGCATGAGATGTGATATCCAACTCCTTCCCATTCCAATCCTGAGACTCTTCTGATAGCATAAGATATGATATCTCAATGCTTCTATACCAAACCTGAGATCCTTCTGATAGCATGAGATGTGATATCTCAATACTTCTAATACCAAACCTGAGATCCTACCTCTAACATGAAATATGATATCCAACTCTTTCCCCTTGCAAACCTGAGAGCCTTCCTATAGCATGAGATGTGATATCCAAGTCCTTCCCATTCCAATCCTGAGACCCTTCCTATAACATGAGATGTGATATCCAACTCCTTCCCATTCCAACCTGAGACCCTTCCTATAGCATGAGTTGGGATATCCAACTCCTTCCAAATCCAATCCCGATACCCTTCTGATAACATGAGATGTGATATCCCAATGCTTCTACCAAACCTGAGACCCATACTATGGCATGAGATGTGATGTCAAACTCCTTCCCATTCTAATCCTGAGACCCTTCCTATAGCTTGAGATGTGATATCCAACTCCTTCCCATTCCAATTCTGAGACCCTTCCTATACCATGAGACTTGATATCTCAATGCTTCTAATACCAAACCTGAGACCCGTCCTATAACATGAGATGTGATATCCAAATCCTTCCCCTTCCAAACCTTAGACCCTTCCTTTATCATGAGATGTGATATTCAACTCCTTCCCATTCCAATCTTGAGACCCTTCCGATATGAAATTTGATATCTCAATGCTTCTAATATCAAACTTGAGACCCTCCCTATAGCATGAGATGTGATATCCAAGTCCTTCCCATTCCAATCCTGAGACCCTTCCTATAGCATGAGATGTGATATCTCAATGCTTCTAATACCAAACCTGAGACCCTTCCTATAACATGAGATGGGAATATCCAACTCCTTCCCATTCCAATCCTGAGACCCTTCCGATAGCAGAGATGTGATATCTCAATGCTTATACCAAACCTGAGATCCTTCCTATAACATGAGATGTGATATCCAACTCCTTCCCATTCCAATCCTGAGACACTTCCTATAGCATGAGATGTGATATCTCACTGCTTATACCAAACCTGAGACCCTTCCTATAGCATGAGATGTGATATCCAACTCCTTCCCATTCCAATCCTGAGACCCTTCCTATAGCATGAGATGTGATATCTCAATGCTTCTAATATCAAACTTGAGACCCTCCCTATAGCATGAGATGTGATACCCAAGTCCTTCCCATTCCAATCCTGAGACACTTCCTATAGCATGAGATGTGATATCTCAATGCTTCTAAATACCAAACCTGAGACTCTTCCTATAACATGAGATGTGATATCCAACTCCTTCCCATTCCAATCCTGAGACCCTTCCTATAGCATGAGATGTGATATCTCAATGCTTCTAAATACCAAACCTGAGACTCTTCCTATAACATGAGATGTGATATCCAACTCCTTCCCATTCCAATCCTGAGACCCTTCCTATAGCATGAGATGTGATATCTCAATGCTTATACCAAACCTGAGACCCTTCCTTTAGCATGAGATGTGATATCCAACTCCTTCCCATTCCAATCCTGAGACCCTTCTGATAGCATAAGATATGATATCTCAATGCTTCTATACCAAACCTGAGATCCTTCCGATAGCATGATGTGATATCTCAATACTTCTAATACCAAACCTGAGATCCTTCCTATAACATGAGATGTGATATCCAAATCCTTATCTTCCAAACCTGAGACCCTCCCTTTAGCATGAGATGTGATATCCAACTCCTTCCCATTCCAATCCTGAGACTCTTCTGATAGCATAAGATATGATATCTCAATGCTTCTATACCAAACCTGAGATCCTTCTGATAGCATGAGATGTGATATCTCAATACTTCTAATACCAAACCTGAGATCCTACCTCTAACATGAAATATGATATCCAACTCTTTCCCCTTGCAAACCTGAGAGCCTTCCTATAGCATGAGATGTGATATCCAAGTCCTTCCCATTCCAATCCTGAGACCCTTCCTATAACATGAGATGTGATATCCAACTCCTTCCCATTCCAACCTGAGACCCTTCCTATAGCATGAGTTGGGATATCCAACTCCTTCCAAATCCAATCCCGATACCCTTCTGATAACATGAGATGTGATATCCCAATGCTTCTACCAAACCTGAGACCCATACTATGGCATGCGATGTGATGTCAAACTCCTTCCCATTCTAATCCTGAGACCCTTCCTATAGCTTGAGATGTGATATCCAACTCCTTCCCATTCCAATTCTGAGACCCTTCCTATACCATGAGACTTGATATCTCAATGCTTCTAATACCAAACCTGAGACCCGTCCTATAACATGAGATGTGATATCCAAATCCTTCCCCTTCCAAACCTTAGACCCTTCCTTTATCATGAGATGTGATATTCAACTCCTTCCCATTCCAATCTTGAGACCCTTCCGATATGAAATGTGATATCTCAATGCTTCTAATATCAAACTTGAGACCCTCCCTATAGCATGAGATGTGATATCCAAGTCCTTCCCATTCCAATCCTGAGACCCTTCCTATAGCATGAGATGTGATATCTCAATGCTTCTAATACCAAACCTGAGACCCTTCCTATAACATGAGATGGGAATATCCAACTCCTTCCCATTCCAATCCTGAGACCCTTCCGATAGCAGAGATGTGATATCTCAATGCTTATACCAAACCTGAGATCCTTCCTATAACATGAGATGTGATATCCAACTCCTTCCCATTCCAATCCTGAGACACTTCCTATAGCATGAGATGTGATATCTCACTGCTTATACCAAACCTGAGACCCTTCCCATAGCATGAGATGTGATATCCAACTCCTTCCCATTCCAATCCTGAGACCCTTCCTATAGCATGAGATGTGATATCTCAATGCTTCTAATATCAAACTTGAGACCCTCCCTATAGCATGAGATGTGATACCCAAGTCCTTCCCATTCCAATCCTGAGACACTTCCTATAGCATGAGATGTGATATCTCAATGCTTCTAAATACCAAACCTGAGACTCTTCCTATAACATGAGATGTGATATCCAACTCCTTCCCATTCCAATCCTGAGACCCTTCCTATAGCATGAGATGTGATATCTCAATGCTTATACCAAACCTGAGACCCTTCCTATAGCTTGAGATGTGATATCCAACTCCTTCCCATTCCAATCCTGAGACCCTTCCTATAGCATGAGATGTGATATCTCAAGGCCTCTAATACCAAACCTGAGATCCTTCCTCTAACATGAATGTGATATCCAACTCCTTCCCCTTCCAAACCTGAGAGCCTTCCTATAGCATGAGATATGATATCCAAGTCCTTCCCATTCCAATCCTGAGACCCTTCCTATAACATGAAATGTGATATCCAACTCCATCCCATTCCAACCTGAGACCTTTCCTATAGCATGAGATGGGATATCCAACTCCTTCCAAATCCAATACTGATACCATTCCGATAGCATGAGATGTGATATCCCAATGCTTCTACCAAATCTGAGACCCATACTATGGCATAAGATGTGATATCAAACTCCTTCCCATTCCAATCCTGAGACCCTTCCTATAGCTTGAGATGTGATATCCAACTTCTTCCCATTCCAATTCTGAGACCCTTTCTATACCATGAGACTTGATATCTCAATGCTTCTAATACCAAACCTGAGACCCGTCCTATAACATGAGATGTGATATCCAAATCCTTCCCCTTCCAAACCTTAGACCCTTCCTTTATCATGAGATGTGATATCCAACTCCTTCCCATTCCAATCCTGAGACCCTTCCGATATCATGACATTTGTTATCTCAATGTTTCTAATATCAAACTTGAGACCCTCCCTATAGCATGAGATGTGACATCCAAGTCCTCCCCATTCCAATCCTGAGACCCTTCCTATAGCATGAGATGTGATATCTCAATGCTTCTAATACCAAACCTGAGACCCTTCCTATAACATGAGATGGGATATCCAACTCAGATGGGATATCCAACTCCTTCCCATTCCAATCCTGAGACCCTTCCGATAGCAGAGATGTGATATCTCAATGCTTATATCAAACCTGAGACCCTTCCTATGGCCTGAGATGTCATATACAACTCCTTCCCATTCCAATCCTGAGACCCTTCCTATAGCATGAGATGTGATATCTCAATGCTTATACCAAATCTGAGACCCTTCCTATAGCATGAGATGTGATATCCAACTCCTTCCCATTCCAATCTTGAGACCCTTCCGATATGAAATGTGATATCTCAATGCTTCTAATATCAAACTTGAGACCCTCCCTATAGCATGAGATGTGATATCCAAGTCCTTCCCATTCCAATCCTGAGACCCTTCCTATAGCATGAGATGTGATATCTCAATGCTTCTAATACCAAACCTGAGACCCTTCCTATAACATGAGATGGGAATATCCAACTCCTTCCCATTCCAATCCTGAGACCCTTCCGATAGCAGAGATGTGATATCTCAATGCTTATACCAAACCTGAGATCCTTCCTATAACATGAGATGTGATATCCAACTCCTTCCCATTCCAATCCTGAGACACTTCCTATAGCATGAGATGTGATATCTCACTGCTTATACCAAACCTGAGACCCTTCCCATAGCATGAGATGTGATATCCAACTCCTTCCCATTCCAATCCTGAGACCCTTCCTATAGCATGAGATGTGATATCTCAATGCTTCTAATATCAAACTTGAGACCCTCCCTATAGCATGAGATGTGATACCCAAGTCCTTCCCATTCCAATCCTGAGACACTTCCTATAGCATGAGATGTGATATCTCAATGCTTCTAAATACCAAACCTGAGACTCTTCCTATAACATGAGATGTGATATCCAACTCCTTCCCATTCCAATCCTGAGACCCTTCCTATAGCATGAGATGTGATATCTCAATGCTTATACCAAACCTGAGACCCTTCCTATAGCTTGAGATGTGATATCCAACTCCTTCCCATTCCAATCCTGAGACCCTTCCTATAGCATGAGATGTGATATCTCAAGGCCTCTAATACCAAACCTGAGATCCTTCCTCTAACATGAATGTGATATCCAACTCCTTCCCCTTCCAAACCTGAGAGCCTTCCTATAGCATGAGATATGATATCCAAGTCCTTCCCATTCCAATCCTGAGACCCTTCCTATAACATGAAATGTGATATCCAACTCCATCCCATTCCAACCTGAGACCTTTCCTATAGCATGAGATGGGATATCCAACTCCTTCCAAATCCAATACTGATACCATTCCGATAGCATGAGATGTGATATCCCAATGCTTCTACCAAATCTGAGACCCATACTATGGCATAAGATGTGATATCAAACTCCTTCCCATTCCAATCCTGAGACCCTTCCTATAGCTTGAGATGTGATATCCAACTTCTTCCCATTCCAATTCTGAGACCCTTTCTATACCATGAGACTTGATATCTCAATGCTTCTAATACCAAACCTGAGACCCGTCCTATAACATGAGATGTGATATCCAAATCCTTCCCCTTCCAAACCTTAGACCCTTCCTTTATCTTGAGATGTGATATCCAACTCCTTCCCATTCCAATCCTGAGACCCTTCCGATATCATGACATTTGTTATCTCAATGTTTCTAATATCAAACTTGAGACCCTCCCTATAGCATGAGATGTGACATCCAAGTCCTCCCCATTCCAATCCTGAGACCCTTCCTATAGCATGAGATGTGATATCTCAATGCTTCTAATACCAAACCTGAGACCCTTCCTATAACATGAGATGGGATATCCAACTCAGATGGGATATCCAACTCCTTCCCATTCCAATCCTGAGACCCTTCCGATAGCAGAGATGTGATATCTCAATGCTTATATCAAACCTGAGACCCTTCCTATGGCCTGAGATGTCATATACAACTCCTTCCCATTCCAATCCTGAGACCCTTCCTATAGCATGAGATGTGATATCTCAATGCTTATACCAAATCTGAGACCCTTCCTATTGCATGAGATGTGATATCCAACTCCTTCCCATTCCAATCCTGAGACCCTTCCTATAGCATGAGAAGTGATATCTCCATGCTTATACCAAACCTGAGACCCTTCCTATAGCATAAGATGTGATATCCAAATCCTTCCCATTCCAATCCTGAGACCCTTCCTATAGCATGAGATGTGATATCTCAATGCTTATACCAAACCTGAGACCCTTCCTATAGCATGAGATGTGATATCCAACTCCTTCCCATTCCAATCCTGAGACCCTTCCTATAGCATGAGATGTGATGTCTCAATGCTTCTAATACCAAACCTGAGATCCTTCCTATAACATGAGATGTGATATCCAACTCCTTCCCATTCCAATCCTGAGACCCTTATGATAGCATGAGATGTGATATCTCAATGCTTCTAATACCAAACCTGAGATCCTTCCTATAATATGAGATGTGATTTCCAAATCCTTCCCCTTCCAAACCTGAGACCCTCCCTTTAGCATGAAATGTGATATCCAACTCCTTCCCATTCCAATCCTGAGACCCTTCTGATAGCATGAGATGTGATATCTCAATGCCTCTAATACCAAACCTGAGATCCTACCTCTAACATGAAATGTGATATCCATCTCCTTCCCTTTCCAAACCTGAGACCCTGCCTATAGCATGAGATGTGATATCCAAGTCCTTCCCATTCCAATCCTGAGACCCTTCCTATAGCATGTGATGTGATATCTCAATGCTTATACCAAACCTGAGACCCTTGCTATGGCATGAGATGTCATATACAACTCCTTCCCATTCCAACCCTGAGACCCTTCCTATAGCATGAGATGTGATATCTCAATGCTTATACCAAACCTGAGACCCTTCCTATAGCATGAGATGTGATATCCAACTTCTTCCCATTCCAATCCTGAGACCCTTCCTATAGCATGAGATGTGATATCTCAATGCTTATACCAAACCTGAGACCCTTCCTATAGCATAAAATGTGATATCCAAATCCTTCCCATTCCAATCCTGAGACCCTTCCTATAGCATGAGATGTGATATCTCAATGCTTATACCAAACCTGAGACCCTTCCTATAGCATGAGATGTGATATCCAACTCCTTCCCATTCCAATCCTGAGACCCTTCCTATAGCATGAGATGTGATGTCTCAATGCTTCTAATACCAAACCTGAGATCCTTCCTATAACATGAGATGTGATATCCAACTCCTTCCCATTCCAATCCTGAGACCCTTCCTATAGCATGAGATGTGATATCCAACTCCTTCCCCTTCCAAACCTGAGAGCCTTCCTATAGCATGAGATATGATATCCAAGTCCTTCCCATTCCAATCCTGAGACCCTTCCTATAACATGAAATGTGATATCCAACTCCTTCCCATTCTAACATGAGACCCTTCCTATAGCATGAGATGGGATATCCAACTCCTTCCAAATCCAATACTGATACCCTTCTGATAGCATGACATGTGATATCCCAATGCTTCTACCAAACCTGAGACCCATACTATGGCATGAGATGTGATATCAAACTCCTTCCCATTCCAATCCTGAGACGCTTCCTATAGCTTGAGATGTGATATCCAACTCCTTCCCATTCCAATTCTGAGACCCTTCTTATACCATGAGACTTGATATCTCAATGCTTCTAATACCAAACCTGAGACCCGTCCTATAACATGAGATGTGATATCCAAATCCTTCCCCTTCCAAACCTTAGACCCTTCCTATAGCATGAGATGTGATATCTCAATGCTTCTAATACCAAACCTGAGACCCTTCCTATAACATGAGATGGGATATCCAACTCCTTCCCATTCCAATCCTGAGACCCTTCCGATAGCAAAGATGTGATATCTCAGTGCTTATACCAAACCTGAGACCCTTCCTAAGGCCTGAGATGTCATATACAACTCCTTCCCATTCCAATCCTGAGACCCTTCCTATAGCATGAGATGTGATATCTCAATGCTTATACCAAATCTGAGACCCTTCCTATAGCATGAGATGTGATATCTCAATGCTTATACCAAACCTGAGAGCCTACCTATAGCATGGGATGTGATATCCAAGTCCATCCCATTCCAATCCTTAGACCCTTCCTACAGCATGCGATGTGATATCTCAATGATTCTAATACCAAACCAGAGACCTGTCCTTTAACATGAGATGGGATATCCAACTCCTTCCCATTCCAATCCTGAGCCACTCCTGATAGCAGAGATGTGATATCTCAATGCTTATACCAAACCTGAGACCCTTCCCATAACATGAGATGTGATATCCAACTCCTTCCCGTTCCAAACCTGAGACACTTCCTATAGCATATGTGATATCCAACTCCTTCCCATTCCAAACATGAGACCCTTCCTATAGCAAGAATGTAATATCCAACTCCTACCCATTCCAATCCTGAGACCATTCCTATAGCATGAGATGTGATATATCAATGCTTCTAATACCAAACCTGAGATCCTTCCTATGACATGAGATGTGATATCCAAATCCTTCCGATTCCAATCCTGAGACCCTTCCTATAGCAAGAGATGTGATATCCAAATCCTTCCCATTCCAATCCTGAGACCCTTCCTATAACATGAGATGTGATATTCAACTCCTTCCCATTCCAACCTGAGACACTTCCTATAGCATGAGAAGGGATATCCAACTCCTTCCCAATCCAATCCTGAGAACCTTCCGATAGCAGAGATGTGATATCTCAATGCGTATACCAAACCTGAGAACCTTCCTATGGCATGAGATGTGATATCCAACTCCTTGCCATTCAAATCCTGAGACCCTTCCTATAGCATGAGATGTGATATCTCAATGCTTCTACCAAACCTGAGACCCTTCCTTTAGCATGAGATGTGATATCCAAATCCTTCACATTCCAATCCTGAGACCCTTCTTATAGCATGAGATGTGATATCTCAATGCTTCTAATACCAAACCTGAGATCCTTCCTATAACATGAGATGTGATATCCAATTCCTTCCCATTCCAAACCTGAGACCCTTCCTATTGGATGAGATGTGATATCCAACTCCTTCCCATTCCAACCCTGAGACCCTTCCTATACCATGAGATGTGATATCTCAATGCTTCTAATACCAAACCTGGGAACCGTCCTATAACATGAGATGTGATATCTCAATGTTTCTAATAAAAAACCTGAGACCCTTCCTATAACATGAGATGTGATATCCAATTCCTTCCCATTCCAAACCTGAGACCCTTCCTATTGGATGAGATGTGATATCCAAATCCTTCCCCTTCCAAGCCTGAGACCCTTCCTTTAGCATGAGATGTGATATCTCAATGTTTCTAATAAAAAACCTGAGACCCTTCCTATAGCAAGAGATGTGATATCCAAATCCTTCCCATTCCAATCCTGAGACCCTTCCTGTATATAACATGAGATGTGATATCCAACTCCTTCCCATTCCAACCTGAGACCCTTCCTATAGCATGAGATGTGATGTTCAACTCCTTACCATTCAAATCCTGAGACCCTCCCTATAACAAGAGATGTCATATCCAACTCCTTCCCATTCCAAACCTGAGACCCTTCCTATAACATGAGATGTCATATACAACTCCTTCCCATTCCAATCCTGAGACCCTTCCTATAGCATGAGATGTGATATATCAATGCTTATACCAAACCTGAGACCCTTCCTATAGCATGAGATGTGATATCCAACTCCTTCCCATTCCAATCCTGATACCCTTCCTATAGCATGAGATGTGATGTCTCAATGCTTCTAATACCAAACCTGAGATCCTTCCTATAACATGAGATGTGATATCCAACTCCTTCCATTCCAATCCTGAGACCCTTCCTGTAGCATGAGATGTTATATCTCAATACTTATACCAATCCTGAGCCTTCCTATAGCATGAGATGTGATACCCATCTCCTTCCCATTCCAATCCTGAGACGCTTCCTATAGCATGAGATGTGATATCTCAATGCCTCTAATACCAAACCTGAGATCCTTCCTCTAACATGAAATGTGATATCCAACTCCTTCCCTTTCCAAATCTGAGAGCCTATCTATAGCATGAGATGTGATATCCAAGTCCTTCCCATTCCAATCCTTAGACCCTTCCTGCAGCGTGCAATATGATATCTCAATGATTCTAATAACAAACCTGAGACCCGTCCTATAACATGAGATGGGATATCCAACTCCTTCCCAATCCAATCCTGAGACCCTTCCGATAGCAGAGATGTGATATCTCAATGCTTATACCAAACCTGAGATCCTTCCTATAACATGAGATGTGATATCCAACTCCTTCGCATTCCAATCCTGAGACACTTCCTATAGCATGAGATGTGATATCTCACTGCTTATACCAAACCTGAGACCCGTCCTATAGCATGAGATGTGATATCCAACTCCTTCCCATTCCAATCCTGAGACCCTTCCTATAGCATGAGATGTGATATCTCAATGCTTCTAATATCAAACTTGAGACCCTCCCTATAGCATGAGATGTGATACCCAAGTCCTTCCCATTCCAATCCTGAGACCCTTCCTATAGCATGAGATGTGATATCTCAATGCTTCTAATACCAAACCTGAGACTCTTCCTATAACATGAGATGGGATATCCAACTCCTTCCCATTCCAATCCTGAGACCCTTTTGATAGCAGAGATGTGATATCTCAATGTTTATACCAAACCTGAGACCCTTCATACGGCATGAGATGTCATATTCAACTCCTTCCCATTCCAATCCTGAGACCCTTCCTATAGCATGAGATGTGATATCCAACTCCTTCCCATTCCAATCCTGAGACCCTTCCTATAGCATGAGATGTGATGTCTCAATGCTTCTAATACCAAACCTGAGATCCTTCCTATAACATGAGATGTGATATCCAACTCCTTCCATTCCAATCCTGAGACCCTTCCTACAGCATGAGATGTGATATCTCAATGCTTATACCAAACCTGAGACCCTTCCTATAGCATGAGATGTGATATCCAACTCCTTCCCATTCCAATCCTGAGACCCTTCCTATAGCCTGAGATGTGATATCTCAATGCCTCTAATACCAAACCTGAGATCCTTCCTCTAACATGAAATGTGATATCCAACTCCTTCACTTTCCAAACCTGAGAGCCTATCTATAGCATGAGATGTGATATCCAAGTCCTTCCCATTCCAATCCTTAGACCCTTCCTACAGCATGCAATATGATATCTCAATGATTCTAATAAAAAACCTGAGACCCGTCCTATAACATGAGATGGGATATCCAACTCCTTCCCATTCCAATCCTGAGACACTTCCGATAGCAGAGATGTGATATCTCAATGTTTATACCAAACCTGAGACCCTTCCTATAACATGAGATGTGATATCCAACTCCTTCCCGTTCCAAACCTGAGACCCTTCCTTTAGCATGAGATGTGATATCCAGCTCCTTCCCATTCCAATCCTGAGACACTTCCGATAGCATGAGATGTGATATCTCAATGCTTCTAATATCAAAACTGAGACCCTCCCTATAGCATGATATGTGATATCTAAGTCCTTCCCATTCCAATCCTGAGACCCTTCCTATAGCATGAGATGTGATATCTCAATGCTTCTACCAAACCTGAGACCCTTCCTTTAGCATGAGATGTGATATCCAACTCCTTCCCATTCCAATCCTGAGACCCTTCCTATAGCATGAGATGTGATATCTCAATACTTCTAATACCAAACCTGAGATCCTTCCGATAACATGAGATGTGATATCCAAATCCTTCGCCTTCCAAACCTGAGACCCTCCCTTTAGCATGAGATGTGATATCCAACTCCTTCCCATTCCAATCCTGAGACCCTTCTGATAGCATAAGATATGATATCTCAATGCTTCTATACCAAACCTGAGATCCTTCCGATAGCATGATGTGATATCTCAATACTTCTAATACCAAACCTGAGATCCTTCCTATAACATGAGATGTGATATCCAAATCCTTATCTTCCAAACCTGAGACCCTCCCTTTAGCATGAGATGTGATATCCAACTCCTTCCCATTCCAATCCTGAGACTCTTCTGAGCGCATAAGATATGATATCTCAATGCTTCTATACCAAACCTGAGATCCTTCTGATAGCATGAGATGTGATATCTCAATACTTCTAATACCAAACCTGAGATCCTACCTCTAACATGAAATATGATATCCAACTCTTTCCCCTTGCAAACCTGAGAGCCTTCCTATAGCATGAGATGTGATATCCAAGTCCTTCCCATTCCAATCCTGAGACCCTTCCTATAACATGAGATGTGATATCCAACTCCTTCCCATTCCAACCTGAGACCCTTCCTATAGCATGAGTTGGGATATCCAACTCCTTCCAAATCCAATCCCGATACCCTTCTGATAACATGAGATGTGATATCCCAATGCTTCTACCAAACCTGAGACCCATACTATGGCATGAGATGTGATGTCAAACTCCTTCCCATTCTAATCCTGAGACCCTTCCTATAGCTTGAGATGTGATATCCAACTCCTTCCCATTCCAATTCTGAGACCCTTCCTATACCATGAGACTTGATATCTCAATGCTTCTAATACCAAACCTGAGACCCGTCCTATAACATGAGATGTGATATCCAAATCCTTCCCCTTCCAAACCTTAGACCCTTCCTTTATCATGAGATGTGATATTCAACTCCTTCCCATTCCAATCTTGAGACCCTTCCGATATGAAATTTGATATCTCAATGCTTCTAATATCAAACTTGAGACCCTCCCTATAGCATGAGATGTGATATCCAAGTCCTTCCCATTCCAATCCTGAGACCCTTCCTATAGCATGAGATGTGATATCTCAATGCTTCTAATACCAAACCTGAGACCCTTCCTATAACATGAGATGGGAATATCCAACTCCTTCCCATTCCAATCCTGAGACCCTTCCGATAGCAGAGATGTGATATCTCAATGCTTATACCAAACCTGAGATCCTTCCTATAACATGAGATGTGATATCCAACTCCTTCCCATTCCAATCCTGAGACACTTCCTATAGCATGAGATGTGATATCTCACTGCTTATACCAAACCTGAGACCCTTCCTATAGCATGAGATGTGATATCCAACTCCTTCCCATTCCAATCCTGAGACCCTTCCTATAGCATGAGATGTGATATCTCAATGCTTCTAATATCAAACTTGAGACCCTCCCTATAGCATGAGATGTGATACCCAAGTCCTTCCCATTCCAATCCTGAGACACTTCCTATAGCATGAGATGTGATATCTCAATGCTTCTAAATACCAAACCTGAGACTCTTCCTATAACATGAGATGTGATATCCAACTCCTTCCCATTCCAATCCTGAGACCCTTCCTATAGCATGAGATGTGATATCTCAATGCTTCTAAATACCAAACCTGAGACTCTTCCTATAACATGAGATGTGATATCCAACTCCTTCCCATTCCAATCCTGAGACCCTTCCTATAGCATGAGATGTGATATCTCAATGCTTATACCAAACCTGAGACCCTTCCTTTAGCATGAGATGTGATATCCAACTCCTTCCCATTCCAATCCTGAGACCCTTCTGATAGCATAAGATATGATATCTCAATGCTTCTATACCAAACCTGAGATCCTTCCGATAGCATGATGTGATATCTCAATACTTCTAATACCAAACCTGAGATCCTTCCTATAACATGAGATGTGATATCCAAATCCTTATCTTCCAAACCTGAGACCCTCCCTTTAGCATGAGATGTGATATCCAACTCCTTCCCATTCCAATCCTGAGACTCTTCCGATAGCATAAGATATGATATCTCAATGCTTCTATACCAAACCTGAGATCCTTCTGATAGCATGAGATGTGATATCTCAATACTTCTAATACCAAACCTGAGATCCTACCTCTAACATGAAATATGATATCCAACTCTTTCCCCTTGCAAACCTGAGAGCCTTCCTATAGCATGAGATGTGATATCCAAGTCCTTCCCATTCCAATCCTGAGACCCTTCCTATAACATGAGATGTGATATCCAACTCCTTCCCATTCCAACCTGAGACCCTTCCTATAGCATGAGTTGGGATATCCAACTCCTTCCAAATCCAATCCCGATACCCTTCTGATAACATGAGATGTGATATCCCAATGCTTCTACCAAACCTGAGACCCATACTATGGCATGAGATGTGATGTCAAACTCCTTCCCATTCTAATCCTGAGACCCTTCCTATAGCTTGAGATGTGATATCCAACTCCTTCCCATTCCAATTCTGAGACCCTTCCTATACCATGAGACTTGATATCTCAATGCTTCTAATACCAAACCTGAGACCCGTCCTATAACATGAGATGTGATATCCAAATCCTTCCCCTTCCAAACCTTAGACCCTTCCTTTATCATGAGATGTGATATTCAACTCCTTCCCATTCCAATCTTGAGACCCTTCCGATATGAAATGTGATATCTCAATGCTTCTAATATCAAACTTGAGACCCTCCCTGTAGCATGAGATGTGATATCCAAGTCCTTCCCATTCCAATCCTGAGACCCTTCCTATAGCATGAGATGTGATATCTCAATGCTTCTAATACCAAACCTGAGACCCTTCCTATAACATGAGATGGGAATATCCAACTCCTTCCCATTCCAATCCTGAGACCCTTCCGATAGCAGAGATGTGATATCTCAATGCTTATACCAAACCTGAGATCCTTCCTATAACATGAGATGTGATATCCAACTCCTTCCCATTCCAATCCTGAGACACTTCCTATAGCATGAGATGTGATATCTCACTGCTTATACCAAACCTGAGACCCTTCCTATAGCATGAGATGTGATATCCAACTCCTTCCCATTCCAATCCTGAGACCCTTCCTATAGCATGAGATGTGATATCTCAATGCTTCTAATATCAAACTTGAGACCCTCCCTATAGCATGAGATGTGATACCCAAGTCCTTCCCATTCCAATCCTGAGACACTTCCTATAGCATGAGATGTGATATCTCAATGCTTCTAAATACCAAACCTGAGACTCTTCCTATAACATGAGATGTGATATCCAACTCCTTCCCATTCCAATCCTGAGACCCTTCCTATAGCATGAGATGTGATATCTCAATGCTTATACCAAACCTGAGACCCTTCCTATAGCTTGAGATGTGATATCCAACTCCTTCCCATTCCAATCCTGAGACCCTTCCTATAGCATGAGATGTGATATCTCAAGGCCTCTAATACCAAACCTGAGATCCTTCCTCTAACATGAATGTGATATCCAACTCCTTCCCCTTCCAAACCTGAGAGCCTTCCTATAGCATAAGATATGATATCCAAGTCCTTCCCATTCCAATCCTGAGACCCTTCCTATAACATGAAATGTGATATCCAACTCCATCCCATTCCAACCTGAGACCTTTCCTATAGCATGAGATGGGATATCCAACTCCTTCCAAATCCAATACTGATACCATTCCGATAGCATGAGATGTGATATCCCAATGCTTCTACCAAATCTGAGACCCATACTATGGCATAAGATGTGATATCAAACTCCTTCCCATTCCAATCCTGAGACCCTTCCTATAGCTTGAGATGTGATATCCAACTTCTTGCCATTCCAATTCTGAGACCCTTTCTATACCATGAGACTTGATATCTCAATGCTTCTAATACCAAACCTGAGACCCGTCCTATAACATGAGATGTGATATCCAAATCCTTCCCCTTCCAAACCTTAGACCCTTCCTTTATCATGAGATGTGATATCCAACTCCTTCCCATTCCAATCCTGAGACCCTTCCGATATCATGACATTTGTTATCTCAATGTTTCTAATATCAAACTTGAGACCCTCCCTATAGCATGAGATGTGACATCCAAGTCCTCCCCATTCCAATCCTGAGACCCTTCCTATAGCATGAGATGTGATATCTCAATGCTTCTAATACCAAACCTGAGACCCTTCCTATAACATGAGATGGGATATCCAACTCAGATGGGATATCCAACTCCTTCCCATTCCAATCCTGAGACCCTTCCGATAGCAGAGATGTGATATCTCAATGCTTATATCAAACCTGAGACCCTTCCTATGGCCTGAGATGTCATATACAACTCCTTCCCATTCCAATCCTGAGACCCTTCCTATAGCATGAGATGTGATATCTCAATGCTTATACCAAATCTGAGACCCTTCCTATAGCATGAGATGTGATATCCAACTCCTTCCCATTCCAATCCTGAGACCCTTCCTATAGCATGAGAAGTGATATCTCCATGCTTATACCAAACCTGAGACCCTTCCTATAGCATAAGATGTGATATCCAAATCCTTCCCATTCCAATCCTGAGACCCTTCCTATAGCATGAGATGTGATATCTCAATGCTTATACCAAACCTGAGACCCTTCCTATAGCATGAGATGTGATATCCAACTCCTTCCCATTCCAATCCTGAGACCCTTCCTATAGCATGAGATGTGATGTCTCAATGCTTCTAATACCAAACCTGAGATCCTTCCTATAACATGAGATGTGATATCCAACTCCTTCCATTCCAATCCTGAGACCCTTATGATAGCATGAGATGTGATATCTCAATGCTTCTAATACCAAACCTGAGATCCTTCCTATAATGAGATGTGATTTCCAAATCCTTCCCCTTCCAAACCTGAGACCCTCCCTTTAGCATGAAATGTGATATCCAACTCCTTCCCATTCCAATCCTGAGACCCTTCTGATAGCATGAGATGTGATATCTCAATGCCTCTAATACCAAACCTGAGATCCTACCTCTAACATGAAATGTGATATCCATCTCCTTCCCTTTCCAAACCTGAGACCCTGCCTATAGCATGAGATGTGATATCCAAGTCCTTCCCATTCCAATCCTGAGACCCTTCCTATAGCATGTGATGTGATATCTCAATGCTTATACCAAACCTGAGACCCTTGCTATGGCATGAGATGTCATATACAACTCCTTCCCATTCCAACCCTGAGACCCTTCCTATAGCATGAGATGTGATATCTCAATGCTTATACCAAACCTGAGACCCTTCCTATAGCATGAGATGTGATATCCAACTTCTTCCCATTCCAATCCTGAGACCCTTCCTATAGCATGAGATGTGATATCTCAATGCTTATACCAAACCTGAGACCCTTCCTATAGCATAAAATGTGATATCCAAATCCTTCCCATTCCAATCCTGAGACCCTTCCTATAGCATGAGATGTGATATCTCAATGCTTATACCAAACCTGAGACCCTTCCTATAGCATGAGATGTGATATCCAACTCCTTCCCATTCCAATCCTGAGACCCTTCCTATAGCATGAGATGTGATGTCTCAATGCTTCTAATACCAAACCTGAGATCCTTCCTATAACATGAGATGTGATATCCAACTCCTTCCCATTCCAATCCTGAGACCCTTCCTATAGCATGAGATGTGATATCCAACTTCTTCCCATTCCAATCCTGAGACCCTTCCTATAGCATGAGATGTGATATCTCAATGCTTATACCAAACCTGAGATCCTTCCTCTAACATGAAATGTGATATCCAACTCCTTCCCCTTCGAAACCTGAGAGCCTTCCTATAGCATGAGATATGATATCCAAGTCCTTCCCATTCCAATCCTGAGACCCTTCCTATAACATGAAATGTGATATCCAACTCCTTCCCATTCTAACATGAGACCCTTCCTATAGCATGAGATGGGATATCCAACTCCTTCCAAATCCAATACTGATACCCTTCCGATAGCATGACATGTGATATCCCAATGCTTCGACCAAACCTGAGACCCATACTATGGCATGAGATGTGATATCTCAATGCTTCTAATACCAAACCTGAGACCCTTCCTATAACATGAGATGGGATATCCAACTCCTTCCCATTCCAATCCTGAGACCCTTCCGATAGCAAAGATGTGATATCTCAGTGCTTATACCAAACCTGAGACCCTTCCTAAGGCCTGAGATGTCATATACAACTCCTTCCCATTCCAATCCTGAGACCCTTCCTATAGCATGAGATGTGATATCTCAATGCTTATACCAAATCTGAGACCCTTCCTATAGCATGAGATTTGATATCCAACACCTTCCCATTCCAATCCTGAGACCCTTCCTATAGCATGAGAAGTGATATCTCCATGCTTATACCAAACCTGAGACCCTTCCTATAGCATGAGATGTGATATCCAAATCCTTCCCATTCCAATCCTGAGACCCTTCCTATAGCATGAGATGTGATATCTCAATGCTTATAGCAAACCTGAGAGCCTACCTATAGCATGGGATGTGATATCCAAGTCCATCCCATTCCAATCCTTAGACCCTTCCTACAGCATGCGATGTGATATCTCAATGATTCTAATACCAAACCAGAGACCTGTCCTTTAACATGAGATGGGATATCCAACTCCTTCCCATTCCAATCCTGAGCCACTCCTGATAGCAGAGATGTGATATCTCAATGCTTATACCAAACCTGAGACCCTTCCTATAACATGAGATGTGATATCCAACTCCTTCCCGTTCCAAACCTGAGACACTTCCTATAGCATATGTGATATCCAACTCCTTCCCATTCCAAACATGAGACCCTTCCTATAGCAAGAATGTAATATCCAACTCCTACCCATTCCAATCCTGAGACCATTCCTATAGCATGAGATGTGATATATCAATGCTTCTAATACCAAACCTGAGATCCTTCCTATGACATGAGATGTGATATCCAAATCCTTCCGATTCCAATCCTGAGACCCTTCCTATAGCAAGAGATGTGATATCCAAATCCTTCCCATTCCAATCCTGAGACCCTTCCTATAACATGAGATGTGATATTCAACTCCTTCCCATTCCAACCTGAGACACTTCCTATAGCATGAGAAGGGATATCCAACTCCTTCCCAATCCAATCCTGAGAACCTTCCGATAGCAGAGATGTGATAACTCAATGCGTATACCAAACCTGAGAACCTTCCTATGGCATGAGATGTGATGTCTCAATGCTTCTAATACCAAACCTGAGATCCTTCCTATAACATGAGATGTGATATCCAACTCCTTCCATTCCAATCCTGAGACCCTTCCTGTAGCATGAGATGTTATATCTCAATACTTATACCAATCCTGAGCCTTCCTATAGCATGAGATGTGATACCCATCTCCTTCCCATTCCAATCCTGAGACGCTTCCTATAGCATGAGATGTGATATCTCAATGCCTCTAATACCAAACCTGAGATCCTTCCTCTAACATGAAATGTGATATCCAACTCCTTCCCTTTCCAAATCTGAGAGCCTATCTATAGCATGAGATGTGATATCCAAGTCCTTCCCATTCCAATCCTTAGACCCTTCCTGCAGCGTGCAATATGATATCTCAATGATTCTAATAACAAACCTGAGACCCGTCCTATAACATGAGATGGGATATCCAACTCCTTCCCAATCCAATCCTGAGACCCTTCCGATAGCAGAGATGTGATATCTCAATGCTTATACCAAACCTGAGATCCTTCCTATAACATGAGATGTGATATCCAACTCCTTCGCATTCCAATCCTGAGACACTTCCTATAGCATGAGATGTGATATCTCACTGCTTATACCAAACCTGAGACCCGTCCTATAGCATGAGATGTGATATCCAACTCCTTCCCATTCCAATCCTGAGACCCTTCCTATAGCATGAGATGTGATATCTCAATGCTTCTAATATCAAACTTGAGACCCTCCCTATAGCATGAGATGTGATACCCAAGTCCTTCCCATTCCAATCCTGAGACCCTTCCTATAGCATGAGATGTGATATCTCAATGCTTCTAATACCAAACCTGAGACTCTTCCTATAACATGAGATGGGATATCCAACTCCTTCCCATTCCAATCCTGAGACCCTTTTGATAGCAGAGATGTGATATCTCAATGTTTATACCAAACCTGAGACCCTTCATACGGCATGAGATGTCATATTCAACTCCTTCCCATTCCAATCCTGAGACCCTTCCTATAGCATGAGATGTGATATCCAACTCCTTCCCATTCCAATCCTGAGACCCTTCCTATAGCATGAGATGTGATGTCTCAATGCTTCTAATACCAAACCTGAGATCCTTCCTATAACATGAGATGTGATATCCAACTCCTTCCATTCCAATCCTGAGACCCTTCCTACAGCATGAGATGTGATATCTCAATGCTTATACCAAACCTGAGACCCTTCCTATAGCATGAGATGTGATATCCAACTCCTTCCCATTCCAATCCTGAGACCCTTCCTATAGCCTGAGATGTGATATCTCAATGCCTCTAATACCAAACCTGAGATCCTTCCTCTAACATGAAATGTGATATCCAACTCCTTCACTTTCCAAACCTGAGAGCCTATCTATAGCATGAGATGTGATATCCAAGTCCTTCCCATTCCAATCCTTAGACCCTTCCTACAGCATGCAATATGATATCTCAATGATTCTAATAAAAAACCTGAGACCCGTCCTATAACATGAGATGGGATATCCAACTCCTTCCCATTCCAATCCTGAGACACTTCCGATAGCAGAGATGTGATATCTCAATGTTTATACCAAACCTGAGACCCTTCCTATAACATGAGATGTGATATCCAACTCCTTCCCGTTCCAAACCTGAGACCCTTCCTTTAGCATGAGATGTGATATCCAGCTCCTTCCCATTCCAATCCTGAGACACTTCCGATAGCATGAGATGTGATATCTCAATGCTTCTAATATCAAAACTGAGACCCTCCCTATAGCATGATATGTGATATCTAAGTCCTTCCCATTCCAATCCTGAGACCCTTCCTATAGCATGAGATGTGATATCTCAATGCTTCTACCAAACCTGAGACCCTTCCTTTAGCATGAGATGTGATATCCAACTCCTTCCCATTCCAATCCTGAGACCCTTCCTATAGCATGAGATGTGATATCTCAATACTTCTAATACCAAACCTGAGATCCTTCCGATAACATGAGATGTGATATCCAAATCCTTCGCCTTCCAAACCTGAGACCCTCCCTTTAGCATGAGATGTGATATCCAACTCCTTCCCATTCCAATCCTGAGACCCTTCTGATAGCATAAGATATGATATCTCAATGCTTCTATACCAAACCTGAGATCCTTCCGATAGCATGATGTGATATCTCAATACTTCTAATACCAAACCTGAGATCCTTCCTATAACATGAGATGTAATATCCAAATCCTTATCTTCCAAACCTGAGACCCTCCCTTTAGCATGAGATGTGATATCCAACTCCTTCCCATTCCAATCCTGAGACTCTTCTGAGCGCATAAGATATGATATCTCAATGCTTCTATACCAAACCTGAGATCCTTCTGATAGCATGAGATGTGATATCTCAATACTTCTAATACCAAACCTGAGATCCTACCTCTAACATGAAATATGATATCCAACTCTTTCCCCTTGCAAACCTGAGAGCCTTCCTATAGCATGAGATGTGATATCCAAGTCCTTCCCATTCCAATCCTGAGACCCTTCCTATAACATGAGATGTGATATCCAACTCCTTCCCATTCCAACCTGAGACCCTTCCTATAGCATGAGTTGGGATATCCAACTCCTTCCAAATCCAATCCCGATACCCTTCTGATAACATGAGATGTGATATCCCAATGCTTCTACCAAACCTGAGACCCATACTATGGCATGAGATGTGATGTCAAACTCCTTCCCATTCTAATCCTGAGACCCTTCCTATAGCTTGAGATGTGATATCCAACTCCTTCCCATTCCAATTCTGAGACCCTTCCTATACCATGAGACTTGATATCTCAATGCTTCTAATACCAAACCTGAGACCCGTCCTATAACATGAGATGTGATATCCAAATCCTTCCCCTTCCAAACCTTAGACCCTTCCTTTATCATGAGATGTGATATTCAACTCCTTCCCATTCCAATCTTGAGACCCTTCCGATATGAAATTTGATATCTCAATGCTTCTAATATCAAACTTGAGACCCTCCCTATAGCATGAGATGTGATATCCAAGTCCTTCCCATTCCAATCCTGAGACCCTTCCTATAGCATGAGATGTGATATCTCAATGCTTCTAATACCAAACCTGAGACCCTTCCTATAACATGAGATGGGAATATCCAACTCCTTCCCATTCCAATCCTGAGACCCTTCCGATAGCAGAGATGTGATATCTCAATGCTTATACCAAACCTGAGATCCTTCCTATAACATGAGATGTGATATCCAACTCCTTCCCATTCCAATCCTGAGACACTTCCTATAGCATGAGATGTGATATCTCACTGCTTATACCAAACCTGAGACCCTTCCTATAGCATGAGATGTGATATCCAACTCCTTCCCATTCCAATCCTGAGACCCTTCCTATAGCATGAGATGTGATATCTCAATGCTTCTAATATCAAACTTGAGACCCTCCCTATAGCATGAGATGTGATACCCAAGTCCTTCCCATTCCAATCCTGAGACACTTCCTATAGCATGAGATGTGATATCTCAATGCTTCTAAATACCAAACCTGAGACTCTTCCTATAACATGAGATGTGATATCCAACTCCTTCCCATTCCAATCCTGAGACCCTTCCTATAGCATGAGATGTGATATCTCAATGCTTCTAAATACCAAACCTGAGACTCTTCCTATAACATGAGATGTGATATCCAACTCCTTCCCATTCCAATCCTGAGACCCTTCCTATAGCATGAGATGTGATATCTCAATGCTTATACCAAACCTGAGACCCTTCCTTTAGCATGAGATGTGATATCCAACTCCTTCCCATTCCAATCCTGAGACCCTTCTGATAGCATAAGATATGATATCTCAATGCTTCTATACCAAACCTGAGATCCTTCCGATAGCATGATGTGATATCTCAATACTTCTAATACCAAACCTGAGATCCTTCCTATAACATGAGATGTGATATCCAAATCCTTATCTTCCAAACCTGAGACCCTCCCTTTAGCATGAGATGTGATATCCAACTCCTTCCCATTCCAATCCTGAGACTCTTCTGATAGCATAAGATATGATATCTCAATGCTTCTATACCAAACCTGAGATCCTTCTGATAGCATGAGATGTGATATCTCAATACTTCTAATACCAAACCTGAGATCCTACCTCTAACATGAAATATGATATCCAACTCTTTCCCCTTGCAAACCTGAGAGCCTTCCTATAGCATGAGATGTGATATCCAAGTCCTTCCCATTCCAATCCTGAGACCCTTCCTATAACATGAGATGTGATATCCAACTCCTTCCCATTCCAACCTGAGACCCTTCCTATAGCATGAGTTGGGATATCCAACTCCTTCCAAATCCAATCCCGATACCCTTCTGATAACATGAGATGTGATATCCCAATGCTTCTACCAAACCTGAGACCCATACTATGGCATGAGATGTGATGTCAAACTCCTTCCCATTCTAATCCTGAGACCCTTCCTATAGCTTGAGATGTGATATCCAACTCCTTCCCATTCCAATTCTGAGACCCTTCCTATACCATGAGACTTGATATCTCAATGCTTCTAATACCAAACCTGAGACCCGTCCTATAACATGAGATGTGATATCCAAATCCTTCCCCTTCCAAACCTTAGACCCTTCCTTTATCATGAGATGTGATATTCAACTCCTTCCCATTCCAATCTTGAGACCCTTCCGATATGAAATGTGATATCTCAATGCTTCTAATATCAAACTTGAGACCCTCCCTGTAGCATGAGATGTGATATCCAAGTCCTTCCCATTCCAATCCTGAGACCCTTCCTATAGCATGAGATGTGATATCTCAATGCTTCTAATACCAAACCTGAGACCCTTCCTATAACATGAGATGGGAATATCCAACTCCTTCCCATTCCAATCCTGAGACCCTTCCGATAGCAGAGATGTGATATCTCAATGCTTATACCAAACCTGAGATCCTTCCTATAACATGAGATGTGATATCCAACTCCTTCCCATTCCAATCCTGAGACACTTCCTATAGCATGAGATGTGATATCTCACTGCTTATACCAAACCTGAGACCCTTCCTATAGCATGAGATGTGATATCCAACTCCTTCCCATTCCAATCCTGAGACCCTTCCTATAGCATGAGATGTGATATCTCAATGCTTCTAATATCAAACTTGAGACCCTCCCTATAGCATGAGATGTGATACCCAAGTCCTTCCCATTCCAATCCTGAGACACTTCCTATAGCATGAGATGTGATATCTCAATGCTTCTAAATACCAAACCTGAGACTCTTCCTATAACATGAGATGTGATATCCAACTCCTTCCCATTCCAATCCTGAGACCCTTCCTATAGCATGAGATGTGATATCTCAATGCTTATACCAAACCTGAGACCCTTCCTATAGCTTGAGATGTGATATCCAACTCCTTCCCATTCCAATCCTGAGACCCTTCCTATAGCATGAGATGTGATATCTCAAGGCCTCTAATACCAAACCTGAGATCCTTCCTCTAACATGAATGTGATATCCAACTCCTTCCCCTTCCAAACCTGAGAGCCTTCCTATAGCATAAGATATGATATCCAAGTCCTTCCCATTCCAATCCTGAGACCCTTCCTATAACATGAAATGTGATATCCAACTCCATCCCATTCCAACCTGAGACCTTTCCTATAGCATGAGATGGGATATCCAACTCCTTCCAAATCCAATACTGATACCATTCCGATAGCATGAGATGTGATATCCCAATGCTTCTACCAAATCTGAGACCCATACTATGGCATAAGATGTGATATCAAACTCCTTCCCATTCCAATCCTGAGACCCTTCCTATAGCTTGAGATGTGATATCCAACTTCTTGCCATTCCAATTCTGAGACCCTTTCTATACCATGAGACTTGATATCTCAATGCTTCTAATACCAAACCTGAGACCCGTCCTATAACATGAGATGTGATATCCAAATCCTTCCCCTTCCAAACCTTAGACCCTTCCTTTATCATGAGATGTGATATCCAACTCCTTCCCATTCCAATCCTGAGACCCTTCCGATATCATGACATTTGTTATCTCAATGTTTCTAATATCAAACTTGAGACCCTCCCTATAGCATGAGATGTGACATCCAAGTCCTCCCCATTCCAATCCTGAGACCCTTCCTATAGCATGAGATGTGATATCTCAATGCTTCTAATACCAAACCTGAGACCCTTCCTATAACATGAGATGGGATATCCAACTCAGATGGGATATCCAACTCCTTCCCATTCCAATCCTGAGACCCTTCCGATAGCAGAGATGTGATATCTCAATGCTTATATCAAACCTGAGACCCTTCCTATGGCCTGAGATGTCATATACAACTCCTTCCCATTCCAATCCTGAGACCCTTCCTATAGCATGAGATGTGATATCTCAATGCTTATACCAAATCTGAGACCCTTCCTATAGCATGAGATGTGATATCCAACTCCTTCCCATTCCAATCCTGAGACCCTTCCTATAGCATGAGAAGTGATATCTCCATGCTTATACCAAACCTGAGACCCTTCCTATAGCATAAGATGTGATATCCAAATCCTTCCCATTCCAATCCTGAGACCCTTCCTATAGCATGAGATGTGATATCTCAATGCTTATACCAAACCTGAGACCCTTCCTATAGCATGAGATGTGATATCCAACTCCTTCCCATTCCAATCCTGAGACCCTTCCTATAGCATGAGATGTGATGTCTCAATGCTTCTAATACCAAACCTGAGATCCTTCCTATAACATGAGATGTGATATCCAACTCCTTCCCATTCCAATCCTGAGACCCTTATGATAGCATGAGATGTGATATCTCAATGCTTCTAATACCAAACCTGAGATCCTTCCTATAATGAGATGTGATTTCCAAATCCTTCCCCTTCCAAACCTGAGACCCTCCCTTTAGCATGAAATGTGATATCCAACTCCTTCCCATTCCAATCCTGAGACCCTTCTGATAGCATGAGATGTGATATCTCAATGCCTCTAATACCAAACCTGAGATCCTACCTCTAACATGAAATGTGATATCCATCTCCTTCCCTTTCCAAACCTGAGACCCTGCCTATAGCATGAGATGTGATATCCAAGTCCTTCCCATTCCAATCCTGAGACCCTTCCTATAGCATGTGATGTGATATCTCAATGCTTATACCAAACCTGAGACCCTTGCTATGGCATGAGATGTCATATACAACTCCTTCCCATTCCAACCCTGAGACCCTTCCTATAGCATGAGATGTGATATCTCAATGCTTATACCAAACCTGAGACCCTTCCTATAGCATGAGATGTGATATCCAACTTCTTCCCATTCCAATCCTGAGACCCTTCCTATAGCATGAGATGTGATATCTCAATGCTTATACCAAACCTGAGACCCTTCCTATAGCATAAAATGTGATATCCAAATCCTTCCCATTCCAATCCTGAGACCCTTCCTATAGCATGAGATGTGATATCTCAATGCTTATACCAAACCTGAGACCCTTCCTATAGCATGAGATGTGATATCCAACTCCTTCCCATTCCAATCCTGAGACCCTTCCTATAGCATGAGATGTGATGTCTCAATGCTTCTAATACCAAACCTGAGATCCTTCCTATAACATGAGATGTGATATCCAACTCCTTCCCATTCCAATCCTGAGACCCTTCCTATAGCATGAGATGTGATATCCAACTTCTTCCCATTCCAATCCTGAGACCCTTCCTATAGCATGAGATGTGATATCTCAATGCTTATACCAAACCTGAGATCCTTCCTCTAACATGAAATGTGATATCCAACTCCTTCCCCTTCGAAACCTGAGAGCCTTCCTATAGCATGAGATATGATATCCAAGTCCTTCCCATTCCAATCCT
The DNA here is from genome assembly GCF_040938575.1 of Ambystoma mexicanum. NCBI lineage: Eukaryota > Metazoa > Chordata > Amphibia > Caudata > Ambystomatidae > Ambystoma > Ambystoma mexicanum. Next base: position 361,786 of record NW_027182328.1, on the reverse strand, counting down.
GAGACCCTTCCTATAACATGAAATGTGATATCCAACTCCTTCCCATTCTAACATGAGACCCTTCCTATAGCATGAGATGGGATATCCAACTCCTTCCAAATCCAATACTGATACCCTTCCGATAGCATGACATGTGATATCCCAATGCTTCGACCAAACCTGAGACCCATACTATGGCATGAGATGTGATATCTCAATGCTTCTAATACCAAACCTGAGACCCTTCCTATAACATGAGATGGGATATCCAACTCCTTCCCATTCCAATCCTGAGACCCTTCCGATAGCAAAGATGTGATATCTCAGTGCTTATACCAAACCTGAGACCCTTCCTAAGGCCTGAGATGTCATATACAACTCCTTCCCATTCCAATCCTGAGACCCTTCCTATAGCATGAGATGTGATATCTCAATGCTTATACCAAATCTGAGACCCTTCCTATAGCATGAGATTTGATATCCAACACCTTCCCATTCCAATCCTGAGACCCTTCCTATAGCATGAGAAGTGATATCTCCATGCTTATACCAAACCTGAGACCCTTCCTATAGCATGAGATGTGATATCCAAATCCTTCCCATTCCAATCCTGAGACCCTTCCTATAGCATGAGATGTGATATCTCAATGCTTATAGCAAACCTGAGAGCCTACCTATAGCATGGGATGTGATATCCAAGTCCATCCCATTCCAATCCTTAGACCCTTCCTACAGCATGCGATGTGATATCTCAATGATTCTAATACCAAACCAGAGACCTGTCCTTTAACATGAGATGGGATATCCAACTCCTTCCCATTCCAATCCTGAGCCACTCCTGATAGCAGAGATGTGATATCTCAATGCTTATACCAAACCTGAGACCCTTCCTATAACATGAGATGTGATATCCAACTCCTTCCCGTTCCAAACCTGAGACACTTCCTATAGCATATGTGATATCCAACTCCTTCCCATTCCAAACATGAGACCCTTCCTATAGCAAGAATGTAATATCCAACTCCTACCCATTCCAATCCTGAGACCATTCCTATAGCATGAGATGTGATATATCAATGCTTCTAATACCAAACCTGAGATCCTTCCTATGACATGAGATGTGATATCCAAATCCTTCCGATTCCAATCCTGAGACCCTTCCTATAGCAAGAGATGTGATATCCAAATCCTTCCCATTCCAATCCTGAGACCCTTCCTATAACATGAGATGTGATATTCAACTCCTTCCCATTCCAACCTGAGACACTTCCTATAGCATGAGAAGGGATATCCAACTCCTTCCCAATCCAATCCTGAGAACCTTCCGATAGCAGAGATGTGATAACTCAATGCGTATACCAAACCTGAGAACCTTCCTATGGCATGAGATGTGATATCCAACTCCTTGCCATTCAAATCCTGAGACCCTTCCTATAGCATGAGATGTGATATCTCAATGCTTCTACCAAACCTGAGACCCTTCCTTTAGCATGAGATGTGATATCCAAATCCTTCACATTCCAATCCTGAGACCCTTCCTATAGCATGAGATGTGATATCTCAATGCTTCTAATACCAAACCTGAGATCCTTCCTATAACATGAGATGTGATATCCAATTCCTTCCCATTCCAAACCTGAGACCCTTCCTATTGATTGAGATGTGATATCCAACTCCTTCCCATTCCAACCCTGAGACCCTTCCTATACCATGAGATGTGATATCTCAATGCTTCTAATACCAAACCTGGGAACCGTCCTATAACATGAGATGTGATATCTCAATGTTTCTAATAAAAAACCTGAGACCCTTCCTATAACATGAGATGTGATATCCAATTCCTTCCCATTCCAAACCTGAGACCCTTCCTATTGGATGAGATGTGATATCCAAATCCTTCCCCTTCCAAACCTGAGACCCTTCCTTTAGCATGAGATGTGATATCCAAATACTTCCCATTCCAATCCTAAAACACTTCCTATAGCATGAGATGTGATATCTCAATGTTTCTAATAAAAAACCTGAGACCCTTCCTATAGCAAGAGATGTGATATCCAAATCCTTCCCATTCCAATCCTGAGACCCTTCCTGTACATAACATGAGATGTGATATCCAACTCCTTCCCATTCCAACCTGAGACCCTTCCTATAGCATGAGATGTGATGTTCAACTCCTTACCATTCAAATCCTGAGACCCTCCCTATAACAAGAGATGTCATATCCAACTCCTTCCCATTCCAAACCTGAGACCCTTCCTATAACATGAGATGTCATATACAACTCCTTCCCATTCCAATCCTGAGACCCTTCCTATAGCATGAGATGTGATATATCAATGCTTATACCAAACCTGAGACCCTTCCTATAGCATGAGATGTGATATCCAACTCCTTCCCATTCCAATCCTGATACCCTTCCTATAGCATGAGATGTGATGTCTCAATGCTTCTAATACCAAACCTGAGATCCTTCCTATAACATGAGATGTGATATCCAACTCCTTCCATTCCAATCCTGAGACCCTTCCTATAGCATGAGATGTTATATCTCAATACTTATACCAATCCTGAGCCTTCCTATAGCATGAGATGTGATACCCAACTCCTTCCCATTCCAATCCTGAGACGCTTCCTATAGCATGAGATGTGATATCTCAATGCCTCTAATACCAAACCTGAGATCCTTCCTCTAACATGAAATGTGATATCCAACTCCTTCCCTTTCCAAATCTGAGAGCCTATCTATAGCATGAGATGTGATATCCAAGTCCTTCCCATTCCAATCCTTAGACCCTTCCTGCAGCGTGCAATATGATATCTCAATGATTCTAATAACAAACCTGAGACCCGTCCTATAACATGAGATGGGATATCCAACTCCTTCCCAATCCAATCCTGAGACCCTTCCGATAGCAGAGATGTGATATCTCAATACTTATACCAAACCTGAGATCCTTCCTATAACATGAGATGTGATATCCAACTCCTTCGCATTCCAATCCTGAGACACTTCCTATAGCATGAGATGTGATATCTCACTGCTTATACCAAACCTGAGACCCGTCCTATAGCATGAGATGTGATATCCAACTCCTTCCCATTCCAATCCTGAGACCCTTCCTATAGCATGAGATGTGATATCTCAATACTTCTAATACCAAACCTGAGATCCTTCCGATAACATGAGATGTGATATCCAAATCCTTCGCCTTCCAAACCTGAGACCCTCCCTTTAGCATGAGATGTGATATCCAACTCCTTCCCATTCCAATCCTGAGACCCTTCTGATAGCATAAGATATGATATCTCAATGCTTCTATACCAAACCTGAGATCCTTCCGATAGCATGATGTGATATCTCAATACTTCTAATACCAAACCTGAGATCCTTCCTATAACATGAGATGTGATATCCAACTCTTTCCCCTTGCAAACCTGAGAGCCTTCCTATAGCATGAGATGTGATATCCAAGTCCTTCCCATTCCAATCCTGAGACCCTTCCTATAACATGAGATGTGATATCCAACTCCTTCCCATTCCAACCTGAGACCCTTCCTATAGCATGAGTTGGGATATCCAACTCCTTCCAAATCCAATCCCGATACCCTTCTGATAACATGAGATGTGATATCCCAATGCTTCTACCAAACCTGAGACCCATACTATGGCATGAGATGTGATGTCAAACTCCTTCCCATTCTAATCCTGAGACCCTTCCTATAGCTTGAGATGTGATATCCAACTCCTTCCCATTCCAATTCTGAGACCCTTCCTATACCATGAGACTTGATATCTCAATGCTTCTAATACCAAACCTGAGACCCGTCCTATAACATGAGATGTGATATCCAAATCCTTCCCCTTCCAAACCTTAGACCCTTCCTTTATCATGAGATGTGATATTCAACTCCTTCCCATTCCAATCTTGAGACCCTTCCGATATGAAATGTGATATCTCAATGCTTCTAATATCAAACTTGAGACCCTCCCTATAGCATGAGATGTGATATCCAAGTCCTTCCCATTCCAATCCTGAGACCCTTCCTATAGCATGAGATGTGATATCTCAATGCTTCTAATACCAAACCTGAGACCCTTCCTATAACATGAGATGGGAATATCCAACTCCTTCCCATTCCAATCCTGAGACCCTTCCGATAGCAGAGATGTGATATCTCAATGCTTATACCAAACCTGAGATCCTTCCTATAACATGAGATGTGATATCCAACTCCTTCCCATTCCAATCCTGAGACACTTCCTATAGCATGAGATGTGATATCTCACTGCTTATACCAAACCTGAGACCCTTCCTATAGCATGAGATGTGATATCCAACTCCTTCCCATTCCAATCCTGAGACCCTTCCTATAGCATGAGATGTGATATCTCAATGCTTCTAATATCAAACTTGAGACCCTCCCTATAGCATGAGATGTGATACCCAAGTCCTTCCCATTCCAATCCTGAGACACTTCCTATAGCATGAGATGTGATATCTCATTGCTTCTATATACCAAACCTGAGACTCTTCCTATAACATGAGATGGGATATCCAACTCCTTCCCATTCCAATCCTGAGACCCTTTCGATAGCAGAGATGTGATATCTCAATGTTTATACCAAACCTGAGACCCTCCCTACGGCATGAGATGTCATATACAACTCCTTCCCATTCCAACCTGAGACCCTTCCTATAGCATGAGATGTGATGTTCAACTCCTTACCATTCAAATCCTGAGACCCTCCCTATAACAAGAGATGTCATATCCAACTCCTTCCCATTCCAAACCTGAGACCCTTCCTATAACATGAGATGTCATATACAACTCCTTCCCATTCCAATCCTGAGACCCTTCCTATAGCATGAGATGTGATATATCAATGCTTATACCAAACCTGAGACCCTTCCTATAGCATGAGATGTGATATCCAACTCCTTCCCATTCCAATCCTGATACCCTTCCTATAGCATGAGATGTGATGTCTCAATGCTTCTAATACCAAACCTGAGATCCTTCCTATAACATGAGATGTGATATCCAACTCCTTCCATTCCAATCCTGAGACCCTTCCTGTAGCATGAGATGTTATATCTCAATACTTATACCAATCCTGAGCCTTCCTATAGCATGAGATGTGATACCCATCTCCTTCCCATTCCAATCCTGAGACGCTTCCTATAGCATGAGATGTGATATCTCAATGCCTCTAATACCAAACCTGAGATCCTTCCTCTAACATGAAATGTGATATCCAACTCCTTCCCTTTCCAAATCTGAGAGCCTATCTATAGCATGAGATGTGATATCCAAGTCCTTCCCATTCCAATCCTTAGACCCTTCCTGCAGCGTGCAATATGATATCTCAATGATTCTAATAACAAACCTGAGACCCGTCCTATAACATGAGATGGGATATCCAACTCCTTCCCAATCCAATCCTGAGACCCTTCCGATAGCAGAGATGTGATATCTCAATGCTTATACCAAACCTGAGATCCTTCCTATAACATGAGATGTGATATCCAACTCCTTCGCATTCCAATCCTGAGACACTTCCTATAGCATGAGATGTGATATCTCACTGCTTATACCAAACCTGAGACCCGTCCTATAGCATGAGATGTGATATCCAACTCCTTCCCATTCCAATCCTGAGACCCTTCCTATAGCATGAGATGTGATATCTCAATGCTTCTAATATCAAACTTGAGACCCTCCCTATAGCATGAGATGTGATACCCAAGTCCTTCCCATTCCAATCCTGAGACCCTTCCTATAGCATGAGATGTGATATCTCAATGCTTCTAATACCAAACCTGAGACTCTTCCTATAACATGAGATGGGATATCCAACTCCTTCCCATTCCAATCCTGAGACCCTTTTGATAGCAGAGATGTGATATCTCAATGTTTATACCAAACCTGAGACCCTTCATACGGCATGAGATGTCATATTCAACTCCTTCCCATTCCAATCCTGAGACCCTTCCTATAGCATGAGATGTGATATCCAACTCCTTCCCATTCCAATCCTGAGACCCTTCCTATAGCATGAGATGTGATGTCTCAATGCTTCTAATACCAAACCTGAGATCCTTCCTATAACATGAGATGTGATATCCAACTCCTTCCATTCCAATCCTGAGACCCTTCCTACAGCATGAGATGTGATATCTCAATGCTTATACCAAACCTGAGACCCTTCCTATAGCATGAGATGTGATATCCAACTCCTTCCCATTCCAATCCTGAGACCCTTCCTATAGCCTGAGATGTGATATCTCAATGCTTATACCAAACCTGAGATCCTTCCTATAACATGAGATGTGATATCCAACTCCTTCGCTTTCCAATCCTGAGACACTTCCTATAGCATGAGATGTGATATCTCACTGCTTATACCAAACCTGAGACCCGTCCTATAGCATGAGATGTGATATCCAACTCCTTCCCATTCCAATCCTGAGACCCTTCCTATAGCATGAGATGTGATATCTCAATGCTTCTAATATCAAACTTGAGACCCTCCCTATAGCATGAGATGTGATACCCAAGTCCTTCCCATTCCAATCCTGAGACCCTTCCTATAGCATGAGATGTGATATCTCAATGCTTCTAATACCAAACCTGAGACTCTTCCTATAACATGAGATGGGATATCCAACTCCTTCCCATTCCAATCCTGAGACCCTTTTGATAGCAGAGATGTGATATCTCAATGTTTATACCAAACCTGAGACCCTTCCTACGGCATGAGATGTCATATTCAACTCCTTCCCATTCCAATCCTGAGACCCTTCCTATAGCATGAGATGTGATATCCAACTCCTTCCCATTCCAATCCTGAGACACTTCCTATAGCATGAGATGTGATGTCTCAATGCTTCTAATACCAAACCTGAGATCCTTCCTATAACATGAGATGTGATATCCAACTCCTTCCATTCCAATCCTGAGACCCTTCCTATAGCATGAGATGTGATATCCAACTCCTTCCCATTCCAATCCTGAGACCCTTCCTATAGCCTGAGATGTGATATCTCAATGCCTCTAATACCAAACCTGAGATCCTTCCTCTAACATGAAATGTGATATCCAACTCCTTCACTTTCCAAACCTGAGAGCCTATCTATAGCATGAGATGTGATATCCAAGTCCTTCCCATTCCAATCCTTAGACCCTTCCTACAGCATGCAATATGATATCTCAATGATTCTAATAAAAAACCTGAGACCCGTCCTATAACATGAGATGGGATATCCAACTCCTTTCCATTCCAATCCTGAGACACTTCCGATAGCAGAGATGTGATATCTCAATGTTTATACCAAACCTGAGACCCTTCCTATAACATGAGATGTGATATCCAACTCCTTCCCGTTCCAAACCTGAGACCCTTCCTTTAGCATGAGATGTGATATCCAGCTCCTTCCCATTCCAATCCTGAGACACTTCCGATAGCATGAGATGTGATATCTCAATGCTTCTAATATCAAAACTGAGACCCTCCCTATAGCATGATATGTGATATCTAAGTCCTTCCCATTCCAATCCTGAGACCCTTCCTATAGCATGAGATGTGATATCTCAATGCTTCTACCAAACCTGAGACCCTTCCTTTAGCATGAGATGTGATATCCAACTCCTTCCCATTCCAATCCTGAGACCCTTCCTATAGCATGAGATGTGATATCTCAATACTTCTAATACCAAACCTGAGATCCTTCCGATAACATGAGATGTGATATCCAAATCCTTCGCCTTCCAAACCTGAGACCCTCCCTTTAGCATGAGAAGTGATATCCAACTCCTTCCCATTCCAATCCTGAGACCCTTCTGATAGCATAAGATATGATATCTCAATGCTTCTATACCAAACCTGAGATCCTTCCGATAGCATGATGTGATATCTCAATACTTCTAATACCAAACCTGAGATCCTTCCTATAACATGAGATGTGATATCCAAATCCTTATCTTCCAAACCTGAGACCCTCCCTTTAGCATGAGATGTGATATCCAACTCCTTCCCATTCCAATCCTGAGACTCTTCTGAGCGCATAAGATATGATATCTCAATGCTTCTATACCAAACCTGAGATCCTTCTGATAGCATGAGATGTGATATCTCAATACTTCTAATACCAAACCTGAGATCCTACCTCTAACATGAAATATGATATCCAACTCTTTCCCCTTGCAAACCTGAGAGCCTTCCTATAGCATGAGATGTGATATCCAAGTCCTTCCCATTCCAATCCTGAGACCCTTCCTATAACATGAGATGTGATATCCAACTCCTTCCCATTCCAACCTGAGACCCTTCCTATAGCATGAGTTGGGATATCCAACTCCTTCCAAATCCAATCCCGATACCCTTCTGATAACATGAGATGTGATATCCCAATGCTTCTACCAAACCTGAGACCCATACTATGGCATGAGATGTGATGTCAAACTCCTTCCCATTCTAATCCTGAGACCCTTCCTATAGCTTGAGATGTGATATCCAACTCCTTCCCATTCCAATTCTGAGACCCTTCCTATACCATGAGACTTGATATCTCAATGCTTCTAATACCAAACCTGAGACCCGTCCTATAACATGAGATGTGATATCCAAATCCTTCCCCTTCCAAACCTTAGACCCTTCCTTTATCATGAGATGTGATATTCAACTCCTTCCCATTCCAATCTTGAGACCCTTCCGATATGAAATTTGATATCTCAATGCTTCTAATATCAAACTTGAGACCCTCCCTATAGCATGAGATGTGATATCCAAGTCCTTCCCATTCCAATCCTGAGACCCTTCCTATAGCATGAGATGTGATATCTCAATGCTTCTAATACCAAACCTGAGACCCTTCCTATAACATGAGATGGGAATATCCAACTCCTTCCCATTCCAATCCTGAGACCCTTCCGATAGCAGAGATGTGATATCTCAATGCTTATACCAAACCTGAGATCCTTCCTATAACATGAGATGTGATATCCAACTCCTTCCCATTCCAATCCTGAGACACTTCCTATAGCATGAGATGTGATATCTCACTGCTTATACCAAACCTGAGACCCTTCCTATAGCATGAGATGTGATATCCAACTCCTTCCCATTCCAATCCTGAGACCCTTCCTATAGCATGAGATGTGATATCTCAATGCTTCTAATATCAAACTTGAGACCCTCCCTATAGCATGAGATGTGATACCCAAGTCCTTCCCATTCCAATCCTGAGACACTTCCTATAGCATGAGATGTGATATCTCAATGCTTCTAAATACCAAACCTGAGACTCTTCCTATAACATGAGATGTGATATCCAACTCCTTCCAATTCCAATCCTGAGACCCTTCCTATAGCATGAGATGTGATATCTCAATGCTTCTAAATACCAAACCTGAGACTCTTCCTATAACATGAGATGTGATATCCAACTCCTTCCCATTCCAATCCTGAGACCCTTCCTATAGCATGAGATGTGATATCTCAATGCTTATACCAAACCTGAGACCCTTCCTTTAGCATGAGATGTGATATCCAACTCCTTCCCATTCCAATCCTGAGACCCTTCTGATAGCATAAGATATGATATCTCAATGCTTCTATACCAAACCTGAGATCCTTCCGATAGCATGATGTGATATCTCAATACTTCTAATACCAAACCTGAGATCCTTCCTATAACATGAGATGTGATATCCAAATCCTTATCTTCCAAACCTGAGACCCTCCCTTTAGCATGAGATGTGATATCCAACTCCTTCCCATTCCAATCCTGAGACTCTTCTGATAGCATAAGATATGATATCTCAATGCTTCTATACCAAACCTGAGATCCTTCTGATAGCATGAGATGTGATATCTCAATACTTCTAATACCAAACCTGAGATCCTACCTCTAACATGAAATATGATATCCAACTCTTTCCCCTTGCAAACCTGAGAGCCTTCCTATAGCATGAGATGTGATATCCAAGTCCTTCCCATTCCAATCCTGAGACCCTTCCTATAACATGAGATGTGATATCCAACTCCTTCCCATTCCAACCTGAGACCCTTCCTATAGCATGAGTTGGGATATCCAACTCCTTCCAAATCCAATCCCGATACCCTTCTGATAACATGAGATGTGATATCCCAATGCTTCTACCAAACCTGAGACCCATACTATGGCATGAGATGTGATGTCAAACTCCTTCCCATTCTAATCCTGAGACCCTTCCTATAGCTTGAGATGTGATATCCAACTCCTTCCCATTCCAATTCTGAGACCCTTCCTATACCATGAGACTTGATATCTCAATGCTTCTAATACCAAACCTGAGACCCGTCCTATAACATGAGATGTGATATCCAAATCCTTCCCCTTCCAAACCTTAGACCCTTCCTTTATCATGAGATGTGATATTCAACTCCTTCCCATTCCAATCTTGAGACCCTTCCGATATGAAATGTGATATCTCAATGCTTCTAATATCAAACTTGAGACCCTCCCTGTAGCATGAGATGTGATATCCAAGTCCTTCCCATTCCAATCCTGAGACCCTTCCTATAGCATGAGATGTGATATCTCAATGCTTCTAATACCAAACCTGAGACCCTTCCTATAACATGAGATGGGAATATCCAACTCCTTGCCATTCCAATCCTGAGACCCTTCCGATAGCAGAGATGTGATATCTCAATGCTTATACCAAACCTGAGATCCTTCCTATAACATGAGATGTGATATCCAACTCCTTCCCATTCCAATCCTGAGACACTTCCTATAGCATGAGATGTGATATCTCACTGCTTATACCAAACCTGAGACCCTTCCTATAGCATGAGATGTGATATCCAACTCCTTCCCATTCCAATCCTGAGACCCTTCCTATAGCATGAGATGTGATATCTCAATGCTTCTAATATCAAACTTGAGACCCTCCCTATAGCATGAGATGTGATACCCAAGTCCTTCCCATTCCAATCCTGAGACACTTCCTATAGCATGAGATGTGATATCTCAATGCTTCTAAATACCAAACCTGAGACTCTTCCTATAACATGAGATGTGATATCCAACTCCTTCCCATTCCAATCCTGAGACCCTTCCTATAGCATGAGATGTGATATCTCAATGCTTATACCAAACCTGAGACCCTTCCTATAGCTTGAGATGTGATATCCAACTCCTTCCCATTCCAATCCTGAGACCCTTCCTATAGCATGAGATGTGATATCTCAAGGCCTCTAATACCAAACCTGAGATCCTTCCTCTAACATGAATGTGATATCCAACTCCTTCCCCTTCCAAACCTGAGAGCCTTCCTATAGCATAAGATATGATATCCAAGTCCTTCCCATTCCAATCCTGAGACCCTTCCTATAACATGAAATGTGATATCCAACTCCATCCCATTCCAACCTGAGACCTTTCCTATAGCATGAGATGGGATATCCAACTCCTTCCAAATCCAATACTGATACCATTCCGATAGCATGAGATGTGATATCCCAATGCTTCTACCAAATCTGAGACCCATACTATGGCATAAGATGTGATATCAAACTCCTTCCCATTCCAATCCTGAGACCCTTCCTATAGCTTGAGATGTGATATCCAACTTCTTGCCATTCCAATTCTGAGACCCTTTCTATACCATGAGACTTGATATCTCAATGCTTCTAATACCAAACCTGAGACCCGTCCTATAACATGAGATGTGATATCCAAATCCTTCCCCTTCCAAACCTTAGACCCTTCCTTTATCATGAGATGTGATATCCAACTCCTTCCCATTCCAATCCTGAGACCCTTCCGATATCATGACATTTGTTATCTCAATGTTTCTAATATCAAACTTGAGACCCTCCCTATAGCATGAGATGTGACATCCAAGTCCTCCCCATTCCAATCCTGAGACCCTTCCTATAGCATGAGATGTGATATCTCAATGCTTCTAATACCAAACCTGAGACCCTTCCTATAACATGAGATGGGATATCCAACTCAGATGGGATATCCAACTCCTTCCCATTCCAATCCTGAGACCCTTCCGATAGCAGAGATGTGATATCTCAATGCTTATATCAAACCTGAGACCCTTCCTATGGCCTGAGATGTCATATACAACTCCTTCCCATTCCAATCCTGAGACCCTTCCTATAGCATGAGATGTGATATCTCAATGCTTATACCAAATCTGAGACCCTTCCTATAGCATGAGATGTGATATCCAACTCCTTCCCATTCCAATCCTGAGACCCTTCCTATAGCATGAGAAGTGATATCTCCATGCTTATACCAAACCTGAGACCCTTCCTATAGCATAAGATGTGATATCCAAATCCTTCCCATTCCAATCCTGAGACCCTTCCTATAGCATGAGATGTGATATCTCAATGCTTATACCAAACCTGAGACCCTTCCTATAGCATGAGATGTGATATCCAACTCCTTCCCATTCCAATCCTGAGACCCTTCCTATAGCATGAGATGTGATGTCTCAATGCTTCTAATACCAAACCTGAGATCCTTCCTATAACATGAGATGTGATATCCAACTCCTTCCCATTCCAATCCTGAGACCCTTATGATAGCATGAGATGTGATATCTCAATGCTTCTAATACCAAACCTGAGATCCTTCCTATAATGAGATGTGATTTCCAAATCCTTCCCCTTCCAAACCTGAGACCCTCCCTTTAGCATGAAATGTGATATCCAACTCCTTCCCATTCCAATCCTGAGACCCTTCTGATAGCATGAGATGTGATATCTCAATGCCTCTAATACCAAACCTGAGATCCTACCTCTAACATGAAATGTGATATCCATCTCCTTCCCTTTCCAAACCTGAGACCCTGCCTATAGCATGAGATGTGATATCCAAGTCCTTCCCATTCCAATCCTGAGACCCTTCCTATAGCATGTGATGTGATATCTCAATGCTTATACCAAACCTGAGACCCTTGCTATGGCATGAGATGTCATATACAACTCCTTCCCATTCCAACCCTGAGACCCTTCCTATAGCATGAGATGTGATATCTCAATGCTTATACCAAACCTGAGACCCTTCCTATAGCATGAGATGTGATATCCAACTTCTTCCCATTCCAATCCTGAGACCCTTCCTATAGCATGAGATGTGATATCTCAATGCTTATACCAAACCTGAGACCCTTCCTATAGCATAAAATGTGATATCCAAATCCTTCCCATTCCAATCCTGAGACCCTTCCTATAGCATGAGATGTGATATCTCAATGCTTATACCAAACCTGAGACCCTTCCTATAGCATGAGATGTGATATCCAACTCCTTCCCATTCCAATCCTGAGACCCTTCCTATAGCATGAGATGTGATGTCTCAATGCTTCTAATACCAAACCTGAGATCCTTCCTATAACATGAGATGTGATATCCAACTCCTTCCCATTCCAATCCTGAGACCCTTCCTATAGCATGAGATGTGATATCCAACTTCTTCCCATTCCAATCCTGAGACCCTTCCTATAGCATGAGATGTGATATCTCAATGCTTATACCAAACCTGAGATCCTTCCTCTAACATGAAATGTGATATCCAACTCCTTCCCCTTCGAAACCTGAGAGCCTTCCTATAGCATGAGATATGATATCCAAGTCCTTCCCATTCCAATCCTGAGACCCTTCCTATAACATGAAATGTGATATCCAACTCCTTCCCATTCTAACATGAGACCCTTCCTATAGCATGAGATGGGATATCCAACTCCTTCCAAATCCAATACTGATACCCTTCCGATAGCATGACATGTGATATCCCAATGCTTCGACCAAACCTGAGACCCATACTATGGCATGAGATGTGATATCTCAATGCTTCTAATACCAAACCTGAGACCCTTCCTATAACATGAGATGGGATATCCAACTCCTTCCCATTCCAATCCTGAGACCCTTCCGATAGCAAAGATGTGATATCTCAGTGCTTATACCAAACCTGAGACCCTTCCTAAGGCCTGAGATGTCATATACAACTCCTTCCCATTCCAATCCTGAGACCCTTCCTATAGCATGAGATGTGATATCTCAATGCTTATACCAAATCTGAGACCCTTCCTATAGCATGAGATTTGATATCCAACACCTTCCCATTCCAATCCTGAGACCCTTCCTATAGCATGAGAAGTGATATCTCCATGCTTATACCAAACCTGAGACCCTTCCTATAGCATGAGATGTGATATCCAAATCCTTCCCATTCCAATCCTGAGACCCTTCCTATAGCATGAGATGTGATATCTCAATGCTTATAGCAAACCTGAGAGCCTACCTATAGCATGGGATGTGATATCCAAGTCCATCCCATTCCAATCCTTAGACCCTTCCTACAGCATGCGATGTGATATCTCAATGATTCTAATACCAAACCAGAGACCTGTCCTTTAACATGAGATGGGATATCCAACTCCTTCCCATTCCAATCCTGAGCCACTCCTGATAGCAGAGATGTGATATCTCAATGCTTATACCAAACCTGAGACCCTTCCTATAACATGAGATGTGATATCCAACTCCTTCCCGTTCCAAACCTGAGACACTTCCTATAGCATATGTGATATCCAACTCCTTCCCATTCCAAACATGAGACCCTTCCTATAGCAAGAATGTAATATCCAACTCCTACCCATTCCAATCCTGAGACCATTCCTATAGCATGAGATGTGATATATCAATGCTTCTAATACCAAACCTGAGATCCTTCCTATGACATGAGATGTGATATCCAAATCCTTCCGATTCCAATCCTGAGACCCTTCCTATAGCAAGAGATGTGATATCCAAATCATTCTCATTCCAATCCTGAGACCCTTCCTATAACATGAGATGTGATATTCAACTCCTTCCCATTCCAACCTGAGACACTTCCTATAGCATGAGAAGGGATATCCAACTCCTTCCCAATCCAATCCTGAGAACCTTCCGATAGCAGAGATGTGATAACTCAATGCGTATACCAAACCTGAGAACCTTCCTATGGCATGAGATGTGATATCCAACTCCTTGCCATTCAAATCCTGAGACCCTTCCTATAGCATGAGATGTGATATCTCAATGCTTCTACCAAACCTGAGACCCTTCCTTTAGCATGAGATGTGATATCCAAATCCTTCACATTCCAATCCTGAGACCCTTCCTATAGCATGAGATGTGATATCTCAATGCTTCTAATACCAAACCTGAGATCCTTCCTATAACATGAGATGTGATATCCAATTCCTTCCCATTCCAAACCTGAGACCCTTCCTATTGATTGAGATGTGATATCCAACTCCTTCCCATTCCAACCCTGAGACCCTTCCTATACCATGAGATGTGATATCTCAATGCTTCTAATACCAAACCTGGGAACCGTCCTATAACATGAGATGTGATATCTCAATGTTTCCAATAAAAAACCTGAGACCCTTCCTATAACATGAGATGTGATATCCAATTCCTTCCCATTCCAAACCTGAGACCCTTCCTATTGGATGAGATGTGATATCCAAATCCTTCCCCTTCCAAACCTGAGACCCTTCCTTTAGCATGAGATGTGATATCCAAATACTTCCCATTCCAATCCTAAAACACTTCCTATAGCATGAGATGTGATATCTCAATGTTTCTAATAAAAAACCTGAGACCCTTCCTATAGCAAGAGATGTGATATCCAAATCCTTCCCATTCCAATCCTGAGACCCTTCCTGTATATAACATGAGATGTGATATCCAACTCCTTCCCATTCCAACCTGAGACCCTTCCTATAGCATGAGATGTGATGTTCAACTCCTTACCATTCAAATCCTGAGACCCTCCCTATAACAAGAGATGTCATATCCAACTCCTTCCCATTCCAAACCTGAGACCCTTCCTATAACATGAGATGTCATATACAACTCCTTCCCATTCCAATCCTGAGACCCTTCCTATAGCATGAGATGTGATATATCAATGCTTATACCAAACCTGAGACCCTTCCTATAGCATGAGATGTGATATCCAACTCCTTCCCATTCCAATCCTGATACCCTTCCTATAGCATGAGATGTGATGTCTCAATGCTTCTAATACCAAACCTGAGATCCTTCCTATAACATGAGATGTGATATCCAACTCCTTCCATTCCAATCCTGAGACCCTTCCTATAGCATGAGATGTTATATCTCAATACTTATACCAATCCTGAGCCTTCCTATAGCATGAGATGTGATACCCAACTCCTTCCCATTCCAATCCTGAGACGCTTCCTATAGCATGAGATGTGATATCTCAATGCCTCTAATACCAAACCTGAGATCCTTCCTCTAACATGAAATGTGATATCCAACTCCTTCCCTTTCCAAATCTGAGAGCCTATCTATAGCATGAGATGTGATATCCAAGTCCTTCCCATTCCAATCCTTAGACCCTTCCTGCAGCGTGCAATATATCTCAATGATTCTAATAACAAACCTGAGACCCGTCCTATAACATGAGATGGGATATCCAACTCCTTCCCAATCCAATCCTGAGACCCTTCCGATAGCAGAGATGTGATATCTCAATACTTATACCAAACCTGAGATCCTTCCTATAACATGAGATGTGATATCCAACTCCTTCGCATTCCAATCCTGAGACACTTCCTATAGCATGAGATGTGATATCTCACTGCTTATACCAAACCTGAGACCCGTCCTATAGCATGAGATGTGATATCCAACTCCTTCCCATTCCAATCCTGAGACCCTTCCTATAGCATGAGATGTGATATCTCAATACTTCTAATACCAAACCTGAGATCCTTCCGATAACATGAGATGTGATATCCAAATCCTTCGCCTTCCAAACCTGAGACCCTCCCTTTAGCATGAGATGTGATATCCAACTCCTTCCCATTCCAATCCTGAGACCCTTCTGATAGCATAAGATATGATATCTCAATGCTTCTATACCAAACCTGAGATCCTTCCGATAGCATGATGTGATATCTCAATACTTCTAATACCAAACCTGAGATCCTTCCTATAACATGAGATGTGATATCCAACTCTTTCCCCTTGCAAACCTGAGAGCCTTCCTATAGCATGAGATGTGATATCCAAGTCCTTCCCATTCCAATCCTGAGACCCTTCCTATAACATGAGATGTGATATCCAACTCCTTCCCATTCCAACCTGAGACCCTTCCTATAGCATGAGTTGGGATATCCAACTCCTTCCAAATCCAATCCCGATACCCTTCTGATAACATGAGATGTGATATCCCAATGCTTCTACCAAACCTGAGACCCATACTATGGCATGAGATGTGATGTCAAACTCCTTCCCATTCTAATCCTGAGACCCTTCCTATAGCTTGAGATGTGATATCCAACTCCTTCCCATTCCAATTCTGAGACCCTTCCTATACCATGAGACTTGATATCTCAATGCTTCTAATACCAAACCTGAGACCCGTCCTATAACATGAGATGTGATATCCAAATCCTTCCCCTTCCAAACCTTAGACCCTTCCTTTATCATGAGATGTGATATTCAACTCCTTCCCATTCCAATCTTGAGACCCTTCCGATATGAAATGTGATATCTCAATGCTTCTAATATCAAACTTGAGACCCTCCCTATAGCATGAGATGTGATATCCAAGTCCTTCCCATTCCAATCCTGAGACCCTTCCTATAGCATGAGATGTGATATCTCAATGCTTCTAATACCAAACCTGAGACCCTTCCTATAACATGAGATGGGAATATCCAACTCCTTCCCATTCCAATCCTGAGACCCTTCCGATAGCAGAGATGTGATATCTCAATGCTTATACCAAACCTGAGATCCTTCCTATAACATGAGATGTGATATCCAACTCCTTCCCATTCCAATCCTGAGACACTTCCTATAGCATGAGATGTGATATCTCACTGCTTATACCAAACCTGAGACCCTTCCTATAGCATGAGATGTGATATCCAACTCCTTCCCATTCCAATCCTGAGACCCTTCCTATAGCATGAGATGTGATATCTCAATGCTTCTAATATCAAACTTGAGACCCTCCCTATAGCATGAGATGTGATACCCAAGTCCTTCCCATTCCAATCCTGAGACACTTCCTATAGCATGAGATGTGATATCTCATTGCTTCTATATACCAAACCTGAGACTCTTCCTATAACATGAGATGGGATATCCAACTCCTTCCCATTCCAATCCTGAGACCCTTTCGATAGCAGAGATGTGATATCTCAATGTTTATACCAAACCTGAGACCCTCCCTACGGCATGAGATGTCATATACAACTCCTTCCCATTCCAATCCTGAGACCCTTCCTATAGCATGAGATGTGATATCCAACTCCTTCCCATTCCAATCCTGAGACCCTTCCTATAGCCTGAGATGTGATATCTCAATGCCTCTAATACCAAACCTGAGATCCTTCCTCTAACATGAAATGTGATATCCAACTCCTTCACTTTCCAAACCTGAGAGCCTATCTATAGCATGAGATGTGATATCCAAGTCCTTCCCATTCCAATCCTTAGACCCTTCCTACAGCATGCAATATGATATCTCAATGATTTTAATAAAAAACCTGAGACCCGTCCTATAACATGAGATGGGATATCCAACTCCTTCCCATTCCAATCCTGGGACACTTCCGATAGCAGAGATGTGATATCTCAATGTTTATACCAAACCTGAGACCCTTCCTATAACATGAGATGTGATATCCAACTCCTTCCCGTTCCAAACCTGAGACCCTTCCTTTAGCATGAGATGTGATATCCAGCTCCTTCCCATTCCAATCCTGAGACACTTCCGATAGCATGAGATGTGATATCTCAATGCTTCTAATACCAAACTGAGACCCTCCCTATAGCATGATATGTGATATCTAAGTCCTTCCCATTCCAATCCTGAGACCCTTCCTATAGCATGAGATGTGATATCTCAATGCTTATCCTTGATTCCTGTAGTAAATTGATTTCCTTTGCAGGCCCGACTACTGTCACGAATGCCTTGTCTGCATGAATTCTCTCCTGGCCATTCTCTCACCGTGGCTATTTGCCTACCCCCTTCCTCTCTCAGTGGATGGACTTCTCCATCCTAGCCTCCTACCACTCAACTCCGCCTACTTGGAGAATTCAACATGAACCTGTATGCTTCCTGACGTGGACTTTTACGAGATCTGCAACTCTTCATGTCGCTGGCCCTACACACTGCAGGGAATACTCAGGATTTTCTGATCTCAGACCTCCCCCTCTGTAACCCTCTCAACAATCCTCTCCCGTGGTGATCAAGTTCTCATCTCCAAAGGCTGCCAGCTGTTCCTCCTCAGAGGAGTTCTCCCTTTCTGTCCCTGCTCCCTGCACCGTTTCGCGTTGCAAACACTCGCTTCCCTGCTCTCTGGTTTAGACGCTTTTCCTTCTCAGAGGCCTTCTTCTATTCTGCCCTTTTCGCGTTGCAAGTACTCGCTTCCCAGCTCTCTGGTTTAGACGCGTGTTCCCTGCCTTCTCTCCTCTTCCCGCTGCCTTCAAATCAAAAAATGAGCTCCAAAAGATACACTGTGCTCAGAATGCTCTATAACACCCATTATTCAACATATAGCCGTAACCCGCTAGACGTATTGAAACGTGCTGTAAACTAGCAAAAACAGCTAGAAAATGTACTTTCCTCGCGTTTTTGTAAATGCTAATTCTGATGGGTTCCCATGTATGTACTGTCCGTGCGTTTGTTGTCGAATCCTGAAGTTTTTAACCACTGTTCTCCCATACAAGGAGGGGGGGGGGGGGGGGGGTCAACGTCTACTGCTGTTCACAGGCTGAATGTATACGGCTGAAATCTTCAAGGCATTATCAGCTTTCCTGACTGTTTTGGAACGTGTATTTGCTATCTGTTAATGCAGTCGTCCTGTGTTCATCGTCCCTTCTACTTTACAGGCTGCACTCCCCTGGTGATCACATTCTCCTCTCCAGAGCAGGCTGACTACCAGCTGCTCCTCCTCATAGGCGTTCATCCTTTCTGTCCCTGCTCCCTGCACCGTTTCGCGTTGCATGTACTCGCTTCCCAGCTCTCTGGTTTAGATGTGTGTTCCCTGCCTTCTCTCCTCTTCCTACAGCCTTCCAACGAGCTCCGCAAGATATAGTGTTCAGAATGCTTTATAACACCCATTATTCAACATATAGCTGTAACCCGCTAGACGTATTGAAACGTGCTAAAAACGAGCAGAAACAGCTCGAAAATGTACTTTCCTCGCGTTTTGGTAAATGCGAATTCTGGTGGATTCCCATTTTGTACTCTGTTCGTGCGTTTGTTCAGTCGAATCCTGGTCTTTTGAACCACTCTTCTCCCATACAAGGGAGGGTCAAAATGTGTTGTTCACAGGCTGAATTTATACTGCTGAAATGCTCGCTTACCTGCTCTCTGGTTTAGACGCGTGTACCCTGCATTTACCAAAACGCGAGGGAAGTACATTTTCTAGCTGTTTTTGCTAGTTTTTAGCACGTTTCAATACGTCTAGCGGGTTACAGCTATATCTTGAATAATGGGTGTTATAAAGCATTCTGAGCACCGTGTATCTTTTGAAGCTCATTTGTTGATTTGAAGGCAGCGGGAAGAGCAGAGAAGGCAGGGAACACACGTCGAAACCAGAGAGCTGGGAAGCGAGTACATGCAACGCGAAACGGTGCAGGGAGCAGGGACAGAAAGGATGAACACCTATGAGGAGGAGCAGCTGGTAGTTAGCCTGCATAGGAGAGAAGAATGTGATCACTAGGGGAGTGCAGCCTGTAAACTAGAAGGAACGATGAACAAAGGGCGACTGCATTAACAGATGGCAAATACACGTTCCAAAACAGTCAGGAAAGCTGATAATGCCTTGAAGATTTCAGCCGTATACATTCAGCCTGTGAACAGCAGTAGATGTTGACCCCCCCTCCCTAGTATGGGAGAACAGTGGTTAAAAACTTCAGGATTCGACACAAACGCACGGACACAGTACATACAACATGGGAACCCACCAGAATTCGCATTTACAAAAACGCGAGGGAAGTACATTTTCTTGCTATTTTTGCTAGTTTTTAGCACGTTTCTATGTCTAGCGGGTTACAGCTATATGTTGAATAATGGGGTTATAAAGCATTCTGAACACTATCTTGTGGAGCTCATTGGAAGGCTGTAGGAAGAGGAGAGAAGGCAGGGAACACGCATCTAAACCAGAGAGCTGGGAAGCGAGTACATGCAACGCGAAACGGTGCAGGGAGCAGGGACAGAAAGGTGGAACGCCTCTGAGGAGGAGCAGCTGGTAGTTAGCCTGCTCTGGAGAGGAGAATGTGATCACCACGGAGTGCAGCCTTGAAACAAGAAGGGACAATGAAAACATGCTGACTGGAATAACATGGCAAATACACTTTCCAGAACAGTCGGTTTACCCGATAATGCATTGACGATTTCAGCAGTATACATTCAGCCTGTGAACAGTAGATTTTGATCCCCCCCTTGTATGGGTGACGAGTCGTTAAAAACATCAGGATTCGACTGAACAAATGCACAACAGAGTACAAAATGGGAATCCACCAGAATTCGTATTTACCAAAACGCGAGGAAAGAACATTTTCTAGCTATTTTTGCTAGTTTTTAGCACTTTTCAATACGTCTAGCGGGTTAAGCTATATCTTGAATAATGCATTCTGAGCACCGTGTATCTTTTGAAGCTCATTTGTTGATTTGAAGGCAGCGGGAAGAGGAGAGAAGGCAGGGAACACACGTCTAAACCAGAGAGCTGGGAAGCGAGTTGTTCTCTGCAACGCGAAACGATGCAGAGAACAAGCACAGAAAGGAAGAAGGAAAAGCGTCTAAACCAGAGAGCAGGGAAGCGAGTGCTTGCAAAGCGAAACGGTGCAGAGAGCAGGGACAGAAAGGGAGAACTCCACTGAGGAGGAAAAGTTGGTAGTTAGCCTTCTTTGGAGATGAGAACTTGATCACCACGGGAGAGGATTGTTGAGAGGGTTACATAGGGGGATGTCTGAGATCAGAAAATCCTGAGTATTCCCTGCAGTGTGTAGGGCCAGAGACATGAAGAGTTGCAGATCTCGTAAAAGTCCAGGTCAGGAAGCATACAGGTTCATTTTGAATTCTCCAAGTAGGCGGAGTTGAGTGGTAGGAGGCTAGGATGGAGAAGTCCATCCACTGAGAAAGGAAGGGGGTAGGCAAATAGCCACGGTGAGAGAATGGCCAGGAAAGAGAGAATGCATGCAGACAAGGCATTCGTGAGAGGAGTCGGCCTGCAAAGGAAAGCAATTTACTACAGGAATCAAGGATACTCCCCCTCAAGAACGGTTGGATCTGGGCATGGAGAGGAACTTGTCATCAGGGAGGAAAGTGTCAGAGCTCGAGACAGCGCTGGCCGTCATCCATGTCTTGGTTAGACCAAGGACATCAAGGTCAGGTTCTTCCAGGAAATGGCAGATGTCAGATGAGTGTTAACTGAGTGAGAGTTGAGAGTGGGGAGGGGTATAATCAGTAATCCTTGCGGAGGTGTAGAAGGAGCCTGACCTAGGGCACATGAGGAAGGAGAGAGAAAAGGAAGCAGAAGAAGGGAGAGAAGACACAGCAGGAGTGCATTATCAATCCGGGAGCTAGGAGTGGTGAGGTTAGACGGGGAGGTCTGAATCTCAGGATTTGAATGGGAAGTTCGATATCACATGTCATGCTATAGGAAGAGTCTCAGGATTGGAATGGGAAGGAGTTGGATATGATATCTCTTGTTATAGGGAGGGTCTCAGGTTTGGTATTAGAAGCACTGAGATATCAAATCACCTCCTATCGGAACGGTCTCGGGTTTGGTATTGGAAGAAATGAGATTTCAAATCTCAGGCTGTGGGAATGGTCTCGGGTATGGTATTGGAAGGGGTGAAAAATCACATTTCATGCTACAGGAAGGGTCACAAGTTTGGAATGGGAAGGAGTTGGATTTCACATATACTACGGGAAGGGCCTCAGGTTTGGTATTAGAAGCATAGAGATATCACATCTCATGTTATAGGAAGGGTCTCGATTGGAATGGGAAGGAGTTGGATATCACATCTCATGTTATAGGGAGGGTCTCAGTTTTGATATTAGAAGCATTGAGATATCACATATGCTATTGGAAGGGTCTCAGTTTTGGAATGGGAAGGAGTTGGATATCACATCTCATGTTATAGGGAGGGTCTCAATTTTGATATTAGAAGCATTGAGATATCACATATGCTATTGGAAGGGTCTCAGTATTGGAATTGGAAGGAGTTGGATATCACATCTCATGCTATCGGAAGGGTCTAAGGATTGGAATGGGAAGTAGTTGGATATCACATATGCTAAAGGAAAGGTCTCAGGTTTGGAATGGGAAGGAGTTGGATATCACGTCTCATGTTATAGGAAGGGTCTCAGGATTGGAATGGGAAGGAGTTGAATATCACATCTCATGCTAAAGGAAGGGTCATCAGGTTCGGTATAAGCATTGATATCACATCTCTGCTATCGGAAGGGTCTCAGGATAGGAATGTGAAGGACTTAGATTTCACATCTCATACTATAGGGAGGGTCTCAGTTTTGATATTAGAAGCATTGAGCTATCACATCTCATGCTATCGGAAGGGTCTCAGGATTGGAATGGGATGGAGTTGGATATCACATCTCAAGCTATCTCAGGATTGTAATGGGAAGGAGTTTGATATCACATATCAAGCTATAGGAAGGGTCTCAGGTTTGGAAGGGGAAGGATTTGGATCTCACATCTCAAGCTATCTCAGGATTGGAATGGGAAGGAGTTTGATATTTCATCTCAAGCTATAGGAAGGGTCTCAGGTTTGGAAAGGGAAGGATTTGGATTTCACATATCATGTTATAGGATGGTTCTCATGTTTGGTTTTAGAAGCATTGAGACATCACATCTCATGCTATGGGAAGGGTCTCAGGTTTGGAATGGGAAGGAGTTGGATATCACATCTCATGCTAAAGGAAAGGTCTCAGGTCTGGAAGGGGAAGGATTTGGATCTCACATCTCATGTTTTAGGACGGGTCTCAGGTTTGGTATTAGAAGCATTGAAATATCACATCTCATGGTATAGGAAGGGTCCCAGGATTGGAATGGGAAGGAGTTGGATATCACATTGAATGGGAAGGAGTTTGATATCACATCTCATGCTATCGGAAGGGTCTCAGGTTTGGAATGGGAAGGAGTTTGATATCACATCTCATGTTAGAGGTAGGATCTCAGGTTTGGTATTAGAGGCATTGAGATATGACATCTCATGCCATCAGAAGGGTCTCAGGATTGGAATGGGAAGGAGTTGGATATCACATCTCATGCTAAAGGGAGGGTCTAAGGTTTGGAAGGGGAAGGATTTGGACATCACATCTCATGTTATTGGAAGGATCTGAGGTTTGGTATTAGAAGCATTGAGATATCACATCTCATGCTATCGGAAGGGTCTCAGGTTTGGTATAAGCATTGAGATATCACATCTCTGCTATCGGAAGGGTCTCAGGAATGGAATGGGAAGGACTTGGATATCACTTCTCATGATAAAGGAAGGGTCTAAGGTTTGGAAGGGGAAGGATTTGGATATCACATCTCATGTTATTGGACCGGTCTCAGGTTTTGTAGAAGAATTGGGATATCACATCTCATGCTATCGGAAGGGTATCAGGATTGGATTTGGAAGGAGTTGGATATCCCATCTCATGCTATAGGAAGGGTCTCAGGTTGGAATAGAAGGAGTTGGATATCACATCTCCTGTTATAGGAAGGGTCTCAGGATTGGAATGGGAAGGACTTGGATATCACATCTCATGTTATAGGAAGGATCTCAGGTTTTGTATTAGAAGCATTGATATATCACATCTCATGCTATAGGAAGGGTCTCAGGATTGGAATGTGAAGGATTTGGATATCACATCTCATGCTAAAGGAATGGTCTCAGGTTTGGTATAAGCATTGAGATATCACATCTCTGCTATCGGAAGGGTCTAAGGATTGGATTGGGAAGGAATTGGATATCCCTTCTCATGCTATAGAAGGGTCTCAGGTTGGAATGGGTAGGAGTTGGATATCACATCTCATGTTATAGGAAGGGTCTCAAGATTGAAATGGGAAGGATTTGGATATCACATCTCATGCTAAAGGAAGGGTCTCAGGTTTGGAAGGGGAAGGATTTGGATATCATATCTCATGTTATAGGACGTATCTCATGTTATAGGACGGGTCCCAGGTTTGGTATTAGAAGCATTGAGATATCACATCTCATGCTATAGGAGGAGTCTCAGGATTGGAATGGGAAGGAGTTGGATATCACGTCTCATGTTATAGGAAGGGTCTCAGGATTGGAATGGGAAGGAGTTGAATATCACATCTCATGCTAAAGGAAGGGTATCAGGTTGGAATGGGAAGGAGTTGGATATCACATCTCGTTATAGGAAGGGTCTCAGGATTGGAATGGGAAGGAATTGGATATCACATCTCTTGCTATAGGAAGGGTCTCAGGTTTGGAAGGGGAAGGATTTGGATATCATATCTCATGTTATAGGACCGGTCCCAGGTCTGGTATTAGAAGCATTGAGATATCACATCTCATGCTATAGGAGGAGTCTCAGGATTGGAATGGGAAGGAGTTGGATATCACGTCTCATGTTATAATAAGGGTCTCAGGATTGGAATGGGAAGGAGTTGAATATCACATCTCATGCTAAAGGAAGGGTATCAGGTTTGATAGAAGCATTGAGATACATCTCATGCTATAGGAAGGAACTCAGGATTGGAATGGGAAGGAGTTGGATATCACATCTAATGCCATAGGAAGGGTCATCAGGTTTGGTATAAGCATTGAGATATCACATCTCTGCTATCGGAAGGGTCTCAGGATACGAATGGGAAAGACTTAGAATTCACATCTCATACTATAGGGAGGGTCTCGGTTTGATATTAGAAGCATTGAGCTATCACATCTCATGCTATCGGAAGGGTCTCAGGTTTGGTAGTAGCATTGAGATATCACATCTCATCCAATAGGAAGGGTCTCTGGTTTGGAATGGGAAGGAATTGGATATCACATCTCATGTTATAGGAAGGATCTCAGGTTTGGTATTAGAAGCATTGAGATATCACATCTCATGCTATAGGAAGGGTCTCAGGATTGGAATGTGAAGGATTTGGATATCACATCTCCTGTTATAGGAAGGGTCTCAGGATTGGAATGGGAAGGACTTGGATATCACATCTCATGTTATAGGAAGGATCTCAGGTTTTGTATTAGAAGCATTGATATATCACATCTCATGCTATAGGAAGGGTCTCAGGATTGGAATGTGAAGGATTTGGATATCACATCTCATGCTAAAGGAAGGGTCTCAGGTTTGGTATAAGCATTGAGATATCACATCTCTGCTATCGGAAGGGTCTAAGGATTGGATTGGGAAGGAATTGGATATCCCTTCTCATGCTATAGAAGGGTCTCAGGTTGGAATGGGTAGGAGTTGGATATCACATCTCATGTTATAGGAAGGGTCTCAAGATTGAAATGGGAAGGATTTGGATATCACATCTCATGCTAAAGGAAGGGTCTCAGGTTTGGAAGGGGAAGGATTTGGATATCATATCTCATGTTATAGGACGTATCTCATGTTATAGGACGGGTCCCAGGTTTGGTATTAGAAGCATTGAGATATCACATCTCATGCTATAGGAGGTGTCTCAGGATTGGAATGGGAAGGAGTTGGATATCACGTCTCATGTTATAGGAAGGGTCTCAGGATTGGAATGGGAAGGAGTTGAATATCACATCTCATGCTAAAGGAAGGGTATCAGGTTGGAATGGGAAGGAGTTGGATATCACATCTCGTTATAGGAAGGGTCTCAGGATTGGAATGGGAAGGAATTGGATATCACATCTCTTGCTATAGGAAGGGTCTCAGGTTTGGAAGGGGAAGGATTTGGATATCATATCTCATGTTATAGGACCGGTCCCAGGTCTGGTATTAGAAGCATTGAGATATCACATCTCATGCTATAGGAGGAGTCTCAGGATTGGAATGGGAAGGAGTTGGATATCACGTCTCATGTTATAATAAGGGTCTCAGGATTGGAATGGGAAGGAGTTGAATATCACATCTCATGCTAAAGGAAGGGTATCAGGTTTGATAGAAGCATTGAGATATCACATCTCATGCTATAGGAAGGAACTCAGGATTGGAATGGGAAGGAGTTGGATATCACATCTAATGCCATAGGAAGGGTCATCAGGTTTGGTATAAGCATTGAGATATCACATCTCTGCTATCGGAAGGGTCTCAGGATACGAATGGGAAAGACTTAGAATTCACATCTCATACTATAGGGAGGGTCTCGGTTTGATATTAGAAGCATTGAGCTATCACATCTCATGCTATCGGAAGGGTCTCAGGTTTGGTAGTAGCATTGAGATATCACATCTCATCCAATAGGAAGGGTCTCTGGTTTGGAATGGGAAGGAATTGGATATCACATCTCATGTTATAGGAAGGATCTCAGGTTTGGTATTAGAATCATTGAGATATCACATCTCATGCTATAGGAAGGGTCTCAGGATTGGAATGTGAAGGATTTGGATATCACATCTCATGCTAAAGGAAGGGTCTCAGGTTTGGTAGAAGCATTGAGATATCACATCTCATGCTATAGGAAGGGTCTCAGGATTGGATTGGGAAGGAGTTGGATATCCCTTCTCATGCTATAGGAAGTGTCTCAGGTTGGAATGGGAAGGAGTTGAATATCACATCTCATGTTATAGGAAGGGTCTCAGGATTGGAATGGGAAGGATTTGGATCTCACATCTCAAGCTATCTCAGGATTGGAATGGGAAGGAGTTTGATATTTCATCTCAAGCTATAGGAAGGGTCTCAGGTTTGGAAAGGGAAGGATTTGGATTTCACATATCATGTTATAGGATGGTTCTCATGTTTGGTTTTAGAAGCATTGAGACATCACATCTCATGCTATGGGAAGGGTCTCAGGTTTGGAATGGGAAGGAGTTGGATATCACATCTCACGCTAAAGGAAAGGTCTCAGGTCTGGAAGGGGAAGGATTTGGATCTCACATCTCATGTTTTAGGACGGGTCTCAGGTTTGGTATTAGAAGCATTGAAATATCACATCTCATGGTATAGGAAGGGTCCCAGGATTGGAATGGGAAGGAGTTGGATATCACATTGAATGGGAAGGAGTTTGATATCACATCTCATGCTCTCGGAAGGGTCTCAGGTTTGGAATGGGAAGGAGTTTGATATCACATCTCATGTTAGAGGTAGGATCTCAGGTTTGGTATTAGAGGCATTGAGATATGACATCTCATGCCATCAGAAGGGTCTCAGGATTGGAATGGGAAGGAGTTGGATATCACATCTCATGCTAAAGGGAGGGTCTAAGGTTTGGAAGGGGAAGGATTTGGACATCACATCTCATGTTATTGGAAGGATCTGAGGTTTGGTATTAGAAGCATTGAGATATCACATCTCATGCTATAGCAAGGGTCTCAGGAATGGAATGGGAAGGACTTGGATATCACTTCTCATGATAAAGGAAGGGTCTAAGGTTTGGAAGGGGAAGGATTTGGATATCACATCTCATGTTATTGGACCGGTCTCAGGTTTGGTATTAGAAGCATTGAGATATCAAGTCTCATGGTATAGGACGGGAGTTTGATATCACATCTCATGCCATGGTATGGGTCTCAGGTTTTGTAGAAGAATTGGGATATCACATCTCATGCTATCGGAAGGGTCTCAGGATTGGAATGGGAAGGATTTGGATATCACATCTCATGTTATAGGAAGGGTCTCAGGTTTGGTATTAGAAGCATTGAGATATCACATCTCATGCTATAGCAACGGTCTCAGGAATGGAATGGGAAGGACTTGGATATCACTTCTCATGATAAAGGAAGGGTCTAAGGTTTGGAAGGGGAAGGATTTGGATATCACATCTCATGTTATTGGACCGGTCTCAGGTTTGGTATTAGAAGCATTGAGATATCAAGTCTCATGGTATAGGACGGGAGTTTGATATCACATCTCATGCCATGGTATGGGTCTCAGGTTTTGTAGAAGAATTGGGATATCACATCTCATGCTATCGGAAGGGTATCAGGATTGGATTTGGAAGGAGTTGGATATCCCATCTCATGCTATAGGAAGGGTCTCAGGTTGGAATAGAAGGAGTTGGATATCACATCTCATGTTATAGGAAGGGTCTCAGGATTGGAATGGGAAGGACTTGGATATCACATCTCATGTTATAGGAAGGATCTCAGGTTTTGTATTAGAAGCATTGATATATCACATCTCATGCTATAGGAAGGGTCTCAGGATTGGAATGTGAAGGATTTGGATATCACATCTCATGCTAAAGGAAGGGTCTCAATTTTGATATTAGAAGCATTGAGATATCACATATGCTATTGGAAGGGTCTCAGTATTGGAATTGGAAGGAGTTGGATATCACATCTCATGCTATCGGAAGGGTCTAAGGATTGGAATGGGAAGTAGTTGGATATCACATATGCTAAAGGAAAGGTCTCAGGTTTGGAATGGGAAGGAGTTGGATATCACGTCTCATGTTATAGGAAGGGTCTCAGGATTGGAATGGGAAGGAGTTGAATATCACATCTCATGCTAAAGGAAGGGTCATCAGGTTCGGTATAAGCATTGATATCACATCTCTGCTATCGGAAGGGTCTCAGGATAGGAATGTGAAGGACTTAGATTTCACATCTCATACTATAGGGAGGGTCTCAGTTTTGATATTAGAAGCATTGAGCTATCACATCTCATGCTATCGGAAGGGTCTCAGGATTGGAATGGGATGGAGTTGGATATCACATCTCAAGCTATCTCAGGATTGTAATGGGAAGGAGTTTGATATCACATATCAAGCTATAGGAAGGGTCTCAGGTTTGGAAGGGGAAGGATTTGGATCTCACATCTCAAGCTATCTCAGGATTGGAATGGGAAGGAGTTTGATATTTCATCTCAAGCTATAGGAAGGGTCTCAGGTTTGGAAAGGGAAGGATTTGGATTTCACATATCATGTTATAGGATGGTTCTCATGTTTGGTTTTAGAAGCATTGAGACATCACATCTCATGCTATGGGAAGGGTCTCAGGTTTGGAATGGGAAGGAGTTGGATATCACATCTCATGCTAAAGGAAAGGTCTCAGGTCTGGAAGGGGAAGGATTTGGATCTCACATCTCATGTTTTAGGACGGGTCTCAGGTTTGGTATTAGAAGCATTGAAATATCACATCTCATGGTATAGGAAGGGTCCCAGGATTGGAATGGGAAGGAGTTGGATATCACATTGAATGGGAAGGAGTTTGATATCACATCTCATGCTATCGGAAGGGTCTCAGGTTTGGAATGGGAAGGAGTTTGATATCACATCTCATGTTAGAGGTAGGATCTCAGGTTTGGTATTAGAGGCATTGAGATATGACATCTCATGCCATCAGAAGGGTCTCAGGATTGGAATGGGAAGGAGTTGGATATCACATCTCATGCTAAAGGGAGGGTCTAAGGTTTGGAAGGGGAAGGATTTGGACATCACATCTCATGTTATTGGAAGGATCTGAGGTTTGGTATTAGAAGCATTGAGATATCACATCTCATGCTATCGGAAGGGTCTCAGGTTTGGTATAAGCATTGAGATATCACATCTCTGCTATCGGAAGGGTCTCAGGATTGGAATGGGAAGGATTTGGATATCACATCTCATGTTATAGGAAGGGTGTCAGGTTTGGTATTAGAAGCATTGAGATATCACATCTCATGCTATAGCAAGGGTCTCAGGAATGGAATGGGAAGGACTTGGATATCACTTCTCATGATAAAGGAAGGGTCTAAGGTTTGGAAGGGGAAGGATTTGGATATCACATCTCATGTTATTGGACCGGTCTCAGGTTTGGTATTAGAAGCATTGAGATATCAAGTCTCATGGTATAGGACGGGAGTTTGATATCACATCTCATGCCATGGTATGGGTCTCAGGTTTTGTAGAAGAATTGGGATATCACATCTCATGCTATCGGAAGGGTATCAGGATTGGATTTGGAAGGAGTTGGATATCCCATCTCATGCTATAGGAAGGGTCTCAGGTTGGAATAGAAGGAGTTGGATATCACATCTCATGTTATAGGAAGGGTCTCAGGATTGGAATGGGAAGGACTTGGATATCACATCTCATGTTATAGGAAGGATCTCAGGTTTTGTATTAGAAGCATTGATATATTACATCTCATGCTATAGGAAGGGTCTCAGGATTGGAATGTGAAGGATTTGGATATCACATCTCATGCTAAAGGAAGGGTCTCAGGTTTGGTATAAGCATTGAGATATCACATCTCTGCTATCGGAAGGGTCTAAGGATTGGATTGGGAAGGAATTGGATATCCCTTCTCATGCTATAGGAAGGGTCTCAGGTTGGAATGGGTAGGAGTTGGATATCACATCTCATGTTATAGGAAGGGTCTCAAGATTGAAATGGGAAGGATTTGGATATCACATCTCATGCTAAAGGAAGGGTCTCAGGTTTGGAAGGGGAAGGATTTGGATATCATATCTCATGTTATAGGACGTATCTCATGTTATAGGACGGGTCCCAGGTTTGGTATTAGAAGCATTGAGATATCACATCTCATGCTATAGGAGGAGTCTCAGGATTGGAATGGGAAGGAGTTGGATATCACGTCTCATGTTATAGGAAGGGTCTCAGGATTGGAATGGGAAGGAGTTGAATATCACATCTCATGCTAATGGAAGGGTATCAGGTTGGAATGGGAAGGAGTTGGATATCACATCTCGTTATAGGAAGGGTCTCAGGATTGGAATGGGAAGGAATTGGATATCACATCTCTTGCTATAGGAAGGGTCTCAGGTTTGGAAGGGGAAGGATTTGGATATCATATCTCATGTTATAGGACCGGTCCCAGGTCTGGTATTAGAAGCATTGAGATATCACATATCATGCTATAGGAGGAGTCTCAGGATTGGAATGGGAAGGAGTTGGATATCACGTCTCATGTTATAATAAGGGTCTCAGGATTGGAATGGGAAGGAGTTGAATATCACATCTCATGCTAAAGGAAGGGTATCAGGTTTGATAGAAGCATTGAGATATCACATCTCATGCTATAGGAAGGAACTCAGGATTGGAATGGGAAGGAGTTGGATATCACATCTAATGCCATAGGAAGGGTCATCAGGTTTGGTATAAGCATTGAGATATCACATCTCTGCTATCGGAAGGGTCTCAGGATACGAATGGGAAAGACTTAGAATTCACATCTCATACTATAGGGAGGGTCTCGGTTTGATATTAGAAGCATTGAGCTATCACATCTCATGCTATCGGAAGGGTCTCAGGTTTGGTAGAAGCATTGAGATATCACATCTCATCCAATAGGAAGGGTCTCTGGTTTGGAATGGGAAGGAATTGGATATCACATCTCATGTTATAGGAAGGATCTCAGGTTTGGTATTAGAAGCATTGAGATATCACATCTCATGCTATAGGAAGGGTCTCAGGATTGGAATGTGAAGGATTTGGATATCACATCTCATGCTAAAGGAAGGGTCTCAGGTTTGGTAGAAGCATTGAGATATCACATCTCATGCTATAGGAAGGGTCTCAGGATTTGAATGGCAAGGAGTTGGATATCACATCTCATGCCATAGGAAGGGACACAGGTTTGGTATAAGCATTGAGATATCACATCTCTGCTATCGGAAGGTTCTCAGGATTGGATTGGGAAGGAGTTGGATATCCCTTCTCATGCTATAGGAAGTGTCTCAGGTTGGAATGGGAAGGAGTTGAATATCACATCTCATGTTATAGGAAGGGTCTCAGGATTGGAATGGGAAGGATTTGGATATCACATCTCTTGCTATAGGAAGGGTCTCAGGATTGGAATGGGAAGGATTTGGATATCACATCTCATGTCATAGGAAGGATCTCAGGTTTGGTATTAGAAGCATTGATATATCACACCTCATGCTATAGGAATGGTCTCAGGATTGGAAGGGGACGGATTTGGGTATCACATCTCATGTTATAGGACCGGTCTCAGGTTTGGTATTTGAAGCATTGAGATATCAAGTCTCATGGTATAGGACGGGTCTCGGAATTGGAATGAGAAGGAGTTGGATATCACATCTCAAGCTATAGGGAGGGTCTCATGATTGGAATGGGAAGGAGTTGGATATCACATCTCATGTTATAGGAAGGCTCTCAGGATTGGAATGGGAAGGATTTGGATATCACATCTCATTCTATAGGAAGGCTCTCAGGGTTGGAAGGGGAAGGAGTTGGATATCACATTTCATGTTAGAGGTAGGATCTCAGGTTTGGTTTTAGAGGCATTGAGATATCACATCTCATGCCATCAGAAGGGTCTCAGGATTGGAATGGGAAGGAGTTGGATATCAAATCTCATGCTAAAGGGATGGTCTAAGGTTTGGAAGGGGAGGGATTTGGACATCATATCTCATGTTATTGGAAGGATCTCAGGTTTGGTATTAGAAGCATTGAGATATCACATCTCATGCTATCGGAAGGGTCTTAGGTTTGGTATAAGCATTGAGATATCACATCTCTGCTATCGGAAGGGTCTCAGGATTGGAATGGGAAGGATTTGGATATCACATCTCATGTTATTGGACCGGTCTCAGGTTTGGTATTAGAAGCATTGAGATATCAAGTCTCATGGTATAGGACGGGAGTTTGATATCACATCTCATGCCATGGTATGGGTCTCAGGTTTTGTAGAAGCATTGGGATATCACATCTCATGCTATCGGAAGGGTATCAGGATTGGATTTGGAAGGAGTTGGATATCCCATCTCATGCTATAGGAAGGGTCTCAGGTTGGAATAGAAGGAGTTGGATATCACATCTCATGTTATAGGAAGGGTCTCAGGATTGGAATGGGAAGGACTTGGATATCACATCTCATGCTGTAGGAAGGGTCTCAGGTTTGGAAAAGGAAGGAGTTGGATATCACATTTCATGTTAGAGGTAGGATCTCAGGTTTGGTATTAGAGGCATTGAGATATCACATCTCATGCTATCAGAAGGGTATCAGGATTGGAATGGGGAGGAGTTGGATATCACATCTCATGCTAAAGGGAGGGTCTCAGGTTTGGAATGGGAAGGATTTGGATATCACATCTCATGTTATAGGAAGGACCTTAGGTTTGGTATTAGAAGCATTGAGATATCACATCTCATGCTATAGGAAGGGTCTCGGGATTGGAATGGGAAGGAGTTGGATATCACATCTCATGTTATAGGAAGGATCTCAGGTTTGGTATTAGAAGCATTGAGATATCACATCTCATGCTATAGGAAGGGTCTCAGGATTGGAATGGGAAGGAGTTGGATATCACATCTCATGCTATGGGAAGGGTCTCAGGTTTGGTATAAGCATTGAAATATCACATCTCTGCTATCGGAAGGGTCTCAGGATTGGAATGGGAGGAGCTGGATATCACATCTCATGCTCAAGGAAGGGTTTCAGGTTTGGAAGGGGAAGGATTTGGATATCACATCTCATGTTATAGGACGGGTCTCAGGTTTGGTATTAGAAGCATTGTGATATCACATCTCATGCTATAGGATGTGTCTCAGGATTGGAATGGGAAGGAGTTGGATATCACATCTCATGCTATAGGAAGGGTTTCAGGTTTGGTAGAAGGATTGAGATATCACATCTCAGGCTATAGGAAGAGTCTCAGGTTTGGGAAGGGAAGGATTTGGATTTCACATCTCATGTTATAGGATGGTTCTCATGTTTGGTTTTTGAAGCATTGAGATATCACATCTCATGCTATCGGAAGGGTCTCAGGTTTGGAATGGGAAGGAGTTGGATATCACATCTCATGTTATAGGAAGGGTCTCAGGTTTGGAATGGGAAGGAGTTGGATATGACATCTCTTGTTATAGGGAGGGTCTCAGGATTTGAATGGTAAGGAGTTGGATATCACATCTCATGCTATAGGAAGGGTCTCAGGTTGGAATGGGAAGGAGTTGGATATCACATCTCATGTTATATACAGGAAGGGTCTCAGGATTGGAATGGGAAGGATTTGGATATCACATCTCTTGCTATAGGAAGGGTCTCAGGTTTTTTATTAGAAACATTGAGATATCACATCTCATGCTATAGGAAGTGTTTTAGGATTGGAATGGGAAGTATTTGGATATCACATCTCATGCTAAAGGAAGGGTCTCATGTTTGGAAGGGGAAGGATTTGGATATCACATCTCATCCAATAGGAAGGGTCTCAGGTTTGGAATGGGAAGGAATTGGATATCACATCTCATGTTATAGGAAGGGTCTCAGGTTTTTTATTAGAAACATTGAGATATCACATCTCATGTTATAGGACGGTTCCCAGGTTTGGTATTAGAAGCATTGAGATATCACATCTCATGGTATAGGAAGGGTCTCAGGGTTGGAATGGGAAGGAGTTGGATATCACATCTCATCCAATAGGAAGGGTCTCAGGTTTGGAATGGGAAGGAATTGGATATCACATCTCATGTTATAGGAAGGATCTCAGGTTTGGTATTAGAAGCATTGAGATATCACATCTCATGCTATAGGAAGGGTCTCAGGATTGGAATGTGAAGGATTTGGATATCACATCTCATGCTAAAGGAAGGGTCTCAGGTTTGGTAGAAGCATTGAGATATCACATCTCATGCTATAGGAAGGGTCTCAGGATTTGAATGGCAAGGAGTTGGATATCACATCTCATGCCATAGGAAGGGACACAGGTTTGGTATAAGCATTGAGATATCACATCTCTGCTATCGGAAGGTTCTCAGGATTGGATTGGGAAGGAGTTGGATATCCCTTCTCATGCTATAGGAAGTGTCTCAGGTTGGAATGGGAAGGAGTTGAATATCACATCTCATGTTATAGGAAGGGTCTCAGGATTGGAAAGGGGAAGGATTTGGATATCACATCTCTTGCTATAGGAAGGGTCTCAGGATTGGAATGGGAAGGATTTGGATATCACATCTCATGTCATAGGAAGGATCTCAGGTTTGGTATTAGAAGCATTGATATATCACACCTCATGCTATAGGAATGGTCTCAGGATTGGAAGGGGACGGATTTGGGTATCACATCTCATGTTATAGGACCGGTCTCAGGTTTGGTATTTGAAGCATTGAGATATCAAGTCTCATGGTATAGGACGGGTCTCGGAATTGGAATGAGAAGGAGTTGGATATCACATCTCAAGCTATAGGGAGGGTCTCATGATTGGAATGGGGAGGAGTTGGATATCACATCTCATGTTATAGGAAGGGTCTCAGGATTGGAATGGGAAGGACTTGGCTATCACATCTCATTCTATAGGAAGGCTCTCAGGGTTGGAAGGGGAAGGAGTTGGATATCACATTTCATGTTAGAGGTAGGATCTCAGGTTTGGTTTTAGAGGCATTGAGATATCACATCAGAAGGGTCTCAGGATTGGAATGGGAAGGAGTTGGATATCAAATCTCTTGCTAAAGGGATGGTCTAAGGTTTGGAAGGGGAGGGATTTGGACATCATATCTCATGTTATTGGAAGGATCTCAGGTTTGGTATTAGAAGCATTGAGATATCACATCTCATGCTATCGGAAGGGTCTTAGGTTTGGTATAAGCATTGAGATATCACATCTCTGCTATCGGAAGGGTCTCAGGATTGGAATGGGAAGGATTTGGATATCACATCTCATGTTATTGGACCGGTCTCAGGTTTGGTATTAGAAGCATTGAGATATCAAGTCTCATGGTATAGGACGGGAGTTTGATATCACATCTCATGCCATGGTATGGGTCTCAGGTTTTGTAGAAGCATTGGGATATCACATCTCATGCTATCGGAAGGGTATCAGGATTGGATTTGGAAGGAGTTGGATATCCCATCTCATGCTATAGGAAGGGTCTCAGGTTGGAATAGAAGGAGTTGGATATCACATCTCATGTTATAGGAAGGGTCTCAGGATTGGAATGGGAAGGACTTGGATATCACATCTCATGCTGTAGGAAGGGTCTCAGGTTTGGAAAAGGAAGGAGTTGGATATCACATTTCATGTTAGAGGTAGGATCTCAGGTTTGGTATTAGAGGCATTGAGATATTACATCTCATGCTATCAGAAGGGTATCAGGATTGGAATGGGAAGGAGTTGGATATCACATCTCATGCTAAAGGGAGGGTCTCAGGTTTGGAATGGGAAGGATTTGGATATCACATCTCATGTTATAGGAAGGACCTTAGGTTTGGTATTAGAAGCATTGAGATATCACATCTCATGCTATAGGAAGGGTCTCGGGATTGGAATGGGAAGGAGTTGGATATCACATCTCATGTTATAGGAAGGATCTCAGGTTTGGTATTAGAAGCATTGAGATATCACATCTCATGCTATAGGAAGGGTCTCAGGATTGGAATGGGAAGGAGTTGGATATCACATCTCATGCTATGGGAAGGGTCTCAGGTTTGGTATAAGCATTGAAATATCACATCTCTGCTATCGGAAGGGTCTCAGGATTGGAATGGGAGGAGCTGGA
Organism: Ambystoma mexicanum; assembly: GCF_040938575.1. NCBI lineage: Eukaryota > Metazoa > Chordata > Amphibia > Caudata > Ambystomatidae > Ambystoma > Ambystoma mexicanum. The sequence continues at coordinate 324,169 of NW_027182328.1, read as the reverse complement.
TATCACATCTCATGCTAAAGGAAGGGTCTCAGGTTTGGAAGGGGAAGGATTTGGATATCACATCTCATGTTATAGGACGGGTCTCAGGTTTGGTATTAGAAGCATTGTGATATCACATCTCATGCTATAGGATGTGTCTCAGGATTGGAATGGGAAGGAGTTGGATATCACATCTCATGCTATAGGAAGGGTTTCAGGTTTGGTAGAAGGATTGAGATATCACATCTCAGGCTATAGGAAGAGTCTCAGGTTTGGGAAGGGAAGGATTTGGATTTCACATCTCATGTTATAGGATGGTTCTCATGTTTGGTTTTTGAAGCATTGAGATATCACATCTCATGCTATCGGAAGGGTCTCAGGTTTGGAATGGGAAGGAGTTGGATATCACATCTCATGTTATAGGAAGGGTCTCAGGTTTGGAATGGGAAGGAGTTGGATATGACATCTCTTGTTATAGGGAGGGTCTCAGGATTTGAATGGTAAGGAGTTGGATATCACATCTCATGCTATAGGAAGGGTCTCAGGTTGGAATGGGAAGGAGTTGGATATCACATCTCATGTTATATACAGGAAGGGTCTCAGGATTGGAATGGGAAGGATTTGGATATCACATCTCTTGCTATAGGAAGGGTCTCAGGTTTTTTATTAGAAACATTGAGATATCACATCTCATGCTATAGGAAGTGTTTTAGGATTGGAATGGGAAGTATTTGGATATCACATCTCATGCTAAAGGAAGGGTCTCATGTTTGGAAGGGGAAGGATTTGGATATCACATCTCATCCAATAGGAAGGGTCTCAGGTTTGGAATGGGAAGGAATTGGATATCACATCTCATGTTATAGGAAGGGTCTCAGGTTTTTTATTAGAAACATTGAGATATCACATCTCATGTTATAGGACGGTTCCCAGGTTTGGTATTAGAAGCATTGAGATATCACATCTCATGGTATAGGAAGGGTCTCAGGGTTGGAATGGGAAGGAGTTGGATATCACATCTCATCCAATAGGAAGGGTCTCAGGTTTGGAATGGGAAGGAATTGGATATCACATCTCATGTTATAGGAAGGATCTCAGGTTTGGTATTAGAAGCATTGAGATATCACATCTCATGCTATAGGAAGGGTCTCAGGATTGGAATGTGAAGGATTTGGATATCACATCTCATGCTAAAGGAAGGGTCTCAGGTTTGGTAGAAGCATTGAGATATCACATCTCATGCTATAGGAAGGGTCTCAGGATTTGAATGGCAAGGAGTTGGATATCACATCTCATGCCATAGGAAGGGACACAGGTTTGGTATAAGCATTGAGATATCACATCTCTGCTATCGGAAGGTTCTCAGGATTGGATTGGGAAGGAGTTGGATATCCCTTCTCATGCTATAGGAAGTGTCTCAGGTTGGAATGGGAAGGAGTTGAATATCACATCTCATGTTATAGGAAGGGTCTCAGGATTGGAATGGGAAGGATTTGGATATCACATCTCTTGCTATAGGAAGGGTCTCAGGATTGGAATGGGAAGGATTTGGATATCACATCTCATGTCATAGGAAGGATCTCAGGTTTGGTATTAGAAGCATTGATATATCACACCTCATGCTATAGGAATGGTCTCAGGATTGGAAGGGGACGGATTTGGGTATCACATCTCATGTTATAGGACCGGTCTCAGGTTTGGTATTTGAAGCATTGAGATATCAAGTCTCATGGTATAGGACGGGTCTCGGAATTGGAATGAGAAGGAGTTGGATATCACATCTCAAGCTATAGGGAGGGTCTCATGATTGGAATGGGGAGGAGTTGGATATCACATCTCATGTTATAGGAAGGGTCTCAGGATTGGAATGGGAAGGACTTGGCTATCACATCTCATTCTATAGGAAGGCTCTCAGGGTTGGAAGGGGAAGGAGTTGGATATCACATTTCATGTTAGAGGTAGGATCTCAGGTTTGGTTTTAGAGGCATTGAGATATCACATCAGAAGGGTCTCAGGATTGGAATGGGAAGGAGTTGGATATCAAATCTCTTGCTAAAGGGATGGTCTAAGGTTTGGAAGGGGAGGGATTTGGACATCATATCTCATGTTATTGGAAGGATCTCAGGTTTGGTATTAGAAGCATTGAGATATCACATCTCATGCTATCGGAAGGGTCTTAGGTTTGGTATAAGCATTGAGATATCACATCTCTGCTATCGGAAGGGTCTCAGGATTGGAATGGGAAGGATTTGGATATCACATCTCATGTTATTGGACCGGTCTCAGGTTTGGTATTAGAAGCATTGAGATATCAAGTCTCATGGTATAGGACGGGAGTTTGATATCACATCTCATGCCATGGTATGGGTCTCAGGTTTTGTAGAAGCATTGGGATATCACATCTCATGCTATCGGAAGGGTATCAGGATTGGATTTGGAAGGAGTTGGATATCCCATCTCATGCTATAGGAAGGGTCTCAGGTTGGAATAGAAGGAGTTGGATATCACATCTCATGTTATAGGAAGGGTCTCAGGATTGGAATGGGAAGGACTTGGATATCACATCTCATGCTGTAGGAAGGGTCTCAGGTTTGGAAAAGGAAGGAGTTGGATATCACATTTCATGTTAGAGGTAGGATCTCAGGTTTGGTATTAGAGGCATTGAGATATTACATCTCATGCTATCAGAAGGGTATCAGGATTGGAATGGGAAGGAGTTGGATATCACATCTCATGCTAAAGGGAGGGTCTCAGGTTTGGAATGGGAAGGATTTGGATATCACATCTCATGTTATAGGAAGGACCTTAGGTTTGGTATTAGAAGCATTGAGATATCACATCTCATGCTATAGGAAGGGTCTCGGGATTGGAATGGGAAGGAGTTGGATATCACATCTCATGTTATAGGAAGGATCTCAGGTTTGGTATTAGAAGCATTGAGATATCACATCTCATGCTATAGGAAGGGTCTCAGGATTGGAATGGGAAGGAGTTGGATATCACATCTCATGCTATGGGAAGGGTCTCAGGTTTGGTATAAGCATTGAAATATCACATCTCTGCTATCGGAAGGGTCTCAGGATTGGAATGGGAGGAGCTGGATATCACATCTCATGCTAAAGGAAGGGTCTCAGGTTTGGAAGGGGAAGGATTTGGATATCACATCTCATGTTATAGGACGGGTCTCAGGTTTGGTATTAGAAGCATTGTGATATCACATCTCATGCTATAGGATGTGTCTCAGGATTGGAATGGGAAGGAGTTGGATATCACATCTCATGCTATAGGAAGGGTTTCAGGTTTGGTAGAAGCATTGAGATATCACATCTCATGCTATAGGAAGAGTCTCAGGTTTGGGAAGGGAAGGATTTGGATTTCACATCTCATGTTATAGGATGGTTCTCATGTTTGGTTTTTGAAGCATTGAGATATCACATCTCATGCTATCGGAAGGGTCTCAGGTTTGGAATGGGAAGGAGTTGGATATCACATCTCATGTTATAGGAAGGGTCTCAGGTTTGGAATGGGAAGGAGTTGGATATGACATCTCTTGTTATAGGGAGGGTCTCAGGATTTGAATGGTAAGGAGTTGGATATCACATCTCATGCTATAGGAAGGGTCTCAGGTTGGAATGGGAAGGAGTTGGATATCACATCTCATGTTATATACAGGAAGGGTCTCAGGATTGGAATGGGAAGGATTTGGATATCACATCTCTTGCTATAGGAAGGGTCTCAGGTTTTTTATTAGAAACATTGAGATATCACATCTCATGCTATAGGAAGTGTTTTAGGATTGGAATGGGAAGTATTTGGATATCACATCTCATGCTAAAGGAAGGGTCTCAGGTTTGGAAGGGGAAGGATTTGGATATCACATCTCATCCAATAGTAAGGGTCTCAGGTTTGGAATGGGAAGGAATTGGATATCACATCTCATGTTATAGGAAGGGTCTCAGGTTTTTTATTAGAAACATTGAGATATCACATCTCATGTTATAGGACGGTTCCCAGGTTTGGTATTAGAAGCATTGAGATATCACATCTCATGGTATAGGAAGGGTCTCAGGGTTGGAATGGGAAGGAGTTGGATATCACATCTCATCCAATAGGAAGGGTCTCAGGTTTGGAATGGGAAGGAATTGGATATCACATCTCATGTTATAGGAAGGATCTCAGGTTTGGTATTAGAAGCATTGAGATATCACATCTCATGCTATAGGAAGGGTCTCAGGATTGGAATGTGAAGGATTTGGATATCACATCTCATGCTAAAGGAAGGGTCTCAGGTTTGGTAGAAGCATTGAGATATCACATCTCATGCTATAGGAAGGGTCTCAGGATTTGAATGGCAAGGAGTTGGATATCACATCTCATGCCATAGGAAGGGACACAGGTTTGGTATAAGCATTGAGATATCACATCTCTGCTATCGGAAGGTTCTCAGGATTGGATTGGGAAGGAGTTGGATATCCCTTCTCATGCTATAGGAAGTGTCTCAGGTTGGAATGGGAAGGAGTTGAATATCACATCTCATGTTATAGGAAGGGTCTCAGGATTGGAATGGGAAGGATTTGGATATCACATCTCTTGCTATAGGAAGGGTCTCAGGATTGGAATGGGAAGGATTTGGATATCACATCTCATGTCATAGGAAGGATCTCAGGTTTGGTATTAGAAGCATTGATATATCACACCTCATGCTATAGGAATGGTCTCAGGATTGGAAGGGGACGGATTTGGGTATCACATCTCATGTTATAGGACCGGTCTCAGGTTTGGTATTTGAAGCATTGAGATATCAAGTCTCATGGTATAGGACGGGTCTCGGAATTGGAATGAGAAGGAGTTGGATATCACATCTCAAGCTATAGGGAGGGTCTTATGATTGGAATGGGAAGGAGTTGGATATCACATCTCATGTTATAGGAAGGGTCTCAGGATTGGAATGGGAAGGACTTGGATATCACATCTCATTCTATAGGAAGGCTCTCAGGGTTGGAAGGGGAAGGAGTTGGATATCACATTTCATGTTAGAGGTAGGATCTCAGGTTTGGTTTTAGAGGCATTGAGATATCACATCTCATGCCATCAGAAGGGTCTCAGGATTGGAATGGGAAGGAGTTGGATATCAAATCTCATGCTAAAGGGATGGTCTAAGGTTTGGAAGGGGAGGGATTTGGACATCATATCTCATGTTATTGGAAGGATCTCAGGTTTGGTATTAGAAGCATTGAGATATCACATCTCATGCTATCGGAAGGGTCTTAGGTTTGGTATAAGCATTGAGATATCACATCTCTGCTATCGGAAGGGTCTCAGGATTGGAATGGGAAGGATTTGGATATCACATCTCATGTTACTGGACCGGTCTCAGGTTTGGTATTAGAAGCATTGAGATATCAAGTCTCATGGTATAGGACGGGAGTTTGATATCACATCTCATGCCATGGTATGGGTCTCAGGTTTTGTAGAAGCATTGGGATATCACATCTCATGCTATCGGAAGGGTATCAGGATTGGATTTGGAAGGAGTTGGATATCCCATCTCATGCTATAGGAAGGGTCTCAGGTTGGAATAGAAGGAGTTGGATATCACATCTCATGTTATAGGAAGGGTCTCAGGATTGGAATGGGAAGGACTTGGATATCACATCTCATGCTGTAGGAAGGGTCTCAGGTTTGGAAAAGGAAGGAGTTGGATATCACATTTCATGTTAGAGGTAGGATCTCAGGTTTGGTATTAGAGGCATTGAGATATCACATCTCATGCTATCAGAAGGGTATCAGGATTGGAATGGGAAGGAGTTGGATATCACATCTCATGCTAAAGGGAGGGTCTCAGTTTTGGAATGGGAAGGATTTGGATATCACATCTCATGTTATAGGAAGGACCTTAGGTTTGGTATTAGAAGCATTGAGATATCACATCTCATGCTATAGGAAGGGTCTCGGGATTGGAATGGGAAGGAGTTGGATATCACATCTCATGTTATAGGAAGGATCTCAGGTTTGGTATTAGAAGCATTGAGATATCACATCTCATGCTATAGGAAGGGTCTCAGGATTGGAATGGGAAGGAGTTGGATATCACATCTCATGCTATGGGAAGGGTCTCAGGTTTGGTATAAGCATTGAAATATCACATCTCTGCTATCGGAAGGGTCTCAGGATTGGAATGGGAGGAGCTGGATATCACATCTCATGCTAAAGGAAGGGTCTCAGGTTTGGAAGGGGAAGGATTTGGATATCACATCTCATGTTATAGGACGGGTCTCAGGTTTGGTATTAGAAGCATTGTGATATCACATCTCATGCTATAGGATGTGTCTCAGGATTGGAATGGGAAGGAGTTGGATATCACATCTCATGCTATAGGAAGGGTTTCAGGTTTGGTAGAAGCATTGAGATATCACATCTCATGCTATAGGAAGAGTCTCAGGTTTGGGAAGGGAAGGATTTGGATTTCACATCTCATGTTATAGGATGGTTCTCATGTTTGGTTTTTGAAGCATTGAGATATCACATCTCATGCTATCGGAAGGGTCTCAGGTTTGGAATGGGAAGGAGTTGGATATCACATCTCATGTTATAGGAAGGGTCTCAGGTTTGGAATGGGAAGGAGTTGGATATGACATCTCTTGTTATAGGGAGGGTCTCAGGATTTGAATGGTAAGGAGTTGGATATCACATCTCATGCTATAGGAAGGGTCTCAGGTTGGAATGGGAAGGAGTTGGATATCACATCTCATGTTATATACAGGAAGGGTCTCAGGATTGGAATGGGAAGGATTTGGATATCACATCTCTTGCTATAGGAAGGGTCTCAGGTTTTTTATTAGAAACATTGAGATATCACATCTCATGCTATAGGAAGTGTTTTAGGATTGGAATGGGAAGTATTTGGATATCACATCTCATGCTAAAGGAAGGGTCTCAGGTTTGGAAGGGGAAGGATTTGGATATCACATCTCATCCAATAGGAAGGGTCTCAGGTTTGGAATGGGAAGGAATTGGATATCACATCTCATGTTATAGGAAGGGTCTCAGGTTTTTTATTAGAAACATTGAGATATCACATCTCATGTTATAGGACGGTTCCCAGGTTTGGTATTAGAAGCATTCAGATATCACATCTCATGGTATAGGAAGGGTCTCAGGGTTGGAATGGGAAGGAGTTGGATATCACATCTTATCCAATAGGAAGGGTCTCAGGTTTGGAATGGGAAGGAATTGGATATCACATCTCATGTTATAGGAAGGATCTCAGGTTTGGTATTAGAAGCATTGAGATATCACATCTCATGCTATAGGAAGGGTCTCAGGATTGGAATGTGAAGGATTTGGATATCACATCTAATGCTAAAGGAAGGGTCTCAGGTTTGGTAGAAGCATTGAGATATCACATCTCATGCTATAGGAAGGGTCTCAGGATTTGAATGGCAAGGAGTTGGATATCACATCTCATGCCATAGGAAGGGACACAGGTTTGGTATAAGCATTGAGATATCACATCTCTGCTATCGGAAGGTTCTCAGGATTGGATTGGGAAGGAGTTGGATATCCCTTCTCATGCTATAGGAAGTGTCTCAGGTTGGAATGGGAAGGAGTTGAATATCACATCTCATGTTATAGGAAGGGTCTCAGGATTGGAATGGGAAGGATTTGGATATCACATCTCCTGCTATAGGAAGGGTCTCAGGATTGGAATGGGAAGGATTTGGATATCACATCTCATGTCATAGGAAGGATCTCAGGTTTGGTATTAGAAGCATTGATATATCACACCTCATGCTATAGGAATGGTCTCAGGATTGGAAGGGGACGGATTTGGGTATCACATCTCATGTTATAGGACCGGTCTCAGGTTTGGTATTTGAAGCATTGAGATATCAAGTCTCATGGTATAGGACGGGTCTCGGAATTGGAATGAGAAGGAGTTGGATATCACATCTCAAGCTATAGGGAGGGTCTCATGATTGGAATGGGAAGGAGTTGGATATCACATCTCATGTTATAGGAAGGGTCTCAGGATTGGAATGGGAAGGACTTGGATATCACATCTCATTCTATAGGAAGGCTCTCAGGGTTGGAAGGGGAAGGAGTTGGATATCACATTTCATGTTAGAGGTAGGATCTCAGGTTTGGTTTTAGAGGCATTGAGATATCACATCTCATGCCATCAGAAGGGTCTCAGGATTGGAATGGGAAGGAGTTGGATATCACATCTCATGCTAAAGGGAGGGTCTAAGGTTTGGAAGGGGAAGGATTTGGACATCACATCTCATGTTATTGGAAGGATCTGAGGTTTGGTATTAGAAGCATTGAGATATCACATCTCATGCTATCGGAAGGGTCTCAGGTTTGGTATAAGCATTGAGATATCACATCTCTGCTATCGGAAGGGTCTCAGGATTGGAATGGGAAGGATTTGGATATCACATCTCATGTTATAGGAAGGGTCTCAGGTTTGGTATTAGAAGCATTGAGATATCACATCTCATGCTATAGCAAGGGTCTCAGGAATGGAATGGGAAGGACTTGGATATCACTTCTCATGATAAAGGAAGGGTCTAAGGTTTGGAAGGGGAAGGATTTGGATATCACATCTCATGTTATTGGACCGGTCTCAGGTTTGGTATTAGAAGCATTGAGATATCAAGTCTCATGGTATAGGACGGGAGTTTGATATCACATCTCATGCCATGGTATGGGTCTCAGGTTTTGTAGAAGAATTGGGATATCACATCTCATGCTATCGGAAGGGTATCAGGATTGGATTTGGAAGGAGTTGGATATCCCATCTCATGCTATAGGAAGGGTCTCAGGTTGGAATAGAAGGAGTTGGATATCACATCTCATGTTATAGGAAGGGTCTCAGGATTGGAATGGGAAGGACTTGGATATCACATCTCATGTTATAGGAAGGATCTCAGGTTTTGTATTAGAAGCATTGATATATCACATCTCATGCTATAGGAAGGGTCTCAGGATTGGAATGTGAAGGATTTGGATATCACATCTCATGCTAAAGGAAGGGTCTCAGGTTTGGTATAAGCATTGAGATATCACATCTCTGCTATCGGAAGGGTCTAAGGATTGGATTGGGAAGGAATTGGATATCCCTTCTCATGCTATAGGAAGGGTCTCAGGTTGGAATGGGTAGGAGTTGGATATCACATCTCATGTTATAGGAAGGGTCTCAAGATTGAAATGGGAAGGATTTGGATATCACATCTCATGCTAAAGGAAGGGTCTCAGGTTTGGAAGGGGAAGGATTTGGATATCATATCTCATGTTATAGGACGTATCTCATGTTATAGGACGGGTCCCAGGTTTGGTATTAGAAGCATTGAGATATCACATCTCATGCTATAGGAGGAGTCTCAGGATTGGAATGGGAAGGAGTTGGATATCACGTCTCATGTTATAGGAAGGGTCTCAGGATTGGAATGGGAAGGAGTTGAATATCACATCTCATGCTAATGGAAGGGTATCAGGTTGGAATGGGAAGGAGTTGGATATCACATCTCGTTATAGGAAGGGTCTCAGGATTGGAATGGGAAGGAATTGGATATCACATCTCTTGCTATAGGAAGGGTCTCAGGTTTGGAAGGGGAAGGATTTGGATATCATATCTCATGTTATAGGACCGGTCCCAGGTCTGGTATTAGAAGCATTGAGATATCACATATCATGCTATAGGAGGAGTCTCAGGATTGGAATGGGAAGGAGTTGGATATCACGTCTCATGTTATAATAAGGGTCTCAGGATTGGAATGGGAAGGAGTTGAATATCACATCTCATGCTAAAGGAAGGGTATCAGGTTTGATAGAAGCATTGAGATATCACATCTCATGCTATAGGAAGGAACTCAGGATTGGAATGGGAAGGAGTTGGATATCACATCTAATGCCATAGGAAGGGTCATCAGGTTTGGTATAAGCATTGAGATATCACATCTCTGCTATCGGAAGGGTCTCAGGATACGAATGGGAAAGACTTAGAATTCACATCTCATACTATAGGGAGGGTCTCGGTTTGATATTAGAAGCATTGAGCTATCACATCTCATGCTATCGGAAGGGTCTCAGGTTTGGTAGAAGCATTGAGATATCACATCTCATCCAATAGGAAGGGTCTCTGGTTTGGAATGGGAAGGAATTGGATATCACATCTCATGTTATAGGAAGGATCTCAGGTTTGGTATTAGAAGCATTGAGATATCACATCTCATGCTATAGGAAGGGTCTCAGGATTGGAATGTGAAGGATTTGGATATCACATCTCATGCTAAAGGAAGGGTCTCAGGTTTGGTAGAAGCATTGAGATATCACATCTCATGCTATAGGAAGGGTCTCAGGATTTGAATGGCAAGGAGTTGGATATCACATCTCATGCCATAGGAAGGGACACAGGTTTGGTATAAGCATTGAGATATCACATCTCTGCTATCGGAAGGTTCTCAGGATTGGATTGGGAAGGAGTTGGATATCCCTTCTCATGCTATAGGAAGTGTCTCAGGTTGGAATGGGAAGGAGTTGAATATCACATCTCATGTTATAGGAAGGGTCTCAGGATTGGAATGGGAAGGATTTGGATATCACATCTCTTGCTATAGGAAGGGTCTCAGGATTGGAATGGGAAGGATTTGGATATCACATCTCATGTCATAGGAAGGATCTCAGGTTTGGTATTAGAAGCATTGATATATCACACCTCATGCTATAGGAATGGTCTCAGGATTGGAAGGGGACGGATTTGGGTATCACATCTCATGTTATAGGACCGGTCTCAGGTTTGGTATTTGAAGCATTGAGATATCAAGTCTCATGGTATAGGACGGGTCTCGGAATTGGAATGAGAAGGAGTTGGATATCACATCTCAAGCTATAGGGAGGGTCTCATGATTGGAATGGGAAGGAGTTGGATATCACATCTCATGTTATAGGAAGGCTCTCAGGATTGGAATGGGAAGGACTTGGATATCACATCTCATTCTATAGGAAGGCTCTCAGGGTTGGAAGGGGAAGGAGTTGGATATCACATTTCATGTTAGAGGTAGGATCTCAGGTTTGGTTTTAGAGGCATTGAGATATCACATCTCATGCCATCAGAAGGGTCTCAGGATTGGAATGGGAAGGAGTTGGATATCAAATCTCATGCTAAAGGGATGGTCTAAGGTTTGGAAGGGGAGGGATTTGGACATCATATCTCATGTTATTGGAAGGATCTCAGGTTTGGTATTAGAAGCATTGAGATATCACATCTCATGCTATCGGAAGGGTCTTAGGTTTGGTATAAGCATTGAGATATCACATCTCTGCTATCGGAAGGGTCTCAGGATTGGAATGGGAAGGATTTGGATATCACATCTCATGTTATTGGACCGGTCTCAGGTTTGGTATTAGAAGCATTGAGATATCAAGTCTCATGGTATAGGACGGGAGTTTGATATCACATCTCATGCCATGGTATGGGTCTCAGGTTTTGTAGAAGCATTGGGATATCACATCTCATGCTATCGGAAGGGTATCAGGATTGGATTTGGAAGGAGTTGGATATCCCATCTCATGCTATAGGAAGGGTCTCAGGTTGGAATAGAAGGAGTTGGATATCACATCTCATGTTATAGGAAGGGTCTCAGGATTGGAATGGGAAGGACTTGGATATCACATCTCATGCTGTAGGAAGGGTCTCAGGTTTGGAAAAGGAAGGAGTTGGATATCACATTTCATGTTAGAGGTAGGATCTCAGGTTTGGTATTAGAGGCATTGAGATATCACATCTCATGCTATCAGAAGGGTATCAGGATTGGAATGGGAAGGAGTTGGATATCACATCTCATGCTAAAGGGAGGGTCTCAGGTTTGGAATGGGAAGGATTTGGATATCACATCTCATGTTATAGGAAGGACCTTAGGTTTGGTATTAGAAGCATTGAGATATCACATCTCATGCTATAGGAAGGGTCTCGGGATTGGAATGGGAAGGAGTTGGATATCACATCTCATGTTATAGGAAGGATCTCAGGTTTGGTATTAGAAGCATTGAGATATCACATCTCATGCTATAGGAAGGGTCTCAGGATTGGAATGGGAAGGAGTTGGATATCACATCTCATGCTATGGGAAGGGTCTCAGGTTTGGTATAAGCATTGAAATATCACATCTCTGCTATCGGAAGGGTCTCAGGATTGGAATGGGAGGAGCTGGATATCACATCTCATGCTAAAGGAAGGGTTTCAGGTTTGGAAGGGGAAGGATTTGGATATCACATCTCATGTTATAGGACGGGTCTCAGGTTTGGTATTAGAAGCATTGTGATATCACATCTCATGCTATAGGATGTGTCTCAGGATTGGAATGGGAAGGAGTTGGATATCACATCTCATGCTATAGGAAGGGTTTCAGGTTTGGTAGAAGGATTGAGATATCACATCTCAGGCTATAGGAAGAGTCTCAGGTTTGGGAAGGGAAGGATTTGGATTTCACATCTCATGTTATAGGATGGTTCTCATGTTTGGTTTTTGAAGCATTGAGATATCACATCTCATGCTATCGGAAGGGTCTCAGGTTTGGAATGGGAAGGAGTTGGATATCACATCTCATGTTATAGGAAGGGTCTCAGGTTTGGAATGGGAAGGAGTTGGATATGACATCTCTTGTTATAGGGAGGGTCTCAGGATTTGAATGGTAAGGAGTTGGATATCACATCTCATGCTATAGGAAGGGTCTCAGGTTGGAATGGGAAGGAGTTGGATATCACATCTCATGTTATATACAGGAAGGGTCTCAGGATTGGAATGGGAAGGATTTGGATATCACATCTCTTGCTATAGGAAGGGTCTCAGGTTTTTTATTAGAAACATTGAGATATCACATCTCATGCTATAGGAAGTGTTTTAGGATTGGAATGGGAAGTATTTGGATATCACATCTCATGCTAAAGGAAGGGTCTCAGGTTTGGAAGGGGAAGGATTTGGATATCACATCTCATCCAATAGGAAGGGTCTCAGGTTTGGAATGGGAAGGAATTGGATATCACATCTCATGTTATAGGAAGGGTCTCAGGTTTTTTATTAGAAACATTGAGATATCACATCTCATGTTATAGGACGGTTCCCAGGTTTGGTATTAGAAGCATTGAGATATCACATCTCATGGTATAGGAAGGGTCTCAGGGTTGGAATGGGAAGGAGTTGGATATCATATCTCATCCAATAGGAAGGGTCTCAGGTTTGGAATGGGAAGGAATTGGATATCACATCTCATGTTATAGGAAGGATCTCAGGTTTGGTATTAGAAGCATTGAGATATCACATCTCATGCTATAGGAAGGGTCTCAGGATTGGAATGTGAAGGATTTGGATATCACATCTCATGCTAAAGGAAGGGTCTCAGGTTTGGTAGAAGCATTGAGATATCACATCTCATGCTATAGGAAGGGTCTCAGGATTTGAATGGCAAGGAGTTGGATATCACATCTCATGCCATAGGAAGGGACACAGGTTTGGTATAAGCATTGAGATATCACATCTCTGCTATCGGAAGGTTCTCAGGATTGGATTGGGAAGGAGTTGGATATCCCTTCTCATGCTATAGGAAGTGTCTCAGGTTGGAATGGGAAGGAGTTGAATATCACATCTCATGTTATAGGAAGGGTCTCAGGATTGGAATGGGAAGGATTTGGATATCACATCTCTTGCTATAGGAAGGGTCTCAGGATTAGAATGGGAAGGATTTGGATATCACATCTCATGTCATAGGAAGGATCTCAGGTTTGGTATTAGAAGCATTGATATATCACACCTCATGCTATAGGAATGGTCTCAGGATTGGAAGGGGACGGATTTGGGTATCACATCTCATGTTATAGGACCGGTCTCAGGTTTGGTATTTGAAGCATTGAGATATCAAGTCTCATGGTATAGGACGGGTCTCGGAATTGGAATGAGAAGGAGTTGGATATCACATCTCAAGCTATAGGGAGGGTCTCATGATTGGAATGGGGAGGAGTTGGATATCACATCTCATGTTATAGGAAGGGTCTCAGGATTGGAATGGGAAGGACTTGGCTATCACATCTCATTCTATAGGAAGGCTCTCAGGGTTGGAAGGGGAAGGAGTTGGATATCACATTTCATGTTAGAGGTTGGATCTCAGGTTTGGTTTTAGAGGCATTGAGATATCACATCTCATGCCATCAGAAGGGTCTCAGGATTGGAATGGGAAGGAGTTGGATATCAAATCTCTTGCTAAAGGGATGGTCTAAGGTTTGGAAGGGGAGGGATTTGGACATCATATCTCATGTTATTGGAAGGATCTCAGGTTTGGTATTAGAAGCATTGAGATATCACATCTCATGCTATCGGAAGGGTCTTAGGTTTGGTATAAGCATTGAGATATCACATCTCTGCTATCGGAAGGGTCTCAGGATTGGAATGGGAAGGATTTGGATATCACATCTCATGTTATTGGACCGGTCTCAGGTTTGGTATTAGAAGCATTGAGATATCAAGTCTCATGGTATAGGACGGGAGTTTGATATCACATCTCATGCCATGGTATGGGTCTCAGGTTTTGTAGAAGCATTGGGATATCACATCTCATGCTATCGGAAGGGTATCAGGATTGGATTTGGAAGGAGTTGGATATCCCATCTCATGCTATAGGAAGGGTCTCAGGTTGGAATAGAAGGAGTTGGATATCACATCTCATGTTATAGGAAGGGTCTCAGGATTGGAATGGGAAGGACTTGGATATCACATCTCATGCTGTAGGAAGGGTCTCAGGTTTGGAAAAGGAAGGAGTTGGATATCACATTTCATGTTAGAGGTAGGATCTCAGGTTTGGTATTAGAGGCATTGAGATATTACATCTCATGCTATCAGAAGGGTATCAGGATTGGAATGGGAAGGAGTTGGATATCACATCTCATGCTAAAGGGAGGGTCTCAGGTTTGGAATGGGAAGGATTTGGATATCACATCTCATGTTATAGGAAGGACCTTAGGTTTGGTATTAGAAGCATTGAGATATCACATCTCATGCTATAGGAAGGGTCTCGGGATTGGAATGGGAAGGAGTTGGATATCACATCTCATGTTATAGGAAGGATCTCAGGTTTGGTATTAGAAGCATTGAGATATCACATCTCATGCTATAGGAAGGGTCTCAGGATTGGAATGGGAAGGAGTTGGATATCACATCTCATGCTATGGGAAGGGTCTCAGGTTTGGTATAAGCATTGAAATATCACATCTCTGCTATCGGAAGGGTCTCAGGATTGGAATGGGAGGAGCTGGATATCACATCTCATGCTAAAGGAAGGGTCTCAGGTTTGGAAGGGGAAGGATTTGGATATCACATCTCATGTTATAGGACGGGTCTCAGGTTTGGTATTAGAAGCATTGTGATATCACATCTCATGCTATAGGATGTGTCTCAGGATTGGAATGGGAAGGAGTTGGATATCACATCTCATGCTATAGGAAGGGTTTCAGGTTTGGTAGAAGCATTGAGATATCACATCTCATGCTATAGGAAGAGTCTCAGGTTTGGGAAGGGAAGGATTTAGATTTCACATCTCATGTTATAGGATGGTTCTCATGTTTGGTTTTTGAAGCATTGAGATATCACATCTCATGCTATCGGAAGGGTCTCAGGTTTGGAATGGGAAGGAGTTGGATATCACATCTCATGTTATAGGAAGGGTCTCAGGTTTGGAATGGGAAGGAGTTGGATATGACATCTCTTGTTATAGGGAGGGTCTCAGGATTTGAATGGTAAGGAGTTGGATATCACATCTCATGCTATAGGAAGGGTCTCAGGTTGGAATGGGAAGGAGTTGGATATCACATCTCATGTTATATACAGGAAGGGTCTCAGGATTGGAATGGGAAGGATTTGGATATCACATCTCTTGCTATAGGAAGGGTCTCAGGTTTTTTATTAGAAACATTGAGATATCACATCTCATGCTATAGGAAGTGTTTTAGGATTGGAATGGGAAGTATTTGGATATCACATCTCATGCTAAAGGAAGGGTCTCAGGTTTGGAAGGGGAAGGATTTGGATATCACATCTCATCCAATAGTAAGGGTCTCAGGTTTGGAATGGGAAGGAATTGGATATCACATCTCATGTTATAGGAAGGGTCTCAGGTTTTTTATTAGAAACATTGAGATATCACATCTCATGTTATAGGACGGTTCCCAGGTTTGGTATTAGAAGCATTGAGATATCACATCTCATGGTATAGGAAGGGTCTCAGGGTTGGAATGGGAAGGAGTTGGATATCACATCTCATCCAATAGGAAGGGTCTCAGGTTTGGAATGGGAAGGAATTGGATATCACATCTCATGTTATAGGAAGGATCTCAGGTTTGGTATTAGAAGCATTGAGATATCACATCTCATGCTATAGGAAGGGTCTCAGGATTGGAATGTGAAGGATTTGGATATCACATCTCATGCTAAAGGAAGGGTCTCAGGTTTGGTAGAAGCATTGAGATATCACATCTCATGCTATAGGAAGGGTCTCAGGATTTGAATGGCAAGGAGTTGGATATCACATCTCATGCCATAGGAAGGGACACAGGTTTGGTATAAGCATTGAGATATCACATCTCTGCTATCGGAAGGTTCTCAGGATTGGATTGGGAAGGAGTTGGATATCCCTTCTCATGCTATAGGAAGTGTCTCAGGTTGGAATGGGAAGGAGTTGAATATCACATCTCATGTTATAGGAAGGGTCTCAGGATTGGAATGGGAAGGATTTGGATATCACATCTCTTGCTATAGGAAGGGTCTCAGGATTGGAATGGGAAGGATTTGGATATCACATCTCATGTCATAGGAAGGATCTCAGGTTTGGTATTAGAAGCATTGATATATCACACCTCATGCTATAGGAATGGTCTCAGGATTGGAAGGGGACGGATTTGGGTATCACATCTCATGTTATAGGACCGGTCTCAGGTTTGGTATTTGAAGCATTGAGATATCAAGTCTCATGGTATAGGACGGGTCTCGGAATTGGAATGAGAAGGAGTTGGATATCACATCTCAAGCTATAGGGAGGGTCTCATGATTGGAATGGGAAGGAGTTGGATATCACATCTCATGTTATAGGAAGGGTCTCAGGATTGGAATGGGAAGGACTTGGATATCACATCTCATTCTATAGGAAGTCTCTCAGGGTTGGAAGGGGAAGGAGTTGGATATCACATTTCATGTTAGAGGTAGGATCTCAGGTTTGGTTTTAGAGGCATTGAGATATCACATCTCATGCCATCAGAAGGGTCTCAGGATTGGAATGGGAAGGAGTTGGATATCAAATCTCATGCTAAAGGGATGGTCTAAGGTTTGGAAGGGGAGGGATTTGGACATCATATCTCATGTTATTGGAAGGATCTCAGGTTTGGTATTAGAAGCATTGAGATATCACATCTCATGCTATCGGAAGGGTCTTAGGTTTGGTATAAGCATTGAGATATCACATCTCTGCTATCGGAAGGGTCTCAGGATTGGAATGGGAAGGATTTGGATATCACATCTCATGTTATTGGACCGGTCTCAGGTTTGGTATTAGAAGCATTGAGATATCAAGTCTCATGGTATAGGACGGGAGTTTGATATCACATCTCATGCCATGGTATGGGTCTCAGGTTTTGTAGAAGCATTGGGATATCACATCTCATGCTATCGGAAGGGTATCAGGATTGGATTTGGAAGGAGTTGGATATCCCATCTCATGCTATAGGAAGGGTCTCAGGTTGGAATAGAAGGAGTTGGATATCACATCTCATGTTATAGGAAGGGTCTCAGGATTGGAATGGGAAGGACTTGGATATCACATCTCATGCTGTAGGAAGGGTCTCAGGTTTGGAAAAGGAAGGAGTTGGATATCACATTTCATGTTAGAGGTAGGATCTCAGGTTTGGTATTAGAGGCATTGAGATATCACATCTCATGCTATCAGAAGGGTATCAGGATTGGAATGGGAAGGAGTTGGATATCACATCTCATGCTAAAGGGAGGGTCTCAGTTTTGGAATGGGAAGGATTTGGATATCACATCTCATGTTATAGGAAGGACCTTAGGTTTGGTATTAGAAGCATTGAGATATCACATCTCATGCTATAGGAAGGGTCTCGGGATTGGAATGGGAAGGAGTTGGATATCACATCTCATGTTATAGGAAGGATCTCAGGTTTGGTATTAGAAGCATTGAGATATCACATCTCATGCTATAGGAAGGGTCTCAGGATTGGAATGGGAAGGAGTTGGATATCACATCTCATGCTATGGGAAGGGTCTCAGGTTTGGTATAAGCATTGAAATATCACATCTCTGCTATCGGAAGGGTCTCAGGATTGGAATGGGAGGAGCTGGATATCACATCTCATGCTAAAGGAAGGGTCTCAGGTTTGGAAGGGGAAGGATTTGGATATCACATCTCATGTTATAGGACGGGTCTCAGGTTTGGTATTAGAAGCATTGTGATATCACATCTCATGCTATAGGATGTGTCTCAGGATTGGAATGGGAAGGAGTTGGATATCACATCTCATGCTATAGGAAGGGTTTCAGGTTTGGTAGAAGCATTGAGATATCACATCTCATGCTATAGGAAGAGTCTCAGGTTTGGGAAGGGAAGGATTTGGATTTCACATCTCATGTTATAGGATGGTTCTCATGTTTGGTTTTTGAAGCATTGAGATATCACATCTCATGCTATCGGAAGGGTCTCAGGTTTGGAATGGGAAGGAGTTGGATATCACATCTCATGTTATAGGAAGGGTCTCAGGTTTGGAATGGGAAGGAGTTGGATATGACATCTCTTGTTATAGGGAGGGTCTCAGGATTTGAATGGTAAGGAGTTGGATATCACATCTCATGCTATAGGAAGGGTCTCAGGTTGGAATGGGAAGGAGTTGGATATCACATCTCATGTTATATACAGGAAGGGTCTCAGGATTGGAATGGGAAGGATTTGGATATCACATCTCTTGCTATAGGAAGGGTCTCAGGTTTTTTATTAGAAACATTGAGATATCACATCTCATGCTATAGGAAGTGTTTTAGGATTGGAATGGGAAGTATTTGGATATCACATCTCATGCTAAAGGAAGGGTCTCAGGTTTGGAAGGGGAAGGATTTGGATATCACATCTCATCCAATAGGAAGGGTCTCAGGTTTGGAATGGGAAGGAATTGGATATCACATCTCATGTTATAGGAAGGGTCTCAGGTTTTTTATTAGAAACATTGAGATATCACATCTCATGTTATAGGACGGTTCCCAGGTTTGGTATTAGAAGCATTCAGATATCACATCTCATGGTATAGGAAGGGTCTCAGGGTTGGAATGGGAAGGAGTTGGATATCACATCTTATCCAATAGGAAGGGTCTCAGGTTTGGAATGGGAAGGAATTGGATATCACATCTCATGTTATAGGAAGGATCTCAGGTTTGGTATTAGAAGCATTGAGATATCACATCTCATGCTATAGGAAGGGTCTCAGGATTGGAATGTGAAGGATTTGGATATCACATCTAATGCTAAAGGAAGGGTCTCA
Organism: Ambystoma mexicanum; assembly: GCF_040938575.1. NCBI lineage: Eukaryota > Metazoa > Chordata > Amphibia > Caudata > Ambystomatidae > Ambystoma > Ambystoma mexicanum. Next base: position 304,606 of record NW_027182328.1, on the reverse strand, counting down.
GGTTTGGTAGAAGCATTGAGATATCACATCTCATGCTATAGGAAGGGTCTCAGGATTTGAATGGCAAGGAGTTGGATATCACATCTCATGCCATAGGAAGGGACACAGGTTTGGTATAAGCATTGAGATATCACATCTCTGCTATCGGAAGGTTCTCAGGATTGGATTGGGAAGGAGTTGGATATCCCTTCTCATGCTATAGGAAGTGTCTCAGGTTGGAATGGGAAGGAGTTGAATATCACATCTCATGTTATAGGAAGGGTCTCAGGATTGGAATGGGAAGGATTTGGATATCACATCTCCTGCTATAGGAAGGGTCTCAGGATTGGAATGGGAAGGATTTGGATATCACATCTCATGTCATAGGAAGGATCTCAGGTTTGGTATTAGAAGCATTGATATATCACACCTCATGCTATAGGAATGGTCTCAGGATTGGAAGGGGACGGATTTGGGTATCACATCTCATGTTATAGGACCGGTCTCAGGTTTGGTATTTGAAGCATTGAGATATCAAGTCTCATGGTATAGGACGGGTCTCGGAATTGGAATGAGAAGGAGTTGGATATCACATCTCAAGCTATAGGGAGGGTCTCATGATTGGAATGGGAAGGAGTTGGATATCACATCTCATGTTATAGGAAGGGTCTCAGGATTGGAATGGGAAGGACTTGGATATCACATCTCATTCTATAGGAAGGCTCTCAGGGTTGGAAGGGGAAGGAGTTGGATATCACATTTCATGTTAGAGGTAGGATCTCAGGTTTGGTTTTAGAGGCATTGAGATATCACATCTCATGCCATCAGAAGGGTCTCAGGATTGGAATGGGAAGGAGTTGGATATCACATCTCATGCTAAAGGGAGGGTCTAAGGTTTGGAAGGGGAAGGATTTGGACATCACATCTCATGTTATTGGAAGGATCTGAGGTTTGGTATTAGAAGCATTGAGATATCACATCTCATGCTATCGGAAGGGTCTCAGGTTTGGTATAAGCATTGAGATATCACATCTCTGCTATCGGAAGGGTCTCAGGATTGGAATGGGAAGGATTTGGATATCACATCTCATGTTATAGGAAGGGTCTCAGGTTTGGTATTAGAAGCATTGAGATATCACATCTCATGCTATAGCAAGGGTCTCAGGAATGGAATGGGAAGGACTTGGATATCACTTCTCATGATAAAGGAAGGGTCTAAGGTTTGGAAGGGGAAGGATTTGGATATCACATCTCATGTTATTGGACCGGTCTCAGGTTTGGTATTAGAAGCATTGAGATATCAAGTCTCATGGTATAGGACGGGAGTTTGATATCACATCTCATGCCATGGTATGGGTCTCAGGTTTTGTAGAAGAATTGGGATATCACATCTCATGCTATCGGAAGGGTATCAGGATTGGATTTGGAAGGAGTTGGATATCCCATCTCATGCTATAGGAAGGGTCTCAGGTTGGAATAGAAGGAGTTGGATATCACATCTCATGTTATAGGAAGGGTCTCAGGATTGGAATGGGAAGGACTTGGATATCACATCTCATGTTATAGGAAGGATCTCAGGTTTTGTATTAGAAGCATTGATATATCACATCTCATGCTATAGGAAGGGTCTCAGGATTGGAATGTGAAGGATTTGGATATCACATCTCATGCTAAAGGAAGGGTCTCAGGTTTGGTATAAGCATTGAGATATCACATCTCTGCTATCGGAAGGGTCTAAGGATTGGATTGGGAAGGAATTGGATATCCCTTCTCATGCTATAGGAAGGGTCTCAGGTTGGAATGGGTAGGAGTTGGATATCACATCTCATGTTATAGGAAGGGTCTCAAGATTGAAATGGGAAGGATTTGGATATCACATCTCATGCTAAAGGAAGGGTCTCAGGTTTGGAAGGGGAAGGATTTGGATATCATATCTCATGTTATAGGACGTATCTCATGTTATAGGACGGGTCCCAGGTTTGGTATTAGAAGCATTGAGATATCACATCTCATGCTATAGGAGGAGTCTCAGGATTGGAATGGGAAGGAGTTGGATATCACGTCTCATGTTATAGGAAGGGTCTCAGGATTGGAATGGGAAGGAGTTGAATATCACATCTCATGCTAATGGAAGGGTATCAGGTTGGAATGGGAAGGAGTTGGATATCACATCTCGTTATAGGAAGGGTCTCAGGATTGGAATGGGAAGGAATTGGATATCACATCTCTTGCTATAGGAAGGGTCTCAGGTTTGGAAGGGGAAGGATTTGGATATCATATCTCATGTTATAGGACCGGTCCCAGGTCTGGTATTAGAAGCATTGAGATATCACATATCATGCTATAGGAGGAGTCTCAGGATTGGAATGGGAAGGAGTTGGATATCACGTCTCATGTTATAATAAGGGTCTCAGGATTGGAATGGGAAGGAGTTGAATATCACATCTCATGCTAAAGGAAGGGTATCAGGTTTGATAGAAGCATTGAGATATCACATCTCATGCTATAGGAAGGAACTCAGGATTGGAATGGGAAGGAGTTGGATATCACATCTAATGCCATAGGAAGGGTCATCAGGTTTGGTATAAGCATTGAGATATCACATCTCTGCTATCGGAAGGGTCTCAGGATACGAATGGGAAAGACTTAGAATTCACATCTCATACTATAGGGAGGGTCTCGGTTTGATATTAGAAGCATTGAGCTATCACATCTCATGCTATCGGAAGGGTCTCAGGTTTGGTAGAAGCATTGAGATATCACATCTCATCCAATAGGAAGGGTCTCTGGTTTGGAATGGGAAGGAATTGGATATCACATCTCATGTTATAGGAAGGATCTCAGGTTTGGTATTAGAAGCATTGAGATATCACATCTCATGCTATAGGAAGGGTCTCAGGATTGGAATGTGAAGGATTTGGATATCACATCTCATGCTAAAGGAAGGGTCTCAGGTTTGGTAGAAGCATTGAGATATCACATCTCATGCTATAGGAAGGGTCTCAGGATTTGAATGGCAAGGAGTTGGATATCACATCTCATGCCATAGGAAGGGACACAGGTTTGGTATAAGCATTGAGATATCACATCTCTGCTATCGGAAGGTTCTCAGGATTGGATTGGGAAGGAGTTGGATATCCCTTCTCATGCTATAGGAAGTGTCTCAGGTTGGAATGGGAAGGAGTTGAATATCACATCTCATGTTATAGGAAGGGTCTCAGGATTGGAATGGGAAGGATTTGGATATCACATCTCTTGCTATAGGAAGGGTCTCAGGATTGGAATGGGAAGGATTTGGATATCACATCTCATGTCATAGGAAGGATCTCAGGTTTGGTATTAGAAGCATTGATATATCACACCTCATGCTATAGGAATGGTCTCAGGATTGGAAGGGGACGGATTTGGGTATCACATCTCATGTTATAGGACCGGTCTCAGGTTTGGTATTTGAAGCATTGAGATATCAAGTCTCATGGTATAGGACGGGTCTCGGAATTGGAATGAGAAGGAGTTGGATATCACATCTCAAGCTATAGGGAGGGTCTCATGATTGGAATGGGAAGGAGTTGGATATCACATCTCATGTTATAGGAAGGCTCTCAGGATTGGAATGGGAAGGACTTGGATATCACATCTCATTCTATAGGAAGGCTCTCAGGGTTGGAAGGGGAAGGAGTTGGATATCACATTTCATGTTAGAGGTAGGATCTCAGGTTTGGTTTTAGAGGCATTGAGATATCACATCTCATGCCATCAGAAGGGTCTCAGGATTGGAATGGGAAGGAGTTGGATATCAAATCTCATGCTAAAGGGATGGTCTAAGGTTTGGAAGGGGAGGGATTTGGACATCATATCTCATGTTATTGGAAGGATCTCAGGTTTGGTATTAGAAGCATTGAGATATCACATCTCATGCTATCGGAAGGGTCTTAGGTTTGGTATAAGCATTGAGATATCACATCTCTGCTATCGGAAGGGTCTCAGGATTGGAATGGGAAGGATTTGGATATCACATCTCATGTTATTGGACCGGTCTCAGGTTTGGTATTAGAAGCATTGAGATATCAAGTCTCATGGTATAGGACGGGAGTTTGATATCACATCTCATGCCATGGTATGGGTCTCAGGTTTTGTAGAAGCATTGGGATATCACATCTCATGCTATCGGAAGGGTATCAGGATTGGATTTGGAAGGAGTTGGATATCCCATCTCATGCTATAGGAAGGGTCTCAGGTTGGAATAGAAGGAGTTGGATATCACATCTCATGTTATAGGAAGGGTCTCAGGATTGGAATGGGAAGGACTTGGATATCACATCTCATGCTGTAGGAAGGGTCTCAGGTTTGGAAAAGGAAGGAGTTGGATATCACATTTCATGTTAGAGGTAGGATCTCAGGTTTGGTATTAGAGGCATTGAGATATCACATCTCATGCTATCAGAAGGGTATCAGGATTGGAATGGGAAGGAGTTGGATATCACATCTCATGCTAAAGGGAGGGTCTCAGGTTTGGAATGGGAAGGATTTGGATATCACATCTCATGTTATAGGAAGGACCTTAGGTTTGGTATTAGAAGCATTGAGATATCACATCTCATGCTATAGGAAGGGTCTCGGGATTGGAATGGGAAGGAGTTGGATATCACATCTCATGTTATAGGAAGGATCTCAGGTTTGGTATTAGAAGCATTGAGATATCACATCTCATGCTATAGGAAGGGTCTCAGGATTGGAATGGGAAGGAGTTGGATATCACATCTCATGCTATGGGAAGGGTCTCAGGTTTGGTATAAGCATTGAAATATCACATCTCTGCTATCGGAAGGGTCTCAGGATTGGAATGGGAGGAGCTGGATATCACATCTCATGCTAAAGGAAGGGTTTCAGGTTTGGAAGGGGAAGGATTTGGATATCACATCTCATGTTATAGGACGGGTCTCAGGTTTGGTATTAGAAGCATTGTGATATCACATCTCATGCTATAGGATGTGTCTCAGGATTGGAATGGGAAGGAGTTGGATATCACATCTCATGCTATAGGAAGGGTTTCAGGTTTGGTAGAAGGATTGAGATATCACATCTCAGGCTATAGGAAGAGTCTCAGGTTTGGGAAGGGAAGGATTTGGATTTCACATCTCATGTTATAGGATGGTTCTCATGTTTGGTTTTTGAAGCATTGAGATATCACATCTCATGCTATCGGAAGGGTCTCAGGTTTGGAATGGGAAGGAGTTGGATATCACATCTCATGTTATAGGAAGGGTCTCAGGTTTGGAATGGGAAGGAGTTGGATATGACATCTCTTGTTATAGGGAGGGTCTCAGGATTTGAATGGTAAGGAGTTGGATATCACATCTCATGCTATAGGAAGGGTCTCAGGTTGGAATGGGAAGGAGTTGGATATCACATCTCATGTTATATACAGGAAGGGTCTCAGGATTGGAATGGGAAGGATTTGGATATCACATCTCTTGCTATAGGAAGGGTCTCAGGTTTTTTATTAGAAACATTGAGATATCACATCTCATGCTATAGGAAGTGTTTTAGGATTGGAATGGGAAGTATTTGGATATCACATCTCATGCTAAAGGAAGGGTCTCAGGTTTGGAAGGGGAAGGATTTGGATATCACATCTCATCCAATAGGAAGGGTCTCAGGTTTGGAATGGGAAGGAATTGGATATCACATCTCATGTTATAGGAAGGGTCTCAGGTTTTTTATTAGAAACATTGAGATATCACATCTCATGTTATAGGACGGTTCCCAGGTTTGGTATTAGAAGCATTGAGATATCACATCTCATGGTATAGGAAGGGTCTCAGGGTTGGAATGGGAAGGAGTTGGATATCACATCTCATCCAATAGGAAGGGTCTCAGGTTTGGAATGGGAAGGAATTGGATATCACATCTCATGTTATAGGAAGGATCTCAGGTTTGGTATTAGAAGCATTGAGATATCACATCTCATGCTATAGGAAGGGTCTCAGGATTGGAATGTGAAGGATTTGGATATCACATCTCATGCTAAAGGAAGGGTCTCAGGTTTGGTAGAAGCATTGAGATATCACATCTCATGCTATAGGAAGGGTCTCAGGATTTGAATGGCAAGGAGTTGGATATCACATCTCATGCCATAGGAAGGGACACAGGTTTGGTATAAGCATTGAGATATCACATCTCTGCTATCGGAAGGTTCTCAGGATTGGATTGGGAAGGAGTTGGATATCCCTTCTCATGCTATAGGAAGTGTCTCAGGTTGGAATGGGAAGGAGTTGAATATCACATCTCATGTTATAGGAAGGGTCTCAGGATTGGAATGGGAAGGATTTGGATATCACATCTCTTGCTATAGGAAGGGTCTCAGGATTGGAATGGGAAGGATTTGGATATCACATCTCATGTCATAGGAAGGATCTCAGGTTTGGTATTAGAAGCATTGATATATCACACCTCATGCTATAGGAATGGTCTCAGGATTGGAAGGGGACGGATTTGGGTATCACATCTCATGTTATAGGACCGGTCTCAGGTTTGGTATTTGAAGCATTGAGATATCAAGTCTCATGGTATAGGACGGGTCTCGGAATTGGAATGAGAAGGAGTTGGATATCACATCTCAAGCTATAGGGAGGGTCTCATGATTGGAATGGGGAGGAGTTGGATATCACATCTCATGTTATAGGAAGGGTCTCAGGATTGGAATGGGAAGGACTTGGCTATCACATCTCATTCTATAGGAAGGCTCTCAGGGTTGGAAGGGGAAGGAGTTGGATATCACATTTCATGTTAGAGGTAGGATCTCAGGTTTGGTTTTAGAGGCATTGAGATATCACATCTCATGCCATCAGAAGGGTCTCAGGATTGGAATGGGAAGGAGTTGGATATCAAATCTCTTGCTAAAGGGATGGTCTAAGGTTTGGAAGGGGAGGGATTTGGACATCATATCTCATGTTATTGGAAGGATCTCAGGTTTGGTATTAGAAGCATTGAGATATCACATCTCATGCTATCGGAAGGGTCTTAGGTTTGGTATAAGCATTGAGATATCACATCTCTGCTATCGGAAGGGTCTCAGGATTGGAATGGGAAGGATTTGGATATCACATCTCATGTTATTGGACCGGTCTCAGGTTTGGTATTAGAAGCATTGAGATATCAAGTCTCATGGTATAGGACGGGAGTTTGATATCACATCTCATGCCATGGTATGGGTCTCAGGTTTTGTAGAAGCATTGGGATATCACATCTCATGCTATCGGAAGGGTATCAGGATTGGATTTGGAAGGAGTTGGATATCCCATCTCATGCTATAGGAAGGGTCTCAGGTTGGAATAGAAGGAGTTGGATATCACATCTCATGTTATAGGAAGGGTCTCAGGATTGGAATGGGAAGGACTTGGATATCACATCTCATGCTGTAGGAAGGGTCTCAGGTTTGGAAAAGGAAGGAGTTGGATATCACATTTCATGTTAGAGGTAGGATCTCAGGTTTGGTATTAGAGGCATTGAGATATTACATCTCATGCTATCAGAAGGGTATCAGGATTGGAATGGGAAGGAGTTGGATATCACATCTCATGCTAAAGGGAGGGTCTCAGGTTTGGAATGGGAAGGATTTGGATATCACATCTCATGTTATAGGAAGGACCTTAGGTTTGGTATTAGAAGCATTGAGATATCACATCTCATGCTATAGGAAGGGTCTCGGGATTGGAATGGGAAGGAGTTGGATATCACATCTCATGTTATAGGAAGGATCTCAGGTTTGGTATTAGAAGCATTGAGATATCACATCTCATGCTATAGGAAGGGTCTCAGGATTGGAATGGGAAGGAGTTGGATATCACATCTCATGCTATGGGAAGGGTCTCAGGTTTGGTATAAGCATTGAAATATCACATCTCTGCTATCGGAAGGGTCTCAGGATTGGAATGGGAGGAGCTGGATATCACATCTCATGCTAAAGGAAGGGTCTCAGGTTTGGAAGGGGAAGGATTTGGATATCACATCTCATGTTATAGGACGGGTCTCAGGTTTGGTATTAGAAGCATTGTGATATCACATCTCATGCTATAGGATGTGTCTCAGGATTGGAATGGGAAGGAGTTGGATATCACATCTCATGCTATAGGAAGGGTTTCAGGTTTGGTAGAAGCATTGAGATATCACATCTCATGCTATAGGAAGAGTCTCAGGTTTGGGAAGGGAAGGATTTGGATTTCACATCTCATGTTATAGGATGGTTCTCATGTTTGGTTTTTGAAGCATTGAGATATCACATCTCATGCTATCGGAAGGGTCTCAGGTTTGGAATGGGAAGGAGTTGGATATCACATCTCATGTTATAGGAAGGGTCTCAGGTTTGGAATGGGAAGGAGTTGGATATGACATCTCTTGTTATAGGGAGGGTCTCAGGATTTGAATGGTAAGGAGTTGGATATCACATCTCATGCTATAGGAAGGGTCTCAGGTTGGAATGGGAAGGAGTTGGATATCACATCTCATGTTATATACAGGAAGGGTCTCAGGATTGGAATGGGAAGGATTTGGATATCACATCTCTTGCTATAGGAAGGGTCTCAGGTTTTTTATTAGAAACATTGAGATATCACATCTCATGCTATAGGAAGTGTTTTAGGATTGGAATGGGAAGTATTTGGATATCACATCTCATGCTAAAGGAAGGGTCTCAGGTTTGGAAGGGGAAGGATTTGGATATCACATCTCATCCAATAGTAAGGGTCTCAGGTTTGGAATGGGAAGGAATTGGATATCACATCTCATGTTATAGGAAGGGTCTCAGGTTTTTTATTAGAAACATTGAGATATCACATCTCATGTTATAGGACGGTTCCCAGGTTTGGTATTAGAAGCATTGAGATATCACATCTCATGGTATAGGAAGGGTCTCAGGGTTGGAATGGGAAGGAGTTGGATATCACATCTCATCCAATAGGAAGGGTCTCAGGTTTGGAATGGGAAGGAATTGGATATCACATCTCATGTTATAGGAAGGATCTCAGGTTTGGTATTAGAAGCATTGAGATATCACATCTCATGCTATAGGAAGGTTCTCAGGATTGGAATGTGAAGGATTTGGATATCACATCTCATGCTAAAGGAAGGGTCTCAGGTTTGGTAGAAGCATTGAGATATCACATCTCATGCTATAGGAAGGGTCTCAGGATTTGAATGGCAAGGAGTTGGATATCACATCTCATGCCATAGGAAGGGACACAGGTTTGGTATAAGCATTGAGATATCACATCTCTGCTATCGGAAGGTTCTCAGGATTGGATTGGGAAGGAGTTGGATATCCCTTCTCATGCTATAGGAAGTGTCTCAGGTTGGAATGGGAAGGAGTTGAATATCACATCTCATGTTATAGGAAGGGTCTCAGGATTGGAATGGGAAGGATTTGGATATCACATCTCTTGCTATAGGAAGGGTCTCAGGATTGGAATGGGAAGGATTTGGATATCACATCTCATGTCATAGGAAGGATCTCAGGTTTGGTATTAGAAGCATTGATATATCACACCTCATGCTATAGGAATGGTCTCAGGATTGGAAGGGGACGGATTTGGGTATCACATCTCATGTTATAGGACCGGTCTCAGGTTTGGTATTTGAAGCATTGAGATATCAAGTCTCATGGTATAGGACAGGTCTCGGAATTGGAATGAGAAGGAGTTGGATATCACATCTCAAGCTATAGGGAGGGTCTCATGATTGGAATGGGAAGGAGTTGGATATCACATCTCATGTTATAGGAAGGGTCTCAGGATTGGAATGGGAAGGACTTGGATATCACATCTCATTCTATAGGAAGGCTCTCAGGGTTGGAAGGGGAAGGAGTTGGATATCACATTTCATGTTAGAGGTAGGATCTCAGGTTTGGTTTTAGAGGCATTGAGATATCACATCTCATGCCATCAGAAGGGTCTCAGGATTGGAATGGGAAGGAGTTGGATATCAAATCTCATGCTAAAGGGATGGTCTAAGGTTTGGAAGGGGAGGGATTTGGACATCATATCTCATGTTATTGGAAGGATCTCAGGTTTGGTATTAGAAGCATTGAGATATCACATCTCATGCTATCGGAAGGGTCTTAGGTTTGGTATAAGCATTGAGATATCACATCTCTGCTATCGGAAGGGTCTCAGGATTGGAATGGGAAGGATTTGGATATCACATCTCATGTTATTGGACCGGTCTCAGGTTTGGTATTAGAAGCATTGAGATATCAAGTCTCATGGTATAGGACGGGAGTTTGATATCACATCTCATGCCATGGTATGGGTCTCAGGTTTTGTAGAAGCATTGGGATATCACATCTCATGCTATCGGAAGGGTATCAGGATTGGATTTGGAAGGAGTTGGATATCCCATCTCATGCTATAGGAAGGGTCTCAGGTTGGAATAGAAGGAGTTGGATATCACATCTCATGTTATAGGAAGGGTCTCAGGATTGGAATGGGAAGGACTTGGATATCACATCTCATGCTGTAGGAAGGGTCTCAGGTTTGGAAAAGGAAGGAGTTGGATATCACATTTCATGTTAGAGGTAGGATCTCAGGTTTGGTATTAGAGGCATTGAGATATCACATCTCATGCTATCAGAAGGGTATCAGGATTGGAATGGGAAGGAGTTGGATATCACATCTCATGCTAAAGGGAGGGTCTCAGTTTTGGAATGGGAAGGATTTGGATATCACATCTCATGTTATAGGAAGGACCTTAGGTTTGGTATTAGAAGCATTGAGATATCACATCTCATGCTATAGGAAGGGTCTCGGGATTGGAATGGGAAGGAGTTGGATATCACATCTCATGTTATAGGAAGGATCTCAGGTTTGGTATTAGAAGCATTGAGATATCACATCTCATGCTATAGGAAGGGTCTCAGGATTGGAATGGGAAGGAGTTGGATATCACATCTCATGCTATGGGAAGGGTCTCAGGTTTGGTATAAGCATTGAAATATCACATCTCTGCTATCGGAAGGGTCTCAGGATTGGAATGGGAGGAGCTGGATATCACATCTCATGCTAAAGGAAGGGTCTCAGGTTTGGAAGGGGAAGGATTTGGATATCACATCTCATGTTATAGGACGGGTCTCAGGTTTGGTATTAGAAGCATTGTGATATCACATCTCATGCTATAGGATGTGTCTCAGGATTGGAATGGGAAGGAGTTGGATATCACATCTCATGCTATAGGAAGGGTTTCAGGTTTGGTAGAAGCATTGAGATATCACATCTCATGCTATAGGAAGAGTCTCAGGTTTGGGAAGGGAAGGATTTGGATTTCACATCTCATGTTATAGGATGGTTCTCATGTTTGGTTTTTGAAGCATTGAGATATCACATCTCATGCTATCGGAAGGGTCTCAGGTTTGGAATGGGAAGGAGTTGGATATCACATCTCATGTTATAGGAAGGGTCTCAGGTTTGGAATGGGAAGGAGTTGGATATGACATCTCTTGTTATAGGGAGGGTCTCAGGATTTGAATGGTAAGGAGTTGGATATCACATCTCATGCTATAGGAAGGGTCTCAGGTTGGAATGGGAAGGAGTTGGATATCACATCTCATGTTATATACAGGAAGGGTCTCAGGATTGGAATGGGAAGGATTTGGATATCACATCTCTTGCTATAGGAAGGGTCTCAGGTTTTTTATTAGAAACATTGAGATATCACATCTCATGCTATAGGAAGTGTTTTAGGATTGGAATGGGAAGTATTTGGATATCACATCTCATGCTAAAGGAAGGGTCTCAGGTTTGGAAGGGGAAGGATTTGGATATCACATCTCATCCAATAGGAAGGGTCTCAGGTTTGGAATGGGAAGGAATTGGATATCACATCTCATGTTATAGGAAGGGTCTCAGGTTTTTTATTAGAAACATTGAGATATCACATCTCATGTTATAGGACGGTTCCCAGGTTTGGTATTAGAAGCATTCAGATATCACATCTCATGGTATAGGAAGGGTCTCAGGGTTGGAATGGGAAGGAGTTGGATATCACATCTTATCCAATAGGAAGGGTCTCAGGTTTGGAATGGGAAGGAATTGGATATCACATCTCATGTTATAGGAAGGATCTCAGGTTTGGTATTAGAAGCATTGAGATATCACATCTCATGCTATAGGAAGGGTCTCAGGATTGGAATGTGAAGGATTTGGATATCACATCTAATGCTAAAGGAAGGGTCTCAGGTTTGTTAGAAGCATTGAGATATCACATCTCATGCTATAGGAAGGGTCTCAGGATTTGAATGGCAAGGAGTTGGATATCACATCTCATGCCATAGGAAGGGACACAGGTTTGGTATAAGCATTGAGATATCACATCTCTGCTATCGGAAGGTTCTCAGGATTGGATTGGGAAGGAGTTGGATATCCCTTCTCATGCTATAGGAAATGTCTCAGGTTGGAATGGGAAGGAGTTGAATATCACATCTCATGTTATAGGAAGGGTCTCAGGATTGGAATGGGAAGGATTTGGATATCACATCTCCTGCTATAGGAAGGGTCTCAGGATTGGAATGGGAAGGATTTGGATATCACATCTCATGTCATAGGAAGGATCTCAGGTTTGGTATTAGAAGCATTGATATATCACACCTCATGCTATAGGAATGGTCTCAGGATTGGAAGGGGACGGATTTGGGTATCACATCTCATGTTATAGGACCGGTCTCAGGTTTGGTATTTGAAGCATTGAGATATCAAGTCTCATGGTATAGGACGGGTCTCGGAATTGGAATGAGAAGGAGTTGGATATCACATCTCAAGCTATAGGGAGGGTCTCATGATTGGAATGGGAAGGAGTTGGATATCACATCTCATGTTATAGGAAGGGTCTCAGGATTGGAATGGGAAGGACTTGGATATCACATCTCATTCTATAGGAAGGCTCTCAGGGTTGGAAGGGGAAGGAGTTGGATATCACATTTCATGTTAGAGGTAGGATCTCAGGTTTGGTTTTAGAGGCATTGAGATATCACATCTCATGCCATCAGAAGGGTCTCAGGATTGGAATGGGAAGGAGTTGGATATCAAATCTCATGCTAAAGGGATGGTCTAAGGTTTAGAAGGGGAGGGATTTGGACATCATATCTCATGTTATTGGAAGGATCTCAGGTTTGGTATTAGAAGCATTGAGATATCACATCTCATGCTATCGGAAGGGTCTTAGGTTTGGTATAAGCATTGAGATATCACATCTCTGCTATCGGAAGGGTCTCAGGATTGGAATGGGAAGGATTTGGATATCACATCTCATGTTATTGGACCGGTCTCAGGTTTGGTATTAGAAGCATTGAGATATCAAGTCTCATGGTATAGGACGGGAGTTTGATATCACATCTCATGCCATGGTATGGGTCTCAGGTTTTGTAGAAGCATTGGGATATCACATCTCATGCTATCGGAAGGGTATCAGGATTGGATTTGGAAGGAGTTGGATATCCCATCTCATGCTATAGGAAGGGTCTCAGGTTGGAATAGAAGGAGTTGGATATCACATCTCATGTTATAGGAAGGGTCTCAGGATTGGAATGGGGAGGACTTGGATATCACATCTCATGCTGTAGGAAGGGTCTCAGGTTTGGAAAAGGAAGGAGTTGGATATCACATTTCATGTTAGAGGTAGGATCTCAGGTTTGGTATTAGAGGCATTGAGATATCACATCTCATGCTATCAGAAGGGTATCAGGATTGGAATGGGAAGGAGTTGGATATCACATCTCATGCTAAAGGGAGGGTCTCAGGTTTGGAATGGGAAGGATTTGGATATCACATCTCATGTTATAGGAAGGACCTTAGGTTTGGTATTAGAAGCATTGAGATATCACATCTCATGCTATAGGAAGGGTCTCGGGATTGGAATGGGAAGGAGTTGGATATCACATCTCATGTTATAGGAAGGATCTCAGGTTTGGTATTAGAAGCATTGAGATATCACATCTCATGCTATAGGAAGGGTCTCAGGATTGGAATGGGAAGGAGTTGGATATCACATCTCATGCTATGGGAAGGGTCTCAGGTTTGGTATAAGCATTGAAATATCACATCTCTGCTATCGGAAGGGTCTCAGGATTGGAATGGGAGGAGCTGGATATCACATCTCATGCTAAAGGAAGGGTCTCAGGTTTGGAAGGGGAAGGATTTGGATATCACATCTCATGTTATAGGACGGGTCTCAGGTTTGGTATTAGAAGCATTGTGATATCACATCTCATGCTATAGGATGTGTCTCAGGATTGGAATGGGAAGGAGTTGGATATCACATCTCATGCTATAGGAAGGGTTTCAGGTTTGGTAGAAGCATTGAGATATCACATCTCATGCTATAGGAAGAGTCTCAGGTTTGGGAAGGGAAGGATTTGGATTTCACATCTCATGTTATAGGATGGTTCTCATGTTTGGTTTTTGAAGCATTGAGATATCACATCTCATGCTATCGGAAGGGTCTCAGGTTTGGAATGGGAAGGAGTTGGATATCACATCTCATGTTATAGGAAGGGTCTCAGGTTTGGAATGGGAAGGAGTTGGATATGACATCTCTTGTTATAGGGAGGGTCTCAGGATTTGAATGGTAAGGAGTTGGATATCACATCTCATGCTATAGGAAGGGTCTCAGGTTGGAATGGGAAGGAGTTGGATATCACATCTCATGTTATATACAGGAAGGGTCTCAGGATTGGAATGGGAAGGATTTGGATATCACATCTCTTGCTATAGGAAGGGTCTCAGGTTTTTTATTAAAAACATTGAGATATCACATCTCATGCTATAGGAAGTGTTTTAGGATTGGAATGGGAAGTATTTGGATATCACATCTCATGCTAAAGGAAGGGTCTCAGGTTTGGAAGGGGAAGGATTTGGATATCACATCTCATCCAATAGGAAGGGTCTCAGGTTTGGAATGGGAAGGAATTGGATATCACATCTCATGTTATAGGAAGGGTCTCAGGTTTTTTATTAGAAACATTGAGATATCACATCTCATGTTATAGGACGGTTCCCAGGTTTGGTATTAGAAGCATTCAGATATCACATCTCATGGTATAGGAAGGGTCTCAGGGTTGGAATGGGAAGGAGTTGGATATCACATATTATCCAATAGGAAGGGTCTCAGGTTTGGAATGGGAAGGAATTGGATATCACATCTCATGTTATAGGAAGGATCTCAGGTTTGGTATTAGAAGCATTGAGATATCACATCTCATGCTATAGGAAGGGTCTCAGGATTGGAATGTGAAGGATTTGGATATCACATCTAATGCTAAAGGAAGGGTCTCAGGTTTGGTAGAAGCATTGAGATATCACATCTCATGCTATAGGAAGGGTCTCAGGATTTGAATGGCAAGGAGTTGGATATCACATCTCATGCCATAGGAAGGGACACAGGTTTGGTATAAGCATTGAGATATCACATCTCTGCTATCGGAAGGTTCTCAGGATTGGATTGGGAAGGAGTTGGATATCCCTTCTCATGCTATAGGAAGTGTCTCAGGTTGGAATGGGAAGGAGTTGAATATCACATCTCATGTTATAGGAAGGGTCTCAGGATTGGAATGGGAAGGATTTGGATATCACATCTCCTGCTATAGGAAGGGTCTCAGGATTGGAATGGGAAGGATTTGGATATCACATCTCATGTCATAGGAAGGATCTCAGGTTTGGTATTAGAAGCATTGATATATCACACCTCATGCTATAGGAATGGTCTCAGGATTGGAAGGGGACGGATTTGGGTATCACATCTCATGTTATAGGACCGGTCTCAGGTTTGGTATTTGAAGCATTGAGATATCAAGTCTCATGGTATAGGACGGGTCTCGGAATTGGAATGAGAAGGAGTTGGATATCACATCTCAAGCTATAGGGAGGGTCTCATGATTGGAATGGGAAGGAGTTGGATATCACATCTCATGTTATAGGAAGGGTCTCAGGATTGGAATGGGAAGGACTTGGATATCACATCTCATTCTATAGGAAGGCTCTCAGGGTTGGAAGGGGAAGGAGTTGGATATCACATTTCATGTTAGAGGTAGGATCTCAGGTTTGGTTTTAGAGGCATTGAGATATCACATCTCATGCCATCAGAAGGGTCTCAGGATTGGAATGGGAAGGAGTTGGATATCAAATCTCATGCTAAAGGGATGGTCTAAGGTTTGGAAGGGGAGGGATTTGGACATCATATCTCATGTTATTGGAAGGATCTCAGGTTTGGTATTAGAAGCATTGAGATATCACATCTCAGGCTATCGGAAGGGTCTTAGGTTTTGTATAAGCATTGAGATATCACATCTCTGCTATCGGAAGGGTCTCAGGATTGGAATGGGAAGGATTTGGATATCACATCTCATGTTATTGGACGGTCTCAGGTTTGGTATTAGAAGCATTGAGATATCAAGTCTCATGGTATAGGACGGGAGTTTGATATCACATCTCATGCCAGGGTATGGGTCTCAGGTTTTGTAGAAGCATTGGGATATCACATCTCATGCTATCGGAAGGGTATCAGGATTGGATTTGGAAGGAGTTGGATATCCCATCTCATGCTATAGGAAGGGTCTCAGGTTGGAATAGAAGGAGTTGGATATCACATCTCATGTTATAGGAAGGGTCTCAGGATTGGAATGGGAAGGACTTGGATATCACATCTCATGCTGTAGGAAGGGTCTCAGGTTTGGAAAAGGAAGGAGTTGGATATCACATTTCATGTTAGAGGTAGGATCTCAGGTTTGGTATTAGAGGCATTGAGATATCACATCTCATGCTATCAGAAGGGTATCAGGATTGGAATGGGAAGGAGTTGGATATCACATCTCATGCTAAAGGGAGGGTCTCAGGTTTGGAATGGGAAGGATTTGGATATCACATCTCATGTTATAGGAAGGACCTTAGGTTTGGTATTAGAATCATTGAGATATCACATCTCATGCTATAGGAAGGGTCTCGGGATTGGAATGGGAAGGAGTTGGATATCACATCTCATGTTATAGGAAGGATCTCAGGTTTGGTATTAGAAGCATTGAGATATCACATCTCATGCTATAGGAAGGGTCTCAGGATTGGAATGGGAAGGAGTTGGATATCACATCTCATGCTATGGGAAGGGTCTCAGGTTTGGTATAAGCATTGAAATATCACATCTCTGCTATCGGAAGGGTCTCAGGATTGGAATGGGAGGAGCTGGATATCACATCTCATGCTAAAGGAAGGGTCTCAGGTTTGGAAGGGGAAGGATTTGGATATCACATCTCATGTTATAGGACGGGTCTCAGGTTTGGTATTAGAAGCATTGTGATATCACATCTCATGCTATAGGATGCGTCTCAGGATTGGAATGGGAAGGAGTTGGATATCACATCTCATGCTATAGGAAGGGTTTCAGGTTTGGTAGAAGCATTGAGATATCACATCTCATGCTATAGGAAGAGTCTCAGGTTTGGGAAGGGAAGGATTTGGATTTCACATCTCATGTTATTGGACGGTCTCAGGTTTGGTATTAGAAGCATTGAGATATCAAGTCTCATGGTATAGGACGGGAGTTTGATATCACATCTCATGCCAGGGTATGGGTCTCAGGTTTTGTAGAAGCATTGGGATATCACATCTCATGCTATCGGAAGGGTATCAGGATTGGATTTGGAAGGAGTTGGATATCCCATCTCATGCTATAGGAAGGGTCTCAGGTTGGAATAGAAGGAGTTGGATATCACATCTCATGTTATAGGAAGGGTCTCAGGATTGGAATGGGAAGGACTTGGATATCACATCTCATGCTGTAGGAAGGGTCTCAGGTTTGGAAAAGGAAGGAGTTGGATATCACATTTCATGTTAGATGTAGGATCTCAGGTTTGGTATTAGAGGCATTGAGATATCACATCTCATGCTATCAGAAGGGTATCAGGATTGGAATGGGAAGGAGCTGGATATCACATCTCATGCTAAAGGGAGGGTCTCAGGTTTGGAATGGGAAGGATTTGGATATCACATCTCATGTTATAGGAAGGACCTTAGGTTTGGTATTAGAAGCATTGAGATATCACATCTCATGCTATAGGAAGGGTCTCGGGATTGGAATGGGAAGGAGTTGGATATCACATCTCATGTTATAGGAAGGATCTCAGGTTTGGTATTAGAAGCATTGAGATATCACATCTCATGCTATAGGAAGGGTCTCAGGATTGGAATGGGAAGGAGTTGGATATCACATCTCATGCTATGGGAAGGGTCTCAGGTTTGGTATAAGCATTGAAATATCACATCTCTGCTATCGGAAGGGTCTCAGGATTGGAATGGGAGGAGCTGGATATCACATCTCATGCTAAAGGAAGGGTCTCAGGTTTGGAAGGGGAAGGATTTGGATATCACATCTCATGTTATAGGACGGGTCTCAGGTTTGGTATTAGAAGCATTGTGATATCACATCTCATGCTATAGGATGCGTCTCAGGATTGGAATGGGAAGGAGTTGGATATCACATCTCATGCTATAGGAAGGGTTTCAGGTTTGGTAGAAGCATTGAGATATCACATCTCATGCTATAGGAAGAGTCTCAGGTTTGGGAAGGGAAGGATTTGGATTTCACATCTCTTGTTATAGGATGGTTCTCATGTTTGGTTTTTGAAGCATTGAGATATCACATCTCATGCTATCGGAAGGGTCTCAGGTTTGGAATGGGAAGGAGTTGGATATCACATCTCATGTTATAGGAAGGGTCTCAGGTTTGGAATGGGAAGGAGTTGGATATGACATCTCTTGTTATAGGGAGGGTCTCAGGATTTGAATGGTAAGGAGTTGGATATCACATCTCATGCTATAGGAAGGGTCTCAGGTTGGAATGGGAAGGAGTTGGATATCACATTTCATGTTATATACAGGAAGGGTCTCAGGATTGGAATGGGAAGGATTTGGATATCACATCTCTTGCTATAGGAAGGGTCTCAGGTTTTTTATTAGAAACATTGAGATATCACATCTCATGCTATAGGAAGTGTTTTAGGATTGGAATGGGAAGTATTTGGATATCACATCTCATGCTAAAGGAAGGGTCTCAGGTTTGGAAGGGGAAGGATTTGGATATCACATCTCATCCAATAGGAAGGGTCTCAGGTTTGGAATGGGAAGGAATTGGATATCACATCTCATGTTTTAGGAAGGGTCTCAGGTTTTTTATTAGAAACATTGAGATATCACATCTCATGTTATAGGACGGTTCCCAGGTTTGGTATTAGAAGCATTGAGATATCACATCTCATGCTATCGGAAGTATCTCAGGTTTGGTATTAGAGGCATTGAGATATCACATCTCATGCTATCATAAGGGTCTCAGGATTGGAATGGGAAGGAGTTGGATATCACATCTCATGTTATAGGAAGGATCTCAGGTTTGGTATTAGAAGCATTGAGACATCACATCTCATGCTATAGGAAGGGTCTCAGGATTGGAATGGGAAGGAGTTGGAAATCACATCTCATGATATAGGAAGGGTCTCAGATTTGGTATAAGCATTGAGATATCACATCTCATGCTATAGGAAGGGTCTCAGGATTTGAATGGCAAGGAGTTGGATATCACATCTCTGCTATCGGAAGGTTCTCAGGATTGGATTGGGAAGGAGTTGGATATCCCTTCTCATGTTATAGGAAGGGTCTCAGGATTGGAATGGGAAGGATTTGGATATCACATCTCTTGCTATAGGAAGGGTCTCAGGATTGGAATGGGAAGGATTTGGATATCACATCTCATGTCATAGGAAGGATCTCAGGTTTGGTATTAGAAGCATTGA
Source organism: Ambystoma mexicanum (assembly GCF_040938575.1). Lineage (NCBI taxonomy): Eukaryota > Metazoa > Chordata > Amphibia > Caudata > Ambystomatidae > Ambystoma > Ambystoma mexicanum. Next base: position 284,808 of record NW_027182328.1, on the reverse strand, counting down.
TATATCACATCTCATGCTATAGGAATGGTCTCAGGATTGGAATGGGTAGGAGTTGGATATTACATTCTTGCTATAGGAAGGGTCTCATGTTTGGAATGGGAAGGAGTTGGATATCACATATGCTATAGGAAGTGTCTCAGGTTTGGAACGGGAAGGAGTTGGATATCACATCTCATGTTATAGGAAGGGTCTCAGGTTTGGTATAAGCATTGAGATATCACATCTCTGCTATCAGGAGTGGCTCAGGATTGGAATGGGAAGGAGTTGGATATCCCATCTCATGTTAAAGGACAGGTCTCTGGTTTGGTATTAGAATCATTGAGATATCACATCGCATGCTGTAGGAAGGGTCTCAGGATTGGAATGGGAAGGATTTGGATATCACATCTCATGCTATAGGAAGGGTCTCAGGTTTGGTATAAGCATGGAGATATCACTTCTCATGCTATAGGAAGGGTCTCAGGATTGGAATGGCAAGGTGTTGGATATCACATCTCATGCTATAGGAAGGGTCTCAGATTTGGTATAAGCATTGAGATATCACATCTCATGCTATAGGAAGGGTCTCAGGATTGGAATGGGAAGGAGTTGTATATGACATCTCAGGCCTTAGGAAGGGTCTCAGGTTTGGTATAAGCACTGAGATATCACATCTTTGCTATCGGAAGGGTCTCAGGATTGGAATGGGAAGGAGTTGGATATCCCATCTCATGTTATAGGAAGGGTCTCAGGTTTGGTATTAGAAGCATTGAGATATCACATCTCATGCTATAGGAAGGGTCTCAGGATTGGAATGGGAAGGACTTGGATGTCACATCTCATGCTATAGGGAGGGTCTCAAGTTTGATATTAGAAGCATTGAGATAACAAATCTCATGATATCGGAAGGGTCTCAGGATTGGAATGGGAAGGAGTTGGATATCACATCTCATGATAAAGGAAGGGTCTAAGGTTTGGAAGGGGAAGGATTTGGATATCACATCTCATGTTATAGGACGGGTCTCAGGTTTGGTATTAGAAGCATTGAGATATCAAGTCTCATGGTATAAGAAGGGTCTCAGAATTGGAATGGGAAGGAGTTGGATATCACATCTCAAGCTATAGGAAGCGTCTCAGGATTGGAATGGGAAGGAGTTTGATATCACATCTCATGCCATAGTATGGGTCTCAGGTTTGGTAGAAGCATTGGGATATCACATCTCATGCTATCGGAAGGGTATCAGTATTGGATTTGGAAGGAGTTGGATATCCCATCTCATGCTATAGGAAGGGTCTCATGTTAGAATGGGAAGGAGTTGGATATCACATTTCATGTTATAGGAAGGGTCTCAGGAGTGGAATGGGAAGGACTTGGATATCATATCTCATGCTATAGGAAGGCTCTCAGGTTTGGAAGGGGAAGGAGTTGGATATCACATTTCATGTTAGAGGAAGGATCTCAGGTTTGGTATAAGCATTGAGATATCACATCTCATGCTATAGGAAGGGTCTCAGGAATGGAATGGGAAGAAATTGGATATCACATCTCATGCTATAGGAAGGGTCTCAGGATTGGAATGGGAAGGAGTTGGATATCACATCTCATGTTATAGGAAGGATCTCAGGTTTGGTATTAGAAGCATTGAGACATCACATCTCATGCTATAGGAAGGGTCTCAGGATTGGAATGGGAAGGAGTTGGATATCACATCTCATGCTATAGGAAGGGTCTCAAGTTTGGTATAAGCATTGAGATATCACATCTCATGCTATAGGAAGGGTCTCAGGATTGGAATGGGAAGGATTTGGATATCACATCTTATGCTATAGGAAGGGTCTCAGGTTTGGTATAAGCATTGAGATATCACATCTCATGCTATAGGAAGGGTCTCAGGATTGGAATGGGAAGAAGTTGGATATCACATCTCATGCTATAGGAAGGGTCTCAGGTTTGGTATAAGCATTGAGATATCACATCTCATGCTATAGGAAGGGTCTCAGGGTTGGAATGGGAAGGAGTTGTATATGACATCTCATGCTATAGGAAGGGTCTCAGGTTTGGAAGGGGAAGGATTTGGATATCATATCTCATGTCATAGGACCGGTCCCAGGTCTGGTATTAGAAGCATTGAGATATCACATCTCATGCTATAGGAGGAGTCTCAGGATTGGAATGGGAAGGAGTTGGATATCACGTCTCATGTTATAGGAAGGGTCTCAGGATTGGAATGGGAAGGAGTTGAATATCACATCTCATGCTAAAGGAAGGGTATCAGGTTTGATAGAAGCATTGAGATATCACATCTCATGCTATAGGAAGGAACTCAGGATTGGAATGGGAAGGAGTTGGATATCACATCTAATGCCATAGGAAGGGTCATCAGGTTTGGTATAAGCATTGAGATATCACATCTCTGCTATCGGAAGGGTCTCAGGATACGAATGGGAAGGACTTAGAATTCACATCTCATACTATAGGGAGGGTCTCGGTTTGATATTAGAAGCATTGAGCTATCACATCTCATGCTATCGGAAGGGTCTCAGGTTTGGAATGGGAAGGAGTTGGATATCACATCTCTGCTATCTGAAGGGTCTCAGGGTTGGAATGGGAAGGAGTTGGATATCCCATCTCGTTATAGGAAGGGTCTCAGGTTTGGTATTAGAAGCAATGAGATATCACATCTCATGCTATAGGAAGGGTCTAAGGTTTGGAAGGGGACGGATTTGGGTATCACATCTCATGTTATAGGACCGGTCTCAGGTTTGGTATTTGAAGCATTGAGATATCAAGTCTCATGGTATAGGACGGGTCTCAGAATTGGAATGAGAAGGAGTTGGATATCACATCTCAAGCTATAGGGAGGGTCTCATGATTGGAATGGGAAGGAGTTGGATATCACATCTCATGTTATAGGAAGGGTCTCAGGATTGGAATGGGAAGGACTTGGATATCACATCTCATTCTATAGGAAGGCTCTCAGGGTTGGAAGGGGAAGGAGTTGGATATCACATTTCATGTTAGAGGTAGGATCTCAGGTTTGGTTTTAGAGGCATTGAGATATCACATCTCATGCCATCAGAAGGGTCTCAGGATTGGAATGGGAAGGAGTTGGATATCAAATCTCATGCTAAAGGGATGGTCTAAGGTTTGGAAGGGGAGGGATTTGGACATCATATCTCATGTTATTGGAAGGATCTCAGGTTTGGTATTAGAAGCATTGAGATATCACATCTCATGCTATCGGAAGGGTCTTAGGTTTGGTATAAGCATTGAGATATCATATCTCTGCTATCGGAAGGGTCTCAGGATTGGAATGGGAAGGATTTGGATATCACATCTCATGTTATTGGACCGGTCTCAGGTTTGGTATTAGAAGCATTGAGATATCAAGTCTCATGGTATAGGACGGGAGTTTGATATCACATCTCATGCCATGGTATGGGTCTCAGGTTTTGTAGACGCATTGGGATATCACATCTCATGCTATCGGAAGGGTATCAGGATTGGATTTGGAAGGAGTTGGATATCCCATCTCATGCTATAGGAAGGGTCTCAGGTTGGAATAGAAGGAGTTGGATATCACATCTCATGTTATAGGAAGGGTCTCAGGATTGGAATGGGAAGGACTTGGATATCACATCTCATGCTGTAGGAAGGGTCTCAGGTTTGGAAAAGGAAGGAGTTGGATATCACATTTCATGTTAGAGGTAGGATCTCAGGTTTGGTATTAGAGGCATTGAGATATCACATCTCATGCTATCAGAAGGGTATCAGGATTGGAATGGGAAGGAGTTGGATATCACATCTCATGCTATGGGAAGGGTCTCAGGTTTGGTATAAGCATTGAAATATCACATCTCTGCTATCGGAAGGGTCTCAGGATTGGAATGGGAGGAGCTGGATATCACATCTCATGCTAAAGGAAGGGTCTCAGGTTTGGAAGGGGAAGGATTTGGATATCACATCTCATGTTATAGGACGGGTCTCAGGTTTGGTATTAGAAGCATTGTGATATCACATCTCATGCTATAGGATGTGTCTCAGGATTGGAATGGGAAGGAGTTGGATATCACATCTCATGCTATAGGAAGGGTTTCAGGTTTGGTAGAAGCATTGAGATATCACATCTCATGCTATAGGAAGAGTTTCAGGTTTGGGAAGGGAAGGATTTGGATTTCACATCTCATGTTATAGGATGGTTCTCATGTTTGGTTTTTGAAGCATTGAGATATCACATCTCATGCTATCGGAAGGGTCTCAGGTTTGGAATGGGAAGGAGTTGGATATCACATCTCATGTTATAGGAAGGGTCTCAGGTTTGGAATGGGAAGGAGTTGGATATGACATCTCTTCTTATAGGGAGGGTCTCAGGATTTGAATGGTAAGGAGTTGGATATCACATCTCATGCTATAGGAAGGGTCTCAGGTTGGAATGGGAAGGAGTTGGATATCACATCTCATGTTATATACAGGAAGGGTCTCAGGATTGGAATGGGAAGGATTTGGATATCACATCTCTTGCTATAGGAAGGGTCTCAGGTTTTTTATTAGAAACATTGAGATATCACATCTCATGCTATAGGAAGTGTTTTAGGATTGGAATGGGAAGTATTTGGATATCACATCTCATGCTAAAGGAAGGGTCTCAGGTTTGGAAGGGGAAGGATTTGGATATCACATCTCATCCAATAGGAAGGGTCTCAGGTTTGGAATGGGAAGGAATTGGATATCACATCTCATGTTATAGGAAGGGTCTCAGGTTTTTTATTAGAAACATTGAGATATCACATCTCATGTTATAGGACGGTTCCCAGGTTTGGTATTAGAAGCATTGAGATATCACATCTCATGGTATAGGAAGGGTCTCAGGGTTGGAATGGGAAGGAGTTGGATATCACATCTCATCCAATAGGAAGGGTCTCAGGTTTGGAATGGGAAGGAATTGGATATCACATCTCATGTTATAGGAAGGATCTCAGGTTTGGTATTAGAAGCATTGAGATATCACATCTCATGCTATAGGAAGGGTCTCAGGATTGGAATGTGAAGGATTTGGATATCACATCTCATGCTAAAGGAAGGGTCTCAGGTTTGGTAGAAGCATTGAGATATCACATCTCATGCTATAGGAAGGGTCTCAGGTTTAGAAAGGGAATGATTTGGATTTCACATCTCATGTTATAGGATGGTTCTCATGTTTGGTTTTAGAAGCATTTAGATATCACATCTCATGCTATCGGAAGGGTCTCAGTTTTGGTATTAGAAGCATTGAGATATCACATCTCATGCTATCGGAAGGATCTCAGGTTTGGTATTAGAAGCATTGAGATATCACATCTCATGCTATCGGAAGGATCTCAGGTTTGGTATTAGAAGCATTGAGATATTACATCTCATGCTATAGGAAGGGTCTCATGATTGGAATTGGAAGGAGTTGGATATCACATCTCATGTTATAGGAAGGGACTCAGGTTTGGTATTAGAAGCACTGAGATATCAGATATCATCCTTTAGAAAGGGACTCAAGTTTGGTATTTGAAGGAGTGAGATAATAAATCTCATCCTATCGGAAGTTTCTCAGGATTGGAATGGGAAGGAGTTGAATATCACATCTCATGCTATAGGAAGGATCTCAGGTTTGGTAGAAGCATTGAGATATCACATCTCATGCTATAGAAAGGGTCTCAGGATTGGAATGGGAAGGAGTTGGATATCATATCTCATCCTATAGGAAGGGTCTCAGGTTTGGAATGGGAAGCATTTGGATATCACATCTCTTGCAATAGGAATGATCCCAGGTTTGGTATTAAGAGCATTGAGATATCACATCTCATGCTATAGGAAGGGTCTCAGGATTGGAATGGGAAGGAGTTGGATATCACATCTCATGCTATAGGAAGGGTCTCAGGTTTGGTAGAAGCATTGAGATATCTCATCTCATGCTATAGGAAGGGCCTCGTGATTGGAATGGGAAGGAGTTGGATATCACATCTCAGGCTATCGGAAGGGTCTCAGGATTGGAATGGGAAGGAGTTGGATATCACATCTCATGCTATAGGGAGGGTCTCAGGTTTGGTATTATTAGCATTGAGATATCACTTCTCATGCTATAGGAAGGGTCTCAGGATTGGATGGGAATAAGATGGATATCACATTTCATGCTATAGGAAGGGTCTCAGATTTGGTAGAAGCATTGGGATATCACACCTCATGCTATCGGAAGGGTATCAGGATTGGATTTGGAAGGAGTTGGATATCCCATCTCATGCTATAGGAAGGGTCTCAGGTTGGAATGGGAAGGAGTTGGATATCACATCTCAAGCTATAGGAAGGGTCTCAGGTTTGGTATTAGAAGCATTGAGATATCAAGTCTCATGGCATAGGAAGGGTCTCAGAATTGGAATGGGAAGGAGTTGGATATCACATATGCTATAGGAAGGGCCTCAGGTTTGGAACGGGAAGGAGTTGGATATCACATCTCATGCTTTAAGAAGGGTCTCAGTTTTGGTATTAGAGGCATTGAGATATCACATCTCATGCTATAGGAAGGGTCTCAGGTTTGGTATTACAAGCATTGTGATATTACATCTCATGCTATAGGAAGGGTCTCAGGATTGGATTGGGAAGGAGTCGGATATCACAGCTTATGCTATAGGAAGGGTCTCAGGTTTGGAATGGGAAGGATTTGTATATCACATCTCTTGCTATAGGAAGGGCCTCAAGTTTGGTATGAAAAACATTGAGATATCACATCTCATGTTATAGGAAGGGTCTCAGGTTTGGTAGAAGCATTGAGATATCACATCTCATGCAATAGGAAAGGTCTCAGGATTGGAATGAGAAGGAGTTGGATATTACATTCTTGCTATAGGATGGGTCTCAGGTTTGGAATGGGAAGGAGTTGGATATCACATATGCTATAGGAAGGGCCTCAGGTTTGGAACGGGAAGGAGTTGGATATCACATCTCATGCTTTAAGAAGGGTCTCAGTTTTGGTATTACAAGCATTGTGATATTACATCTCATGCTATAGGAAGGGTCTCATGATTGGAATGGGAAGGAGTTGGATATCACATCTCATGTTATAGGAAGGGACTCAGGTTTGGTATTAGAAGCACTGAGATATCAGATATCATCCTTTAGAAAGGGACTCAAGTTTGGTATTTGAAGGAGTGAGATAATAAATCTCATCCTATCGGAAGTTTCTCAGGATTGGAATGGGAAGGAGTTGAATATCACATCTCATGCTATAGGAAGGATCTCAGGTTTGGTAGAAGCATTGAGATATCACATCTCATGCTATAGGAAGGGTCTCAGGATTGGAATGGGAAGGAGTTGGATATCATCTCATGCTATAGGAAGGGTCTCAGGATTGGAATGGGAAGGAGTTGGATATCATATCTCATCCTATAGGAAGGGTCTCAGGTTTGGAATGGGAAGCATTTGGATATCACATCTCTTGCAATAGGAATGATCCCAGGTTTGGTATTAAGAGCATTGAGATATCACATCTCATGCTATAGGAAGGGTCTCAGGATTGGAATGGGAAGGAGTTGGATATCACATCTCATGCTATAGGAAGGGTCTCAGGTTTGGTAGAAGCATTGAGATATCTCATCTCATGCTATAGGAAGGGCCTAGTGATTGGAATGGGAAGGAGTTGGATATCACATCTCAGGCTATCGGAAGGGTCTCAGGATTGGAATGGGAAGGAGTTGGATATCACATCTCATGCTATAGGGAGGGTCTCAGGTTTGGTATTATTAGCATTGAGATATCACTTCTCATGCTATAGGAAGGGTCTCAGGATTGGATGGGAATAAGATGGATATCACATTTCATGCTATAGGAAGGGTCTCAGATTTGGTAAAAGCATTGAGATATCACATCTCATGCTATAGGAAGGGCCTCATGATTGGAATGGGAAGGGGTTGGATATCACATCTCATGCTATCGGAAAGGTCTCAGGTTTGGTAGAAGCATTGGGATATCACATCTCATGCTATAGGAATGGTCTCAGGATTGGAATGGGAAGGAGTTGGATATCACATCTCATGTTATAGGAAGGGTCTCAGGATTGGAATGGGAAGGACTTGGACATCACATCTGATGTTATAGGAAGGGTCTCAGGTTTGTTATTAGAAGCATTGAGATATAACATCTCTTGGTATAAGACGGGTCTCAGGATTGGAATGGGAAGGAGTTGGATATCACATCTCATGCCTTAGGAAGGGTCTCAGGTTTGTAACTGGAAGTAGTTGGATATCACATCTCATGCTACAGGGAGGGTCTCAGGTTTGGAAGGTGATTTGGAAAGCACATATGTTATAGGAAGGATCTCAGGTTTGGTATTAGAAGCATTGAGATATCACATCTCATGCTATCGGATGGGTCTCAGGATTGGAATGGGAAGGAGTTGGATATCACATCTCATGCTATAGGAAGGGTCTCAGGTTTGGAACTGGAAGGAGTTGGATATCACATCTCATGTTATAGGAAGCGTCTCAGGTTTGGTATAAGCATTGAGATATCATATCTCTGCTATTGGAAGTGTCTCAGGATTGGAATGGGAAGGAGTTGGATATCACATCTCATGCTATAGGTAGGCTCTCAGGTTTGGAAAGGGAAGGAGTTGGATATCACATTTCATGTTAGAGGAAGGATCTCAGGTTTGGTATTAGAGGCATTGAGATATCACATCTCATGCTATAGGAAGGGTCTCAGGATTGGAATGGGAAGGAGTTTGATATCACATCTCATGCCATAGTATGGGTCTCAGGTTTCGTAGAAGCATTGGGATATCACATCTCATGCTATCGGAAGGGTATCAGGATTGGATTTGGAAGGAGTTGGATATCCCATCTCATGCTATCGGAAGGGTCTCAGGTTGGAATGGGAAGGAGTTGGATATCACATCTCAAGCTATAGGAAGGGTCTCAGGATTGGAATGGGAAGGAGATTGATATCACATCTCATGCCATAGTATGGGTCTCAGGTTTGGAAAGGGAAGGAGTTGGATATCACAGCATTGTGATATTACATCTCATGCTATAGGGAGGGTCTCAGGATTGGATTGGGAAGGAGTCGGATATCACAGCTCACGCTATAGGAAGGGTCTCAGGTTTGAATGGGAAGGATTTGTATATCACATCTCTTGCTATAGAAAGGACCTCAGGTTTGGTATGAGAAACATTGAGATATCACATCTCATGGTATAGGAAGAATCTCAGGATTGGAATAGGAAGGAGTTGGATATCACATCTCATGCTATAGGAAGGGTATCAGGTTTGGTAGAAGCATTGAGATATCACATCTCATGCTATAGGAAGGGTCTCAGGATTGGTATGGGAAGGAGAAGTATATGACATCTCATGCCATAGGAAGGGTCTCAGGTTTGGTATAAGCATTGAGATATCACATCTCTGCTATCGGAAGGGTCTCGGGATTGGAATGGGAAGGAGTTGGATATCCCATCTCATGCTATAGGAAGGGTCTCAGGTTTGGTATTAGAAGCATTGAGATGTCACGTCTCATGCTATAGGAAGGGTCTCAGGATTGGAATAGGAAGGAGTTCGATATCACATCTCATGCTATATGAAGGGACTCAGGTGTGGTATTACAAGCATTGTGATATTACTTCTCATGCTATAGGAAGGGTCTCAGGATTGGATTGGGAAGGAGTCGGATATTCCATCTCATGCTATAGGAAGGGTCTCAGGTTTGGAATGGGAAGGAGTTGGATACACATCTCATGTTATAGGAAGGATCTCAGGTTTGGTATTAGAAGCATTGAGATATCACATATCATGCTATAGGAAGGGTCTCAGGATTGGAATGGGAAGGAGTTGGATATCACATCTCATGCTAAAGGAAAGGTCTCAGGTTTGGAAGGGGAAGGATTTGGATCTCACATATGTTTTAGGACGGGTCTCAGGTTTGGTATTAGAAGCATTGAGATATCACATCTCATGGTATAGGAAGGGTCTCGGGATTGGAATGGGAAGGAGTTGGATAGCACATCTCAAGCTATCTCAGGATTGGAATGGGAAGGAGTTTGATATCACATCTCAAGTTATAGGAAGGGTCTCAGGTTTAGAAAGGGAATGATTTGGATTTCACATCTCATGTTATAGGATGGTTCTCATGTTTGGTTTTAGAAGCATTGAGATATCACATCTCATGCTATCGGAAGGGTCTCAGTTTTGGTATTAGAAGCATTGAGATATCACATCTCATGCTATCGGAAGGATCTCAGGTTTGGTATTAGAAGCATTGAGATATCACATCTCATGCTATCGGAAGGATCTCAGGTTTGGTATTAGAAGCATTGAGATATCACATCTCATGCTATCAGAAGGGTCTCAGGATTGGAATGGGAAGGAGTTTGATATCACATCTCATGCCATAGTATGGGTCTTCGGTTTGGTAGAAGCATTGGGATATCACATCTCATGCTATCGGAAGGGTATCAGGATTGGATTTGGAAGGAGTTGGATATCCCATCTCATGCTATAGGAAGGGTCTCAGGTTGGAATGGGAAGGAGTTGGATATCACATCTCAAGCTATAGGAAGGGTCTCAGGATTGGAATGGGAAGGAGATTGATATCACATCTCATGCCATAGTATGGGTCTCAGGTTTGGAAAGGGAAGGAGTTGGATATTACAGCATTGTGATATTACATCTCATGCTATAGGGAGGGTCTCAGGATTGGATTGGGAAGGAGTCGGATATCACAGCTCACGCTATAGGAAGGGTCTCAGGTTTGGAATGGGAAGGATTTGTATATCACATCTCTTGCTATAGAAAGGACCTCAGGTTTGGTATGAGAAACATTGAGATATCACATCTCATGGTATAGGAAGAATCTCAGGATTGGAATAGGAAGGAGTTGGATATCACATCTCATGCTATAGGAAGGGTATCAGGTTTGGTAGAAGCATTGAGATATCACATCTCATGCTATAGGAAGGGTCTCAGGATTGGAATGGGAAGGAGAAGTATATGACATCTCATGCCATAGGAAGGGTCTCAGGTTTGGTATAAGCATTGAGATATCACATCTCTGCTATCAGAAGGGTCTCGGGATTGGAATGGGAAGGAGTTGGATATCCCATCTCATGCTATAGGAAGGGTCTCAGGTTTGGTATTAGAAGCATTGAGATGTCACGTCTCATGCTATAGGAAGGGTCTCAGGATTGGAATAGGAAGGAGTTGGATATCACATCTCATGCTATATGAAGGGACTCAGGTGTGGTATTACAAGCATTGTGATATTACATCTCATGCTATAGGAAGGGTCTCAGGATTGGATTGAGAAGGAGTCGGATATTCCATCTCATGCTATAGGAAGGGTCTCAGGTTTGGAATGGGAAGGAGTTGGATACACATCTCATGTTATAGGAAGGATCTCAGGTTTGGTATTAGAAGCATTGAGATATCACATATCATGCTATAGGAAGGGTCTCAGGATTGGAATGGGAAGGAGTTGGATATCACATCTCATGCTAAAGGAAAAGTCTCAGGTTTGGAAGGGGAAGGATTTGGATCTCACATATGTTTTAGGACGGGTCTCAGGTTTGGTATTAGAAGCAATGAGATATCACATCTCATGGTATAGGAAGGGTCTCGGGATTGGAATGGGAAGGAGTTGGATAGCACATCTCAAGCTATCTCAGGATTGGAATGGGAAGGAGTTTGATATCACATCTCAAGTTATAGGAAGGGTCTCAGGTTTAGAAAGGGAATGATTTGGATTTCACATCTCATGTTATAGGATGGTTCTCATGTTTGGTTTTAGAAGCATTGAGATATCACATCTCATGCTATCGGAAGGGTCTCAGTTTTGGTATTAGAAGCATTGAGATATCACATCTCATGCTATCGGAAGGATCTCAGGTTTGGTATTAGAAGCATTGAGATATCACATCTCATGCTATCGGAAGGATCTCAGGTTTGGTATTAGAAGCATTGAGATATTACATCTCATGCTATAGGAAGGGTCTCATGATTGGAATGGGAAGGAGTTGGATATCACATCTCATGTTATAGGAAGGGACTCAGGTTTGGTATTCGAAGCACTGAGATATCAGATATCATCCTTTAGAAAGGGACTCAAGTTTGGTATTTGAAGGAGTGAGATAATAAATCTCATCCTATCGGAAGTTTCTCAGGATTGGAATGGGAAGGAGTTGAATATCACATCTCATGCTATAGGAAGGATCTCAGGTTTGGTAGAAGCATTGAGATATCACATCTCATGCTATAGGAAGGGTCTCAGGATTGGAATGGGAAGGAGTTGGATATCATCTCATGCTATAGGAAGGGTCTCAGGATTGGAATGGGAAGGAGTTGGATATCATATCTCATCCTATAGGAAGGGTCTCAGGTTTGGAATGGGAAGCATTTGGATATCACATCTCTTGCAATAGGAATGATCCCAGGTTTGGTATTAAGAGCATTGAGATATCACATCTCATGCTATAGGAAGGGTCTCAGGATTGGAATGGGAAGGAGTTGGATATCACATCTCATGCTATAGGAAGGGTCTCAGGTTTGGTAGAAGCATTGAGATATCTCATCTCATGCTATAGGAAGGGCCTCGTGATTGGAATGGGAAGGAGTTGGATATCACATCTCAGGCTATCGGAAGGGTCTCAGGATTGGAATGGGAAGGAGTTGGATATCACATCTCATGCTATAGGGAGGGTCTCAGGTTTGGTATTATTAGCATTGAGATATCACTTCTCATGCTATAGGAAGGGTCTCAGGATTGGATGGGTATAAGTTGGATATCACATTTCATGCTATAGGAAGGGTCTCAGATTTGGTAGACGCATTGAGATATCACATCTCATGCTATAGGAAGGGCCTCATGATTGGAATGGAAAGGAGTTGGATATCACATCTCATGCTATCGGAAAGGTCTCAGGTTTGGTAGAAGCACTGGGATATCACATCTCAGGCTATATGAAGGGTCTCAGGATTGGAATGGGAAGGAGTTGAATATCACATCTCATGCTAAAGGACAGGTCTCAGGTTTGGGAGGGGAAGGATTTGGATATCACATCTCAAGTTATAGGACGGGTCTGTGGTTTGGTATTAGAAGCATTGAGATATCACATCTCATGCTATAGGAAGGGTCTCAGGATTGGATGGGAATAAGATGGATATCACATTTCATGCTATAGGAAGGGTCTCAGATTTGGTAAAAGCATTGAGATATCACATCTCATGCTATAGGAAGGGCCTCATGATTGGAATGGGAAGGAGTTGGATATCACATCTCATGCTATCGGAAAGGTCTCAGGTTTGGTAGAAGCATTGGGATATCACATCTCATGCTATAGGAATGGTCTCAGGATTGGAATGGGAAGGAGTTGGATATCACATCTCATGTTATAGGAAGGGTCTCAGGATTGGAATGGGAAGGACTTGGACATCACATCTGATGTTATAGGAAGGGTCTCAGGTTTGTTATTAGAAGCATTGAGATATAAAATCTCTTGGTATAAGACGGGTCTCAGGATTGGACTGGGAAGGAGTTGGATATCACATCTCATGCCTTAGGAAGGGTCTCAGGTTTGTAACTGGAAGTAGTTGGATATCACATCTCATGCTATAGGGAGGGTCTCAGGTTTGGAAGGTGATTTGGATAGCACATATGTTATAGGAAGGATCTCAGGTTTGGTATTAGAAGCATTGAGATATCACATCTCATGCTATCGGATGGGTCTCAGGATTGGAATGGGAAGGAGTTGGATATCACATCTCATGCTATAGGAAGGGTCTCAGGTTTGGAACTGGAAGGAGTTGGATATCACATCTCATGTTATAGGAAGCGTCTCAGGTTTGGTATAAGCATTGAGATATCATATCTCTTCTATTGGAAGTGTCTCAGGATTGGAATGGGAAGGAGTTGGATATCACATCTCATGCTATAGGTAGGCTCTCAGCTTTGGAAAGGGAAGGAGTTGGATATCACATTTCATGTTAGAGGAAGGATCTCAGGTTTGGTATTAGAGGCATTGAGATATCACATCTCATGCTATAGGAAGGGTCTCAGGATTGGAATGGGAAGGAGTTTGATATCACATCTCATGCCATAGTATGGATCTCAGGTTTGGTAGAAGCATTGGGATATCACATCTCATGCTATCGGAAGGGTATCAGGATTGGATTTGGAAGGAGTTGGATATCCCATCTCATGCTATAGGAAGGGTCTCAGGTTTGGAATGGGAAGGATTTGTATATCACATCTCTTGCTATAGAAAGGACCTCAGGTTTGGTATGAGAAACATTGAGATATCACATCTCATGGTATAGGAAGAATCTCAGGATTGGAATAGGAAGGAGTTGGATATCACATCTCATGCTATAGGAAGGGTATCAGGTTTGGTAGAAGCATTGAGATATCACATCTCATGCTATAGGAAGGGTCTGAGGATTGGAATGGGAAGGAGAAGTATATGACATCGCATGCAATAGGAAGGGTCTCAGGTTTGGTATAAGCATTGAGATATCACATCTATGCTATCGGAAGGGTCTCGGGATTGGAATGGGAAGGAGTTGGATATCCCATCTCATGCTATAGGAAGGGTCTCAGGTTTGGTATTAGAAGCATTGAGATGTCACGTCTCATGCTATAGGAAGGGTCTCAGGATTGGAATAGGAAGGAGTTCGATATCACATCTCATGCTATATGAAGGGACTCAGGTGTGGTATTACAAGCATTGTGATATTACATCTCATGCTATAGGAAGGGTCTCAGGATTGGATTGGGAAGGAGTCGGATATTCCATCTCATGCTATAGGAAGGGTCTCAGGTTTGGAATGGGAAGGAGTTGGATACACATCTCATGTTATAGGAAGGATCTCAGGTTTGGTATTAGAAGCATTGAGATATCACATATCATGCTATAGGAAGGGTCTCAGGATTGGAATGAGAAGGAGTTGGATATCACATCTCATGCTAAAGGAAAGGTCTCAGGTTTGGAAGGGGAAGGATTTGGATCTCACATATGTTTTAGGACGGGTCTCAGGTTTGGTATTAGAAGCATTGAGATATCACATCTCATGGTATAGGAAGGGTCTCGGGATTGGAATGGGAAGGAGTTGGATAGCACATCTCAAGCTATCTCAGGATTGGAATGGGAAGGAGTTTGATATCACATCTCAAGTTATAGGAAGGGTCTCAGGTTTAGAAAGGGAATGATTTGGATTTCACATCTCATGTTATAGGATGGTTCTCATGTTTGGTTTTAGAAGCATTGAGATATCACATCTCATGCTATCGGAAGGGTCTCAGTTTTGGTATTAGAAGCATTGAGATATCACATCTCATGCTATCGGAAGGATCTCAGGTTTAGTATTAGAAGCATTGAGATATCACATCTCATGCTATCGGAAGGATCTCAGGTTTGGTATTAGAAGCATTGAGATATCACATCTCATGCTATCAGAAGGGTCTCAGGATTGGAATGGGAAGGAGTTTGATATCACATCTCATGCCATAGTATGGGTCTCAGGTTTGGTAGAAGCATTGGGATATCACATCTCATGCTATCGGAAGGGTATCAGGATTGGATTTGGAAGGAGTTGGATATCCCATCTCATGCTATAGGAAGGGTCTCAGGTTGGAATGGGAAGGAGTTGGATATCACATCTCAAGCTATAGGAAGGGTCTCAGGATTGGAATGGGAAGGAGATTGATATCACATCTCATGCCATAGTATGGGTCTCAGGTTTGGAAAGGGAAGGAGTTGGATATCACAGCATTGTGATATTACATCTCATGCTATAGGGAGGGTCTCAGGATTGGATTGGGAAGGAGTCGGATATCACAGCTCACGCTATAGGAAGGGTCTCAGGTTTGGAATGGGAAGGATTTGTATATCACATCTCTTGCTATAGAAAGGACCTCAGGTTTGGTATGAGAAACATTGAGATATCACATCTCATGGTATAGGAAGAATCTCAGGATTGGAATAGGAAGGAGTTGGATATCACATCTCATGCTATAGGAAGGGTATCAGGTTTGGTAGAAGCATTGAGATATCACATCTCATGCTATAGGAAGGGTCTCAGGATTGGAATGGGAAGGAGAAGTATATGACATCTCATGCCATAGGAAGGGTCTCAGGTTTGGTATAAGCATTGAGATATCACATCTCTGCTATCGGAAGGGTCTCGGGATTGGAATGGGAAGGAGTTGGATATCCCATCTCATGCTATAGGAAGGGTCTCAGGTTTGGTATTAGAAGCATTGAGATGTCACGTCTCATGCTATAGGAAGGGTCTCAGGATTGGAATAGGAAGGAGTTGGATATCACATCTCATGCTATATGAAGGGACTCAGGTGTGGTATTACAAGCATTGTGATATTACATCTCATGCTATAGGAAGGGTCTCAGGATTGGATTGGGAAGGAGTCGGGTATTCCATCTCATGCTATAGGAAGGGTCTCAGGTTTGGAATGGGAAGGAGTTGGATACACATCTCATGTTATAGGAAGGATCTCAGGTTTGGTATTAGAAGCATTGAGATATCACATATCATGCTATAGGAAGGGTCTCAGGATTGGAATGGGAAGGAGTTGGATATCACATCTCATGCTAAAGGAAAGGTCTCAGGTTTGGAAGGGGAAGGATTTGGATCTCACATATGTTTTAGGACGGGTCTCAGGTTTGGTATTAGAAGCATTGAGATATCACATCTCATGGTATAGGAAGGGTCTCGGGATTGGAATGGGAAGGAGTTGGATAGCACATCTCAAGCTATCTCAGGATTGGAATGGGAAGGAGTTTGATATCACATCTCAAGTTATAGGAAGGGTCTCAGGTTTAGAAAGGGAATGATTTGGATTTCACATCTCATGTTATAGGATGGTTCTCATGTTTGGTTTTAGAAGCATTGAGATATCACATCTCATGCTATCGGAAGGGTCTCAGTTTTGGTATTAGAAGCATTGAGATATCACATCTCATGCTATCGGAAGGATCTCAGGTTTGGTATTAGAAGCATTGAGATATCACATCTCATGCTATCGGAAGGATCTCAGGTTTGGTATTAGAAGCATTGAGATATTACATCTCATGCTATAGGAAGGGTCTCATGATTGGAATGGGAAGGAGTTGGATATCACATCTCATGTTATAGGAAGGGACTCAGGTTTGGTATTAGAAGCACTGAGATATCAGATATCATCCTTTAGAAAGGGACTCAAGTTTGGTATTTGAAGGAGTGAGATAATAAATCTCATCCTATCGGAAGTTTCTCAGGATTAGAATGGGAAGGAGTTGAATATCACATCTCATGCTATAGGAAGGATCTCAGGTTTGGTAGAAGCATTGAGATATCACATCTCATGCTATAGGAAGGGTCTCAGGATTGGAATGGGAAGGAGTTGGATATCATCTCATGCTATAGGAAGGGTCTCAGGATTGGAATGGGAAGGAGTTGGATATCATATCTCATCCTATAGGAAGGGTCTCAGGTTTGGAATGGGAAGCATTTGGATATCACATCTCTTGCAATAGGAATGATCCCAGGTTTGGTATTAAGAGCATTGAGATATCACATCTCATGCTATAGGAAGGGTCTCAGGATTGGAATGGGAAGGAGTTGGATATCACATCTCATGCTATAGGAAGGGTCTCAGGTTTGGTAGAAGCATTGAGATATCTCATCTCATGCTATAGGAAGGGCCTCGTGATTGGAATGGGAAGGAGTTGGATATCACATCTCAGGCTATCGGAAGGGTCTCAGGATTGGAATGGGAAGGAGTTGGATATCACATCTCATGCTATAGGGAGGGTCTCAGGTTTGGTATTATTAGCATTGAGATATCACTTCTCATGCTATAGGAAGGGTCTCAGGATTGGATGGGTATAAGTTGGATATCACATTTCATGCTATAGGAAGGGTCTCAGATTTGGTAGACGCATTGAGATATCACATCTCATGCTATAGGAAGGGCCTCATGATTGGAATGGAAAGGAGTTGGATATCACATCTCATGCTATCGGAAAGGTCTCAGGTTTGGTAGAAGCACTGGGATATCACATCTCGTGCTATATGAAGGGTCTCAGGATTGGAATGGGAAGGAGTTGAATATCACATCTCATGCTAAAGGTCAGGTCTCAGGTTTGGGAGGGGAAGGATTTGGATATCACATCTCAAGTTATAGGACGGGTCTGTGGTTTGGTATTAGAAGCATTGAGATATCACATCTCATGCTATAGGAAGGGTCTCAGGATTGGATGGGAATAAGATGGATATCACATTTCATGCTATAGGAAGGGTCTCAGATTTGGTAAAAGCATTGAGATATCACATCTCATGCTATAGGAAGGGCCTCATGATTGGAATGGGAAGGAGTTGGATATCACATCTCATGCTATCGGAAAGGTCTCAGGTTTGGTAGAAGCATTGGGATATCACATCTCATGCTATAGGAATGGTCTCAGGATTGGAATGGGAAGGAGTTGGATATCACATCTCATGTTATAGGAAGGGTCTCAGGATTGGAATGGGAAGGACTTGGACATCACATCTGATGTTATAGGAAGGGTCTCAGGTTTGTTATTAGAAGCATTGAGATATAACATCTCTTGGTATAAGACGGGTCTCAGGATTGGAATGGGAAGGAGTTGGATATCACATCTCATGCCTTAGGAAGGGTCTCAGGTTTGTAACTGGAAGTAGTTGGATATCACATCTCATGCTATAGGGAGGGTCTCAGGTTTGGAAGGTGATTTGGATAGCACATATGTTATAGGAAGGATCTCAGGTTTGGTATTAGAAGCATTGAGATATCACATCTCATGCTATCGGATGGGTCTCAGGATTGGAATGGGAAGGAGTTGGATATCACATCTCATGCTATAGGAAGGGTCTCAGGTTTGGAACTGGAAGGAGTTGGATATCACATCTCATGTTATAGGAAGCGTCTCAGGTTTGGTATAAGCATTGAGATATCATATCTCTGCTATTGGAAGTGTCTCAGGATTGGAATGGGAAGGAGTTGGATATCACATCTCATGCTATAGGTAGGCTCTCAGGTTTGGAAAGGGAAGGAGTTGGATATCACATTTCATGTTAGAGGAAGGATCTCAGGTTTGGTATTAGAGGCATTGAGATATCACATCTCATGCTATAGGAAGGGTCTCAGGATTGGAATGGGAAGGAGTTTGATATCACATCTCATGCATAGTATGGGTCTCAGGTTTGGTAGAAGCATTGGGATATCACATCTCATGCTATCGGAAGGGTATCAGGATTGGATTTGGAAGGAGTTGGATATCCCATCTCATGCTATAGGAAGGGTCTCAGGTTGGAATGGGAAGGAGTTGGATATCACATCTCAAGCTATAGGAAGGGTCTCAGGTTTGGAAAGGGAAGGAGTTGGATATCACAGCATTGTGATATTACATCTCATGCTATAGGGAGGGTCTCAGGATTGGATTGGGAAGGAGTCGGATATCACAGCTCACGCTATAGGAAGGGTCTCAGGTTTGGAATGGGAAGGATTTGTATATCACATCTCTTGCTATAGAAAGGACCTCAGGTTTGGTATGAGAAACATTGAGATATCACATCTCATGGTATAGGAAGAATCTCAGGATTGGAATAGGAAGGAGTTGGATATCACATCTGTTAAGACGGATTTCTGAACTCTGTCCTGGTGGCGCAGAAGTTCAGAAGGCCAACCTAATTACTTGGAACAGGGTAACCTCTGGACGAGCCAGACCAATCAAGGTAGCGATCGCGGCGGTCAAGACTAGGTCTCAAGAGGGGTGAGGGTGACTGAAGGCCCGCAATGAGCACACAAAGCAAGAGCGCTTACAAACTACTCCAAACAGTTGTTATATCAAAAATAGATACACATTTATTTTAAGGCCTTTAAAATAATGACCGTAGCGAGAAAATCACAATATCACAATATTAAACCAACACATACCATATCAACACAATATATATACAAATACACAGTCGCAAGCGTTTAAAGCACGAAATATGTAGTCCACCTGAAAGGAAAGGAAAACAGGCAGTGCGATAACGCTTTAGACTCAGTTCGCCTTCGACAGAGAGCTCAGATGGTCCACGGTAGAGAAAGAATGTTTCTCTGTTGTGTGGGCCCTAAGGAAGCTGAGGCCCTACCTCTATGGGACCCACTTCACTGTGCAGACTGACCATAAGCCGTTAAAGTGGCTAATGAACATGAAGGGGGAGAATCCAAAGTTGCTTAGGTGGTCCATAAGTCTACAAGGCTTCGACTTCACTATTGAGCATAGGCCAGGTGTCCAACATAGCAATGCTGATGGGTTGTCCAGAATGTTTAACCGACCTGAACAAGAGACTCATCCAGGGGTGGATTAGTTCCCCCTGTCCATAGTCTGGGAGGGGCGAGTGTTAGGAAAGATTTCGTAATTGTAGGTAATTTTCCTTCCATGTGGCAACCCCTAAACTTTTTGCTATTGTTTTTAACCTTGTTCTTGACTTTGCCAGAGAAGTACAGCCTTCTGCTGCACTTCTCTGGGCTTTCGCTCCTTTCTTACGGGGAAACTGACATGCCCTTAAGACAGTCAGTACCGGGGAACGCTGTTTCCCGTAGTTTCTTTTATCGTGTTGCGGCTTTAGTGCAACATGACACAAGAGGGCACTGTAAGCTAAGTTACAGCTCTCTTGGGTCTCTAGCCTTCTACAGGCCCTAGATACTCTTTTAGGATGGTATTTGATCGGTGCAAGTCATTCAGGGACTCGAATGGTGGCAGCGATCGTTTTGTTTATTTTGAGCTCCTTTTGGCGTTCTGAGCACGTTTTTCGCACTGAACCCAAAATGGTGGTCTGGCTCCCAAAATGGCCAGACCACGAGGCTCCTTTGTCTTGTCCACTGACCGTCTTGCTCCCTTCACCTTCCCCAGGTCGAGCGACCCGGGGCCTTCCTTATTTGGGCATGTACTTTCCCGCGAAACGTGGTTGCTTTCGCGGGCTTCTACATGTCGTTTGTGTGCCTCCAGGGTGTGGGCTGGGATGTCTGGTCCCAATACACATCCTGGGTGCCAGAGAGTCTAGGGTAGTGTGAATGCCTGGGACCACCGTGGTCCGTGATTGGTCCACGTATGGTATGTGTGTTGATGAGCGGATCTCCCATTGGCTCCCCTCCGTTTTGGCGCGAAGGGAACTGTGGATAAGAGGGGGCTGGAAACACCACTACCATGTCGATCTCCTGAGTTCTCACGAACGAAGGAATACAGGAGCCAAGTATCCTGCAACCAAGAGGCTGGACCGAGGAATCGCTGGTGACCCGCTGAAGGAATCCTCCTTTGCACTGCTGTCGTCCTTGAAACCCTTTCCTCCTTGGATCGAACCAGAAGGCCTGTACTGGTGCTTCGACCTTTGGAATAGCAGGAACAGCTATTCCCGGCGACTTCATCATCTCCTGCCAAGTAAGCCTTCGGAAGTGTCTCTGGGCCATCCAGTTGACTGACCAGCTTACAAGGGAGTCCTGCTCTGTAACCGCCGCCAGGTTGTGTTGTATTTCGAGTCCTTGTCACTCTCCCACGCTTCGTACACTTGGCGTTCCCAAGTCTGAAGGGAGGAGTGTACATTTGGCTCGAATACACACGGCCGCTCCGTTGTCCTGCTGCGGCAACAAACTGTGCTGGTTTCGTCGATTGGGACGTCTTTTTGCTCTACACGACTACGAGGCGTTCCCTGCTCTTCTGAACCTGCCAGCTGCTGAAACTAACGTGGAGAAGCCTGGGTCTGCTTGCTTCGGGGACCGGTGAGTAGTTTAGCTAGGATCTGGTCACCCTCCTGCAGTATCCCATTGCTTTTCCCTGCTGTGTAAAAACAGCACCCTTTTGGCCGTACTCGCGCTCTGCTTCTGCCCGCTGTGGAGGCTGCGCTTGAGTTGCGGAACCTGTTCTCCTTCTGCTGGGCACTAACCCGAACTGCCTGACTTCCTCCGAAGAGCTTCTCCTTTTGCCCGTTGGCACCGGCGTGGCAGGTACTTTGAGCACAAGGCTCCACTCTTCGCAGGGCTCGGACTTCCATCTAGTTAGGTGCCTCCTTGGCACCTAACTAGATGGAAGTCCGAGCCCTGCGAAGAGTGGAGCCTTGTGCTCAAAGTACCTGCCACGCCGGTGCCAACGGGCAAAAGGGGAAGCTCTTTGTAGGAAGTCAGGCAGTTCGGGTTAGTGCACAGCAGAAGGAGAACAGGTTCCGCAACTCAAGCGCAGCCTCCACAGTGGGCAGAAGCAGAGCGCGAGTACGGCCAAAAGGGGGCTGTTTTTACACAGCAGGGAAAAGCAATGGGATACTGCAGGAGGGCGACCAGATCCTAGCTAAACTACTCACCGGTCCCCGAAGCAAGCAGACCCAGGCTTCTCCACGTTAGTTTCAGCAGCTGGCAGGTTCAGAAGAGCAGGGAACGCCTCGTAGTCGTGTAGAGCAAAAAGACGTCCCAATCGACGAAACCAGCACAGTTTTGTTGCCGCAGCAGGACAACGGAGCGGCCGTGTGTATTCAAGCCAAATGTACACTCCTCCCTTCAGACCTGGGGACGCCAAGCGTACGAAGCATGGGAGAGTGACAAGGACTCGAAATACAACACAACCTGGCGGCAGTTACAGAGCAGGACTCCCTTGTAAGCTGGTCAGTCAACAGGATGGCCCAGAGACACTTCCGAAGGCTTACTTGGCAGGAGAGGATGAAGTCGCCGGGAATAGCTGTTCCTGCTATTCCAAAGGTCGAAGCACCAGTACAGGCCTTCTGGTTCGATCAAAGGAGGACAGGGGCTCTCCGGACGACAGCAGTGCAAAGGAGGATTCCTTCAGCGGGTCACCAGCGATTCCTCGGTCCAGCCTCTTGGTTGCAGGATACTTGGCTCCTGTATTCCTTCGTTCGTGAGAACTCAGGAGATCGACATGGTAGTGGTGTTTCCAGCCCCCTCTTATCCACGGTTCCCTTCGCGCCAAAACGGAGGGGAGCCAATGGGAGATCCGCCCATCAACACACATACCATACGTGGACCAATCACGGACCACGGTGGTCCCAGGCATTCACACCACCCTAGACTCTCTGGCACCCAGGATGTGTATTGGGACCAGACATCCCAGCCCACACCCTGGAGGCACACAAACGACATGTAGAAGCCCGCGAAAGCAACCACGTTTCGCGGGAAAGTACATGCCCAAATAAGGAAGGCCCCGGGTCGCTCGACCTGGGGAAGGTGAAGGGAGCAAGACGGTCAGTGGACAAGACAGAGGAGCCTTGTGGTCTGGCCATTTTGGGAGCCAGGCCACCATTTTGGGTTCAGTGCGAAAAACGTGCTCAGAACGCCAAAAGGAGCTCAAAATAAACAAAACGATCGCTGCCACCATTCGAGTCCCTGAATGACTTGCACCGATCAAATACCATCCTAAAAGAGTATCTAGGGTCTGTAGAAGGCTAGAGACCCAAGAGAGCTGTAACTTAGCTTACAGTGCCCTCTGGTGTCATGTTGCACTAAAGCCGCAACACGATAAAAGAAACTACGGGAAACAGCGTTCCCCGGTACTGACTGTCTTAAGGGCATGTCAGTTTCCCCATAAGAAAAGGAGCGAAAGCCCAGAGGAGTGCGGCAGAAGGCTGCACTTCTCTGGCAAAGTCAAGAACAAGGTGTAAAACAACAGCAAAAAGTTTAGGGGTTGCCACATGGAAGGAAAATTCCCTACAATTACGAAATCTTTCCTAACAACATCTCATGCTATAGGAAGGGTATCAGGTTTGGTAGAAGCATTGAGATATCACATCTCATGCTATAGGAAGGGTCTCAGGATTGGAATGGGAAGGAGAAGTATATGACATCTCATGCCATAGGAAGGGTCTCAGGTTTGGTATAAGCATTGAGATATCACATCTCTGCTATCGGAAGGGTCTCGGGATTGGAATGGGAAGGAGTTGGATATCCCATCTCATGCTATAGGAAGAGTCTCAGGTTTGGTATTAGAAGCATTGAGATGTCACGTCTCATGCTATAGGAAGGGTCTCAGGATTGGAATAGGAAGGAGTTGGATATCACATCTCATGCTATATGAAGGGACTCAGGTGTGGTATTACAAGCATTGTGATATTACATCTCATGCTATAGGAAGGGTCTCAGGATTGGATTGGGAAGGAGTCGGATATTCCATCTCATGCTATAGGAAGGGTCTCAGGTTTGGAATGGGAAGGAGTTGGATACACATCTCATGTTATAGGAAGGATCTCAGGTTTGGTATTAGAAGCATTGAGATATCACATATCATGCTATAGGAAGGGTCTCAGGATTGGAATGGGAAGGAGTTGGATATCACATCTCATGCTAAAGGAAAGGTCTCAGGTTTGGAAGGGGAAGGATTTGGATCTCACATATGTTTTAGGACGGGTCTCAGGTTTGGTATTAGAAGCATTGAGATATCACATCTCATGGTATAGGAAGGGTCTCGGGATTGGAATGGGAAGGAGTTGGATAGCACATCTCAAGCTATCTCAGGATTGGAATGGGAAGGAGTTTGATATCACATCTCAAGTTATAGGAAGGGTCTCAGGTTTAGAAAGGGAATGATTTGGATTTCACATCTCATGTTATAGGATGGTTCTCATGTTTGGTTTTAGAAGCATTGAGATATCACATCTCATGCTATCGGAAGGGTCTCAGTTTTGGTATTAGAAGCATTGAGATATCACATCTCATGCTATCGGAAGGATCTCAGGTTTGGTATTAGAAGCATTGAGATATCACATCTCATGCTATCGGAAGGATCTCAGGTTTGGTATTAGAAGCATTGAGATATCACATCTCATGCTATCAGAAGGGTCTCAGGATTGGAATGGGAAGGAGTTTGATATCACATCTCATGCCATAGTATGGGTCTCAGGTTTGGTAGAAGCATTGGGATATCACATCTCATGCTATCGGAAGGGTATCAGGATTGGATTTGGAAGGAGTTGGATATCCCATCTCATGCTATAGGAAGGGTCTCAGGTTGGAATGGGAAGGAGTTGGATATCACTTCTCAAGCTATAGGAAGGGTCTCAGGATTGGAATGGGAAGGAGATTGATATCACATCTCATGCCATAGTATGGGTCTCAGGTTTGGAAAGGGAAGGAGTTGGATATCACAGCATTGTGATATTACATCTCATGCTATAGGGAGGGTCTCAGAATTGGATTGGGAAGGAGTCGGATATCACAGCTCACGCTATAGGAAGGGTCTCAGGTTTGGAATGGGAAGGATTTGTATATCACATCTCTTGCTATAGAAAGGACCTCAGGTTTGGTATGAGAAACATTGAGATATCACATCTCATGGTATAGGAAGAATCTCAGGATTGGAATAGGAAGGAGTTGGATATCACATCTCATGCTATAGGAAGGGTATCAGGTTTGGTAGAAGCATTGAGATATCACATCTCATGCTATAGGAAGGGTCTCAGGATTGGAATGGGAAGGAGAAGTATATGACATCTCATGCCATAGGAAGGGTCTCAGGTTTGGTATAAGCATTGAGATATCACATCTCTGCTATCGAAAGGGTCTCGGGATTGGAATGGGAAGGAGTTGGATATCCCATCTCATGCTATAGGAAGGGTCTCAGGTTTGGTATTAGAAGCATTGAGATGTCACGTCTCATGCTATAGGAAGGGTCTCAGGATTGGAATAGGAAGGAGTTGGATATCACATCTCATGCTATATGAAGGGACTCAGGTGTGGTATTACAAGCATTGTGATATTACATCTCATGCTATAGGAAGGGTCTCAGGATTGGATTGGGAAGGAGTCGGATATTCCATCTCATGCTATAGGAAGGGTCTCAGGTTTGGAATGGGAAGGAGTTGGATACACATCTCATGTTATAGGAAGGATCTCAGGTTTGGTATTAGAAGCATTGAGATATCACATATCATGCTATAGGAAGGGTCTCAGGATTGGAATGGGAAGGAGTTGGATATCACATCTCATGCTAAAGGAAAGGTCTCAGGTTTGGAAGGGGAAGGATTTGGATCTCACATATGTTTTAGGACGGGTCTCAGGTTTGGTATTAGAAGCATTGAGATATCACATCTCATGGTATAGGAAGGGTCTCGGGATTGGAATGGGAAGGAGTTGGATAGCACATCTCAAGCTATCTCAGGATTGGAATGGGAAGGAGTTTGATATCACATCTCAAGTTATAGGAAGGGTCTCAGGTTTAGAAAGGGAATGATTTGGATTTCACATCTCATGTTATAGGATGGTTCTCATGTTTGGTTTTAGAAGCATTGAGATATCACATCTCATGCTATCGGAAGGGTCTCAGTTTTGGTATTAGAAGCATTGAGATATCACATCTCATGCTATCGGAAGGATCTCAGGTTTGGTATTAGAAGCATTGAGATATCACATCTCATGCTATCGGAAGGATCTCAGGTTTGGTATTAGAAGCATTGAGATATCACATCTCATGCTATCAGAAGGGTCTCAGGATTGGAATGTGAAGGAGTTTGATATCACATCTCATGCCATAGTATGGGTCTCAGGTTTGGTAGAAGCATTGGGATATCACATCTCATGCTATCGGAAGGGTATCAGGATTGGATTTGGAAGGAGTTGGATATCCCATCTCATGCTACAGGAAGGGTCTCAGGTTGGAATGGGAAGGAGTTGGATATCACATCTCAAGCTATAGGAAGGGTCTCAGGATTGGAATGGGAAGGAGATTGATATCACATCTCATGCCATAGTATGGGTCTCAGGTTTGGAAAGGGAAGGAGTTGGATATCACAGCATTGTGATATTACATCTCATGCTATAGGGAGGGTCTCAGGATTGGATTGGGAAGGAGTCGGATATCACAGCTCACGCTATAGGAAGGGTCTCAGGTTTGGAATGGGAAGGATTTGTATATCACATCTCTTGCTATAGAAAGGACCTCAGGTTTGGTATGAGAAACATTGAGATATCACATCTCATGGTATAGGAAGAATCTCAGGATTGGAATAGGAAGGAGTTGGATATCACATCTCATGCTATAGGAAGGGTATCAGGTTTGGTAGAAGCATTGAGATATCACATCTCATGCTATAGGAAGGGTCTCAGGATTGGAATGGGAAGGAGAAGTATATGACATCTCATGCCATAGGAAGGGTCTCAGGTTTGGTATAAGCATTGAGATATCACATCTCTGCTATCAAAAGGGTCTCGGGATTGGAATGGGAAGGAGTTGGATATCCCATCTCATGCTATAGGAAGGGTCTCAGGTTTGGTATTAGAAGCATTGAGATGTCACGTCTCATGCTATAGGAAGTGTCTCAGGATTGGAATAGGAAGGAGTTGGATATCACATCTCATGCTATATGAAGGGACTCAGGTGTGGTATTACAAGCATTGTGATATTACATCTCATGCTATAGAAAGGGTCTCAGGATTGGATTGGGAAGGAGTCGGATATTCCATCTCATGCTATAGGAAGGGTCTCAGGTTTGGAATGGGAAGGAGTTGGATACACATCTCATGTTATAGGAAGGATCTCAGGTTTGGTATTAGAAGCATTGAGATATCACATATCATGCTATAGGAAGGGTCTCAGGATTGGAATGGGAAGGAGTTGGATATCACATCTCATGCTAAAGGAAAGGTCTCAGGTTTGGAAGGGGAAGGATTTGGATCTCACATATGTTTTAGGACGGGTCTCAGGTTTGGTATTAGAAGCATTGAGATATCACATCTCATGGTATAGGAAGGGTCTCGGGATTGGAATGGGAAGGAGTTGGATAGCACATCTCAAGCTATCTCAGGATTGGAATGGGAAGGAGTTTGATATCACATCTCAAGTTATAGGAAGGGTCTCAGGTTTAGAAAGGGAATGATTTTGATTTCACATCTCATGTTATATGATGGTTCTCATGTTTGGTTTTAGAAGCATTGAGATATCACATCTCATGCTATCGGAAGGGTCTCAGTTTTGGTATTAGAAGCATTGAGATATCACATCTCATGCTATCGGAAGGATCTCAGGTTTGGTATTAGAAGCATTGAGATATCACATCTCATGCTATCGGAAGGATCTCAGGTTTGGTATTAGAAGCATTGAGATATCACATCTCATGCTATCAGAAGGGTCTCAGGATTGGAATGGGAAGGAGTTTGATATCACATCTCATGCCATAGTATGGGTCTCAGGTTTGGTAGAAGCATTGGGATATCACATCTCATGCTATCAGAAGGGTATCAGGATTGGATTTGGAAGGAGTTGGATATCCCATCTCATGCTATAGGAAGGGTCTCAGGTTGGAATGGGAAGGAGTTGGATATCACATCTCAAGCTATAGGAAGGGTCTCAGGATTGGAATGGGAAGGAGATTGATATCACATCTCATGCCATAGTATGGGTCTCAGGTTTGGAAAGGGAAGGAGTTGGATATCACAGCATTGTGATATTACATCTCATGCTATAGGGAGGGTCTCAGGATTGGATTGGGAAGGAGTCGGATATCACAGCTCACGCTATAGGAAGGGTCTCAGGTTTGGAATGGGAAGGATTTGTATATCACATCTCTTGCTATAGAAAGGACCTCAGGTTTGGTATGAGAAACATTGAGATATCACATCTCATGGTATAGGAAGAATCTCAGGATTGGAATAGGAAGGAGTTGGATATCACATCTCATGCTATAGGAAGGGTATCAGGTTTGGTAGAAGCATTGAGATATCACATCTCATGCTATAGGAAGGGTCTCAGGATTGGAATGGGAAGGAGAAGTATATGACATCTCATGCCATAGGAAGGGTCTCAGGTTTGGTATAAGCATTGAGATATCACATCTCTGCTATCGGAAGGGTCTCGGGATTGGAATGGGAAGGAGTTGGATATCCCATCTCATGCTATAGGAAGGGTCTCAGGTTTGGTATTAGAAGCATTGAGATGTCACGTCTCATGCTATAGGAAGGGTCTCAGGATTGGAATAGGAAGGAGTTGGATATCACATCTCATGCTATATGAAGGGACTCAGGTGTGGTATTACAAGCATTGTGATATTACATCTCATGCTATAGGAAGGGTCTCAGGATTGGATTGGGAAGGAGTCAGATATCACATCTCATGCTATCGGAAGGATCTCAGGTTTGGTATTAGAAGCATTGAGATATCACATCTCATGCTATCAGAAGGGTCTCAGGATTGGAATGGGAAGGAGTTTGATATCACATCTCATGCCATAGTATGGGTCTCAGGTTTGGTAGAAGCATTGGGATATCACATCTCATGCTATCGGAAGGGTATCAGGATTGGATTTGGAAGGAGTTGGATATCCCATCTCATGCTATAGGAAGGGTCTCAGGTTGGAATGGGAAGGAGTTGGATATCACATCTCAAGCTATAGGAAGGGTCTCAGGATTGGAATGGGAAGGAGATTGATATCACATCTCATGCCATAGTATGGGTCTCAGGTTTGGAAAGGGAAGGAGTTGGATATCACAGCATTGTGATATTACATCTCATGCTATAGGGAGGGTCTCAGGATTGGATTGGGAAGGAGTCGGATATCACAGCTCACGCTATAGGAAGGGTCTCAGGTTTGGAATGGGAAGGATTTGTATATCACATCTCTTGCTATAGAAAGGACCTCAGGTTTGGTATGAGAAACATTGAGATATCACATCTCATGGTATAGGAAGAATCTCAGGATTGGAATAGGAAGGAGTTGGATATCACATCTCATGCTATAGGAAGGGTATCAGGTTTGGTAGAAGCATTGAGATATCACATCTCATGCTATAGGAAGGGTCTCAGGATTGGAATGGGAAGGAGAAGTATATGACATCTCATGCCATAGGAAGGGTCTCAGGTTTGGTATAAGCATTGAGATATCACATCTCTGCTATCGGAAGGGTCTCGGGATTGGAATGGGAAGGAGTTGGATATCCCATCTCATGCTATAGGAAGGGTCTCAGGTTTGGTATTAGAAGCATTGAGATGTCACGTCTCATGCTATAGGAAGGGTCTCAGGATTGGAATAGGAAGGAGTTGGATATCACATCTCATGCTATATGAAGGGACTCAGGTGTGGTATTACAAGCATTGTGATATTACATCTCATGCTATAGGAAGGGTCTCAGGATTGGATTGGGAAGCAGTCGGATATTCCATCTCATGCTATAGGAAGGGTCTCAGGTTTGGAATGGGAAGGAGTTGGATACACATCTCATGTTATAGGAAGGATCTCAGGTTTGGTATTAGAAGCATTGAGATATCACATATCATGCTATAGGAAGGGTCTCAGGATTGGAATGGGAAGGAGTTGGATATCACATCTCATGCTAAAGGAAAGGTCTCAGGTTTGGAAGGGGAAGGATTTGGATCTCACATATGTTTTAGGACGGGTCTCAGGTTTGGTATTAGAAGCATTGAGATATCACATCTCATGGTATAGGAAGGGTCTCGGGATTGGAATGGGAAGGAGTTGGATAGCACATCTCAAGCTATCTCAGGATTGGAATGGGAAGGAGTTTGATATCACATCTCAAGTTATAGGAAGGGTCTCAGGTTTAGAAAGGGAATTATTTGGATTTCACATCTCATGTTATAGGATGGTTCTCATGTTTGGTTTTAGAAGCATTGAGATATCACATCTCATGCTATCGGAAGGGTCTCAGTTTTGGTATTAGAAGCATTGAGATATCACATCTCATGCTATCGGAAGGATCTCAGGTTTGGTATTAGAAGCATTGAGATATCACATCTCATGCTATCGGAAGGATCTCAGGTTTGGTATTAGAAGCATTGAGATATTACATCTCATGCTATAGGAAGGGTCTCATGATTGGAATGGGAAGGAGTTGGATATCACATCTCATGTTATAGGAAGGGACTCAGGTTTGGTATTAGAAGCACTGAGATATCAGATATCATCCTTTAGAAAGGGACTCAAGTTTGGTATTTGAAGGAGTGAGATAATAAATCTCATCCTATCGGAAGTTTCTCAGGATTGGAATGGGAAGGAGTTGAATATCACATCTCATGCTATAGGAAGGATCTCAGGTTTGGTAGAAGCATTGAGATATCACATTTCATGCTATAGGAAGGGTCTCAGGATTGGAATGGGAAGGAGTTGGATATCATCTCATGCTATAGGAAGGGTCTCAGGATTGGAATGGGAAGGAGTTGGATATCATATCTCATCCTATAGGAAGGGTCTCAGGTTTGGAATGGGAAGCATTTGGATATCACATCTCTTGCAATAGGAATGATCCCAGGTTTGGTATTAAGAGCATTGAGATATCACATCTCATGCTATAGGAAGGGTCTCAGGATTGGAATGGAAAGGAGTTGGATATCACATCTCATGCTATAGGAAGGGTGTCAGGTTTGGTAGAAGCATTGAGATATCTCATCTCATGCTATAGGAAGGGCCTCGTGATTGGAATGGGAAGGAGTTAGATATCACATCTCAGGCTATCGGAAGGGTCTCAGGATTGGAATGGGAAGGAGTTGGATATCACATTTCATGCTATAGGGAGGGTCTCAGGTTTGGTATTATTAGCATTGAGATATCACTTCTCATGCTATAGGAAGGGTCTCAGGATTGGATGGGTATAAGTTGGATAGCACATTTCATGCTATAGGAAGGGTCTCAGATTTGGTAGACGCATTGAGATATCACATCTCATGCTATAGGAAGGGCCTCATGATTGGAATGGAAAGGAGTTGGATATCACATCTCATGCTATCGGAAAGGTCTCAGGTTTGGTAGAAGCACTGGGATATCACATCTCATGCTATATGAAGGGTCTCAGGATTGGAATGGGAAGGAGTTGAATATCACATCTCATGCTAAAGGACAGGTCTCAGGTTTGGGAGGGGAAGGATTTGGATATCACATCTCAAGTTATAGGACGGGTCTGTGGTTTGGTATTAGAAGCATTGAGATATCACATCTCATGCTATAGGAAGGGTCTCAGGATTGGATGGGAATAAGATGGATATCACATTTCATGCTATAGGAAGGGTCTCAGATTTGGTAAAAGCATTGAGATATCACATCTCATGCTATAGGAAGGGCCTCATGATTGGAATGGGAAGGAGTTGGATATCACATCTCATGCTATCGGAAAGGTCTCAGGTTTGGTAGAAGCATTGGGATATCACATCTCATGCTATAGGAATGGTCTCAGGATTGGAATGGGAAGGAGTTGGATATCACATCTCATGTTATAGGAAGGGTCTCAGGATTGGAATGGGAAGGACTTGGACATCACATCTGATGTTATAGGAAGGGTCTCAGGTTTGTTATTAGAAGCATTGAGAAATAACATCTCTTGGTATAAGACGGGTCTCAGGATTGGAATGGGAAGGAGTTGGATATCACATCTCATGCTATAGGAAGGGTCTCAGGTTTGGAACTGGAAGGAGTTGGATATCACATCTCATGTTATAGGAAGCGTCTCAGGTTTGGTATAAGCATTGAGATATCATATCTCTGCTATTGGAAGTGTCTCAGGATTGGAATGGGAAGGAGTTGGATATCACATCTCATGCTATAGGTAGGCTCTCAGGTTTGGAAAGGGAAGGAGTTGGATATCACATTTCATGTTAGAGGAAGGATCTCAGGTTTGGTATTAGAGGCATTGAGATATCACATCTCATGCTATAGGAAGGGTCTCAGGATTGGAATGGGAAGGAGTTTGATATCACATCTCATGCCATAGTATGGGTCTCAGGTTTGGTAGAAGCATTGGGATATCACATCTCATGCTATCGGAAGGGTATCAGGATTGGATTTGGAAGGAGTTGGATATCCCATCTCATGCTATAGGAAGGGTCTCAGGTTTGGAATGGGAAGGATTTGTATATCACATCTCTTGCTATAGAAAGGACCTCAGGTTTGGTATGAGAAACATTGAGATATCACATCTCATGGTATAGGAAGAATCTCAGGATTGGAATAGGAAGGAGTTGGATATCACATCTCATGCTATAGGAAGGGTATCAGGTTTGGTAGAAGCATTGAGATATCACATCTCATGCTATAGGAAGGGTCTCAGGATTGGAATGGGAAGGAGAAATATATGACATCTCATGCCATAGGAAGGGTCTCAGGTTTGGTATAAGCATTGAGATATCACATCTCTGCTATCGGAAGGGTCTCGGGATTGGAATGGGAAGGAGTTGGATATCCCATCTCATGCTATAGGAAGGGTCTCAGGTTTGGTATTAGAAGCATTGAGATGTCACGTCTCATGCTATAGGAAGGGTCTCAGGATTGGAATAGGAAGGAGTTCGATATCACATCTCATGCTATATGAAGGGATTCAGGTGTGTTATTACAAGCATTGTGATATTACATCTCATGCTATAGGAAGGGTCTCAGGATTGGATTGGGAAGGAGTCGGATATTCCATCTCATGCTATAGGAAGGGTCTCAGGTTTGGAATGGGAAGGAGTTGGATACACATCTCATGTTATAGGAAGGATCTCAGGTTTGGTATTAGAAGCATTGAGATATCACATATCATGCTATAGGAAGGGTCTCAGGATTGGAATGGGAAGGAGTTGGATATCACATCTCATGCTAAAGGAAAGGTCTCAGGTTTGGAAGGGGAAGGATTTGGATCTCACATATGTTTTAGGACGGGTCTCAGGTTTGGTATTAGAAGCATTGAGATATCACATCTCATGGTATAGGAAGGGTCTCGGGATTGGAATGGGAAGGAGTTGGATAGCACATCTCAAGCTATCTCAGGATTGGAATGGGAAGGAGTTTGATATCACATCTCAAGTTATAGGAAGGGTCTCAGGTTTAGAAAGGGAATGATTTGGATTTCACATCTCATGTTATAGGATGGTTCTCATGTTTGGTTTTAGAAGCATTGAGATATCACATCTCATGCTATCGGAAGGGTCTCAGTTTTGGTATTAGAAGCATTGAGATATCACATCTCATGCTATCGGAAGGATCTCAGGTTTGGTATTAGAAGCATTGAGATATCACATCTCATGCTATCGGAAGGATCTCAGGTTTGGTATTAGAAGCATTGAGATATCACATCTCATGCTATCAGAAGGGTCTCAGGATTGGAATGGGAACGAGTTTGATATCACATTTCATGCCATAGTATGGGTCTCAGGTTTGGTAGAAGCATTGGGATATCACATCTCATGCTATCGGAAGGGTATCAGGATTGGATTTGGAAGGAGTTGGATATCCCATCTCATGCTATAGGAAGGGTCTCAGGTTGGAATGGGAAGGAGTTGGATATCACATCTCAAGCTATAGGAAGGGTCTCAGGATTGGAATGGGAAGGAGATTGATATTACATCTCATGCCATAGTATGGGTCTCAGGTTTGGAAAGGGAAGGAGTTGGATATCACAGCATTGTGATATTACATCTCATGCTATAGGGAGGGTCTCAGGATTGGATTGGGAAGGAGTCGGATATCACAGCTCACGCTATAGGAAGGGTCTCAGGTTTGGAATGGGAAGGATTTGTATATCACATCTCTTGCTATAGAAAGGACCTCAGGTTTGGTATGAGAAACATTGAGATATCACATCTCATGGTATAGGAAGAATCTCAGGATTGGAATAGGAAGGAGTTTGATATCACATCTCATGCTATAGGAAGGGTATCAGGTTTGGTAGAAGCATTGAGATATCACATCTCATGCTATAGGAAGGGTCTCAGGATTGGAATGGGAAGGAGAAGTATATGACATCTCATGCCATAGGAAGGGTCTCAGGTTTGGTATAAGCATTGAGATATCACATCTCTGCTATCGGAAGGGTCTCGGGATTGGAATGGGAAGGAGATGGATATCCCATCTCATGCTATAGGAAGGGTCTCAGGTTTGGTATTAGAAGCATTGAGATGTCACGTCTCATGCTATAGGAAGGGTCTCAGGATTGGAATAGGAAGGAGTTGGATATCACATCTCATGCTATATGAAGGGACTCAGGTGTGGTATTACAAGCATTGTGATATTACATCTCATGCTATAGGAAGGGTCTCAGGATTGGATTGGGAAGGAGTCGGATATTCCATCTCATGCTATAGGAAGGGTCTCAGGTTTGGAATGGGAAGGAGTTGGATACACATCTCATGTTATAGGAAGGATCTCAGGTTTGGTATTAGAAGCAATGAGATATCACATATCATGCTATAGGAAGGGTCTCAGGATTGGAATGGGAAGGAGTTGGATATCACATCTCATGCTAAAGGAAAGGTCTCAGGTTTGGAAGGGGAAGGATTTGGATCTCACATATGTTTTAGGACGGGTCTCAGGTTTGGTATTAGAAGCATTGAGATATCACATCTCATGGTATAGGAAGGGTCTCGGGATTGGAATGGGAAGGAGTTGGATAGCACATCTCAAGCTATCTCAGGATTGGAATGGGAAGGAGTTTGATATCACATCTCAAGTTATAGGAAGGGTCTCAGGTTTAGAAAGGGAATGATTTGGATTTCACATCTCATGTTATAGGATGGTTCTCATGTTTGGTTTTAGAAGCATTGAGATATCACATCTCATGCTATCGGAAGGGTCTCAGTTTTGGTATTAGAAGCATTGAGATATCACATCTCATGCTATCGGAAGGATCTCAGGTTTGGTATTAGAAGCATTGAGATATCACATCTCATGCTATCGGAAGGATCTCAGGTTTGGTATTAGAAGCATTGAGATATTACATCTCATGCTATAGGAAGGGTCTCATGATTGGAATGGGAAGGAGTTGGATATCACATCTCATGTTATAGGAAGGGACTCAGGTTTGGTATTAGAAGCACTGAGATATCAGATATCATCCTTTAGAAAGGGACTCAAGTTTGGTATTTGAAGGAGTGAGATAATAAATCTCATCCTATCGGAAGTTTCTCAGGATTGGAATGGGAAGGAGTTGAATATCACATCTCATGCTATAGGAAGGATCTCAGGTTTGGTAGAAGCATTGACATATCACATCTCATGCTATAGGAAGGGTCTCAGGATTGGAATGGGAAGGAGTTGGATATCATCTCATGCTATAGGAAGGGTCTCAGGATTGGAATGGGAAGGAGTTGGATATCATATCTCATCCTATAGGAAGGGTCTCAGGTTTGGAATGGGAAGCATTTGGATATCACATCTCTTGCAATAGGAATGATCCCAGGTTTGGTATTAAGAGCATTGAGATATCACATCTCATGCTATAGGAAGGGTCTCAGGATTGGAATGGGAAGGAGTTGGATATCACATCTCATGCTATAGGAAGGGTCTCAGGTTTGGTAGAAGCATTGAGATATCTCATCTCATGCTATAGGAAGGGCCTCGTGATTGGAATGGGAAGGAGTTGGATATCACATCTCAGGCTTTCGGAAGGGTCTCAGGATTGGAATGGGAAGGAGTTGGATATCACATCTCATGCTATAGGGAGGGTCTCAGGTTTGGTATTATTAGCATTGAGATATCACTTCTCATGCTATAGGAAGGGTCTCAGGATTGGATGGGTATAAGTTGGATATCACATTTCATGCTATAGGAAGGGTCTCAGATTTGGTAGACGCATTGAGATATCACATCTCATGCTATAGGAAGGGCCTCATGATTGGAATGGAAAGGAGTTGGATATCACATCTCATGCTATCTGAAAGGTCTCAGGTTTGGTAGAAGCACTGGGATATCACATCTCATGCTATATGAAGGGTCTCAGGATTGGAATGGGAAGGAGTTGAATATCACATCTCATGCTAAAGGACAGGTCTCAGGTTTGGGAGGGGAAGGATTTGGATATCACATCTCAAGTTATAGGACGGGTCTGTGGTTTGGTATTAGAAGCATTGAGATATCACATCTCATGCTATAGGAAGGGTCTCAGGATTGGATGGGAATAAGATGGATATCACATTTCATGCTATAGGAAGGGTCTCAGATTTGGTAAAAGCATTGAGATATCACATCTCATGCTATAGGAAGGGCCTCATGATTGGAATGGGAAGGAGTTGGATATCACATCTCATGCTATCGGAAAGGTCTCAGGTTTGGTAGAAGCATTGGGATATCACATCTCATGCTATAGGAATGGTCTCAGGATTGGAATGGGAAGGAGTTTGATATCACATCTCATGTTATAGGAAGGGTCTCAGGATTGGAATGGGAAGGACTTGGACATCACATCTGATGTTATAGGAAGGGTCTCAGGTTTGTTATTAGAAGCATTGAGATATAACATCTCTTGGTATTAGACGGGTCTCAGGATTGGAATGGGAAGGAGTTGGATATCACATCTCATGCCTTAGGAAGGGTCTCAGGTTTGTAACTGGAAGTAGTTGGATATCACATCTCATGCTATAGGGAGGGTCTCAGGTTTGGAAGGTGATTTGGATAGCACATATGTTATAGGAAGGATCTCAGGTTTGGTATTAGAAGCATTGAGATATCACATCTCATGCTATCGGATGGGTCTCAGGATTGGAATGGGAAGGAGTTGGATATCACATCTCATGCTATAGGAAGGGTCTCAGGTTTGGAACTGGAAGGAGTTGGATATCACATCTCATGTTATAGGAAGCGTCTCAGGTTTGGTATAAGCATTGAGATATCATATCTCTGCTATTGGAAGTGTCTCAGGATTGGAATGGGAAGGAGTTGGATATCACATCTCATGCTATAGGTAGGCTCTCAGGTTTGGAAAGGGAAGGAGTTGGATATCACATTTCATGTTAGAGGAAGGATCTCAGGTTTGGTATTAGAGGCATTGAGATATCACATCTCATGCTATAGGAAGGGTCTCAGGATTGGAATGGGAAGGAGTTTGATATCACATCTCATGCCATAGTATGGGTCTCAGGTTTGGTAGAAGCATTGGGATATCACATCTCATGCTATCGGAAGGGTATCAGGATTGGATTTGGAAGGAGTTGGATATCCCATCTCATGCTATAGGAAGGGTCTCAGGTTGGAATGGGAAGGAGTTGGATATCACATCTCAAGCTATAGGAAGGGTCTCAGGATTGGAATGGGAAGGAGATTGATATCACATCTCATGCCATAGTATGGGTCTCAGGTTTGGAAAGGGAAGGAGTTGGATATCACAGCATTGTGATATTATATCTCATGCTATAGGGAGGGTCTCAGGATTGGATTGGGAAGGAGTCGGATATCACAGCTCACGCTATAGGAAGGGTCTCAGGTTTGGAATGGGAAGGATTTGTATATCACATCTCTTGCTATAGAAAGGACCTCAGGTTTGGTATGAGAAACATTGAGATATCACATCTCATGGTATAGGAAGAATCTCAGGATTGGAATAGGAAGGAGTTGGATATCACATCTCATGCTATAGGAAGGGTATCAGGTTTGGTAGAAGCATTGAGATATCACATCTCATGCTATAGGAAGGGTCTCAGGATTGGAATAGGAAGGAGTTGGATATCACATCTCATGCTATATGAAGGGACTCAGGTGTGGTATTACAAGCATTGTGATATTACATCTCATGCTATAGGAAGGGTCTCAGGATTGGATTGGGAAGGAGTCGGATATTCCATCTCATGCTATAGGAAGGGTCTCAGGTTTGGAATGGGAAGGAGTTGGATACACATCTCATGTTATAGGAAGGATCTCAGGTTTGGTATTAGAAGCATTGAGATATCACATATCATGATATAGGAAGGATCTCAGGTTTGGTATTAGAAGCATTGAGATATCACATCTCATGCTATCGGAAGGATCTCAGGTTTGGTATAGAAGCATTGAGATATATCTTATGCTATCAGAAGGGTCTCAGGATTGGAATGGGAAGGAGTTGGATATCACATCTCATGCTAAAGGGAGGGACCCTTCCTACAGCATGCGATGTGATATCTCAATGCTTCTAATACCAAACCTGAGACCCGTCCTATAACATGAGATGGGATATCCAACTCCTTCCCGTTCCAAAACTGAGACCCTTCCGATAGCATGAGATGTGATATCCAACTCCTTCCCATCCCAATCCTGAGACACTTCCGATTGCAGAGATGTGATATCTCAATGCTTATACCAAACCTGAGACTCTTCCTATAACATGAGATGTGATATCCAACTCCTTCCCGTTCCAAACCTGAGACCCTTCCTATAGCATAAGATGTGATATCCAACTCCTTCCCATTCCAATCCCGAGACCCTTCCGATAGCATGAGATGTGATATCTCAATGCTTCTAATACCAAACCTGAGATCCTTCTTATAACATGTGATGTGATATCCAAATCCTTCCCCTTCCAAACCTGAGACCCTCCCTTTAGCATGAAATGTGATATCCAACTCCTTCCCATTCCAATCCTGAGACCCTTATGATAGCATGATATGTGATATCTCAATGCCTCTAATACCAAACCTGAGATACTTCCGATAGCATGAAATGTGATATCTCAATGCTTCTAATACCAAACCTGAGATCCTTCCTATAACATGAGATGTGATATCCAAATCCTTCCCCTTCCAAACCTGAGACCCTCCCTTTAGCATGAGATGTGATATCCAACTCCTTCCCATTCCAATCCTGAGACCCTTCTGATAGCATGAGATGTGATATCTCAATGCCTCTAATACAAACCTGAGATCCTACCTCTAACATGAAATATGATATCCAACTCCTTCCCTTTCCAAACCTGAGATCCTGCCTATAGCATGAGATGTGATATCCAAGTCCTTCCCATTCCAATCCTGAGACCCTTCCTATAGCATGAGATGTGATATCTCAATGCTTATACCAAACCTGAGACCCTTCCTATGGCATAAGATGCCATATACAACTCCTTCCCATTCCAATCCTGAGACCCTGCTTATAGCATGAGATGTGATATCTCAATGCTTCTAATACCAAACCTGAGATCTTTCCTATAACATGAGATGTGATATCCAACTCCTTCCCATTCCAATCCTGAGACCATTCCTATAGCATGAGATGTGATATCTCAATGCTTATACCAAACCTGAGACCCTTCCTATAGCTTGAGATGTGATATCCAACTCCTTCCCATTCCAATCCTGAGACCCTTCCTATAGCATGAGATGTGATATCTCAATGCCTCTAATACCAAACCTGAGATCCTTCCTCTAACATGAAATGTGATATCCAACTCCTTCCCCTTCCAAACCTGAGAGCCTTCCTATAGCATGAGATATGATATCCAAGTCCTTTCCATTCCAATCCTGAGACCCTTCCTATAACATGAGATGTGATATCCAACTCCTTCCCATTCCAACCTGAGACCCTTCCTATAGCATGAGATGGGATATCCAACTCCTTCCAAATCCAATCCTGATACCCTTCCGATAGCATGAGATGTGATATCCCAATGCTTCTACCAAACCTGAGACCCATACTATGGCATGAGATGTGATATCAAACTCCTTCCCATTCCAACCTGAGACCCTTCCTATAGCATGAGATGGGATATCCAACTCCTTCCAAATCCAATCCTGAAATCCTTCCGATAGCATGAGATGTGATATCCCAATGCTTCTACCAAACCTGAGACCCATACTATGGCATGAGATGTGATATCCAACTCCTTCCCATTCCAATCCTGAGACCCTTCCTATAGCATGAGATGTGATATCTCAATGCCTCTAATACCAAACCTGAGATCCTACCTCTAACATGAAATGTGATATCCAACTCTTTCCCGTTGCAAACCTGAGAGCCTTCCTATAGCATGAGATGTGATATCCAAGTCCTTCCGATTCCAATCCTGAGACCCTTCCTATAACATGAGATGTGATATCCAACTCCTTCCCATTCCAACCTGAGACCCTTCCTATAGCATGAGATGGGATATCCAACTCCTTCCAAATCCAATCCTGATACCCTTCCGATAGCATGAGATGTGATATCCCAATGCTTCTACCAAACCTGAGACCCATACTATGGCATGAGATGTGATATCAAACTCCTTCACATTCCAATCCTGAGACCCTTCCTATAGCTTGAGATGTGATATCAAACTCCTTCCCATTCCAATTCTGAGACCCTTCCTATACAATGAGACTTGATATCTCAATGCTTCTAATACCAAACCTGAGACCCGTCCTATAACATGAGATGTGATATCCAAATCCTTCCCCTTCCAAACCTTAGACCCTTCCTTTATCATGAGATGTGATATCCAACTCCTTCCCATTCCAATCCTGAGACTCTTCCGATATCATGAGATGTGATATCTCAATGCTTCTAATATCAAACTTGAGACCCTCCCTATAGCATGACATGTGAAAACCAAGGCCTTCCCATTCCAATCCTGAGACCCTTCCTATAGCATGAGATGTGATATCTCAATGCTTCTAATACCAAACCTGAGACCCTTCCTATAACATGAGATGGGAATATCCAACTCCTTCCCATTGCAATCGTGAGACCCTTCCGATAGCAGAGATGTAATATCTCAATGCTTATACCAAACCTGAGATCCTTCCTATAACATGAGATGTGATATCCAACTCCTTCCCATTCCAATCCTGAGACACTTCCTATAGCATGAGATGTGATATCTCACTGCTTATACCAAACCTGAGACCCTTCCTATAGCATGAGATGTGATATCCAACTCCTTCCCATTCCAATCCTGAGACCCTTCCTATAGCATGAGATGTGATATCTCAATGCTTCTAATATCAAATTTGAGACCCTCCATATAGCATGAGATGTGATACCCAAGTCCTTCCCATTCCAATCCTGAG
Source organism: Ambystoma mexicanum (assembly GCF_040938575.1). NCBI lineage: Eukaryota > Metazoa > Chordata > Amphibia > Caudata > Ambystomatidae > Ambystoma > Ambystoma mexicanum. Next base: position 243,124 of record NW_027182328.1, on the reverse strand, counting down.
ACCCTTCCTACAGCATGCGATGTGATGTCTCAATGCTTCTAATACCAAACCTGAGACTCTTCCTATAACATGAGATGGGATATCCAACTCCTTCCCATTCCAATCCTGAGACCCTTCCGATAGCAGAGATGTGATATCTCAATGCTTATACCAAACCTAAGACCCTTCCTATGGCATGAGATGTCATATACAACTCCTTCCCATTCCAATCCTGAGACCCTTCCTATAGCATGAGATGTGATATCTCAATGCTTATACCAAACCTGAGACCCTTCCTATAGCATGAGATGTGATATCCAACTCCTTCCCATTCCAATCCTGAGACCCTTCCTATAGCATGAGATGTGATGTCTCAATGCTTCTAATACCAAACCTGAGATCCTTCCTATAACATGAGATGTGATATCCAACTCCTTCCCATTCCAATCCCGAGACCCTTCCTATAGCATGAGATGTGATATCTCAATGCTTATACCAAACCTGAGACCCTTCCTATAGCATGAGATGTGATATCCAACTCCTTCCCATTCCAATCCTGAGACTCTTCCTATAGCATGAGATGTGATATCTCAATGCCTCTAATACCAAACCTGAGATCCTTCCTCTAACATGAAATGTGATATCCAACTCCTTCCCTTTCCAAACCTGAGAGCCTACCTATAGCATGAGATGTGATATCCAAGTCCTTCCCATTCCAATCCTTAGACCCTTCCTACAGTATGCAATATGATATCTCAATGATTCTAATAACAAACCTGAGACCCGTCCTATAACATGAGATGGGAGATCCAACTCCTTCCCATTCCAATCCTGAGACCCTTCCTATAGCATGAGATGTGATATCTCAATGCTTATACCAAACCTGAGACCCTTCCTATAGCATGAGATGTGATATCCAACTCCTTCCCATTCCAATCCTGAGACCCTTCCTATAGCATGAGATGTGATGTCTCAATGCTTCTAATACCAAACCTGAGATCCTTCCTATAACATGAGATGTGATATCCAACTCCTTCCCATTCCAATCCCGAGACCCTTCCTATAGCATGAGATGTGATATCTCAATGCTTATACCAAACCTGAGACCCTTCCTATAGCATGAGATGTGATATCCAACTCCTTCCCATTCCAATCCTGAGACTCTTCCTATAGCATGAGATGTGATATCTCAATGCCTCTAATACCAAACCTGAGATCCTTCCTCTAACATGAAATGTGATATCCAACTCCTTCCCTTTCCAAACCTGAGAGCCTACCTATAGCATGAGATGTGATATCCAAGTCCTTCCCATTCCAATCCTTAGACCCTTCCTACAGTATGCAATATGATATCTCAATGATTCTAATAACAAACCTGAGACCCGTCCTATAACATGAGATGGGATATCCAACTCCTTCCCATTCCAATCCTGAGACACTTCCGATAGCAGAGATGTGATATCTCAATGCTTATACCAAACCTGAGACGTTTCCTATAACATGAGATGTGATATCCAACTCCTTCCCGGTCCAAACCTGAGACCCTTCCTATAGCATATGTGATATCCAACTCCTTCCCATTCCAAACATGAGACCCTTCCTATAGCAAGAGTGTAATATCCAACTCCTTCCCATTCCAATCCTGAGACCATTCCTATAGCATGAGATGTGATATCTCAATGCTTCTAATACCAAACCTGAGATCCTTCCTATGACATGAGATGTGATATCCAATTCCTCCCCATTCCAAACCTGAGAACCTTCCTACAGCATGCGATGTGATATCTCAATGCTTCTAATACCAAACCTTAGACCAGTCCTATAACATGAGATTGGATATCCAACTCCTTCCCCTTCCAAACCTGAGACTCTTCCTATAGCATGAGATGTGATATCCATCTTCTTCCCATTCCAATCCTGAGACCCTTCCTATAACATGAGATGTGATGTCTCAATGCTTCTAATACCAAACCTGAGATCTTTCCTATAACATGAGATGTGATATCCAACTCCTTCCCATTCCAATCCTGAGACCCTTCCTATAGCATGAGATGTGATATCTCAATGCTTATACCAAACCTGAGACCCTTCCTATAGCTTGAGATGTGATATCCAACTCCTTCCCATTCCAATCCTGAGACCCTTCCTATAGCATGAGATGTGATATCTCAAGGCCTCTAATACCAAACCTGAGATCGTTCCTCTAACATGAAATGTGATATCCAACTCCTTCCCCTTCGAAACCTGAGAGCCTTCCTATAACATGAAATGTGATATCCAATTCCTTCCCATTCCAACCTGAGACCCTTCCTATAGCATGAGATGGGATATCCAACTCCTTCCAAATCCAATACTGATACCCTTCCGATAGCATGAGATGTGATATCCCAATGCTTCTACCAAACCTGAGACCCATACTATGGCATGAGATGTGATATCAAACTCCTTCCCATTCCAATCCTGAGACCCTACCTATAGCTTGAGATGTGATATCCAACTCCTTCCCATTCCAATTCTGAGACCCTTCCCATACCATGAGACTTGATATCTCAATGCTTCTAATACCAAACCTGAGACCCGTCCTATAACATGAGATGTGATATCCAAATCCTTCCCCTTCCAAACCTTAGACCCTTCCTTTATCATGAGATTTGTTATCTCAATGCTTCTAATATCAAACTTGAGACCCTCCCTATAACATGAGATGTGACATCCAAGTCCTCCCCATTCCAATCCTGAGACCCTTCCTATAGCATGAGATGTGATATCTCAATGCTTCTAATACCAAACCTGAGACCCTTCCTATAACATGATTTGGGATATCCAACTCCTTCCCATTCCAATCCTGAGACCCTTCCGATAGCAGAGATGTGATATCTCAATGCTTATACCAAACCTGAGACCCTTCCTATGGCCTGAGATGTCATATGAAACTCCTTCCCATTCCAATCCTGAGACCCTTCCTATAGCATTAGATGTGATATCTCAATGCTTATACCAAATCTGGGACCCTTCCTATAGCATGAGATGTGATATCCAACTTCTTCCCATTCCAATCCTGAGACCCTTCCTATAGCATGAGATGTGATGTCTCAATTCTTCTAATACCAAACCTGAGATCCTTCCTATAACATGAGATGTGATATCCAACTCCTTCCCATTCCAATCCTGAGACCCTTATGATAGCATGAGATGTGATATCTCAATGCCTCTAATACCAAACCTGAGATACTTCTGATAGCATGAGATGTGATATCTCAATGCTTCTAATACCAAACCTGAGATCCTTCCTATGACATGAGATGTGATTTCCAAATCCTTCCACTTCCAAACCTGAGACCCTCCCTTTAGCATGAGATGTGATATCCAACTCCTTCCCATTCCAATCCTGAGACCCTTCTGATAGCATGAGATGTGATATTTCAATGCCCCTAATACCAAACCTGAGATCCTACCTCTAACATGAAATGTGATATCCATCTCCTTCCCTTTCCAAACCTGAGACCCTGCCTATAGCATGAGATGTGATATCCAAGTCCTTCCCATTCCAATCCTGAGACCCTTCCTATAGCATGTGATGTGATATCTCAATGCTTATACCAAATCTGAGACCCTTCCTATAGCATGAGATGTGATATCCAACTCCTTCCCATTCCAATCCTGAGACCCTTCCTATAGCATGAGATGTGATGTCTCAATGCTTCTAATACCAAACCTGAGATCCTTCCTATAACATGAGATGTGATATCCAACTCCTTCCCATTCCAATCCTGAGACCCTTATGATAGCATGAGATGTGATATCTCAATGCCTCTAATACCAAACCTGAGATACTTCCGATAGCATGAGATGTTATATCTCAATGCTTCTAATACCAAACCTGAGATCCTTCCTATAACATGAGATGTGATTTCCAAATCCTTCCCCTTCCAAACCTGAGACCCTCCCTTTAGCATGAGATGTGATATCCAACTCCTTCCCATTCCAATCCTGAGACCCATCTGATAGCATGAGATGTGATATTTCAAAGCCTCTAATACCAAACCTGAGATCCTACCTCTAACATGAAATGTGATATCCATCTCCTTCCCTTTCCAAACCTGAGACCCTGCCTATAGCATGGGATGTGATATCCAAGTCCTTTCCATTCCAATCCTGAGACCCTTCCTATAGCATGTGATGTGATATCTCAATGCTTATACCAAACCTGAGACCCTTCCTATGGCATGAGATGTCATATACAACTCCTTCCCATTCCAATCCTGAGACCCTTCCTATAGCATGAGATGTGATATCTCAATGCTTATACCAAACCTGAGACCCTTCCTATAGCATGAGATGTGATATCCAACTTCTTCCCATTCCAATCCTGAGACCCTTCCTATAGCATGAGATGTGATATCTCAATGCTTATACCAAACCTGAGACCCTTCCTATAGCTTGAGATGTGATATCCAACTCCTTCCCATTCCAATCCTGAGACCCTTCCTATAGCATGAGATGTGATATCTCAAGGCCTCTAATACCAAACCTGAGATCGTTCCTCTAACATGAAATGTGATATCCAACTCCTTCCCCTTCCAAACCTGAGAGCCTTCCTATAACATGAAATGTGATATCCAATTCCTTCCCATTCCAACCTGAGACCCTTCCTATAGCATGAGATGGGATATCCAACTCCTTCCAAATCCAATACTGATACCCTTCCGATAGCATGAGATGTGATATCCCAATGCTTCTAAACTCCTTCCCATTCCAATCCTGAGACCCTACCTATAGCTTGAGATGTGATATCCAACTCCTTCCCATTCCAATTCTGAGACCCTTCCCATACCATGAGACTTGATATCTCAATGCTTCTAATACCAAACCTGAGACCCGTCCTATAACATGAGATGTGATATCCAAATCCTTCCCCTTCCAAACCTTAGACCCTTCCTTTATCATGAGATTTGTTATCTCAATGCTTCTAATATCAAACTTGAGACCCTCCCTATAACATGAGATGTGACATCCAAGTCCTCCCCATTCCAATCCTGAGACCCTTCCTATAGCATGAGATGTGATATCTCAATGCTTCTAATACCAAACCTGAGACCCTTCCTATAACATGATTTGGGATATCCAACTCCTTCCCATTCCAATCCTGAGACCCTTCCGATAGCAGAGATGTGATATCTCAATGCTTATACCAAACCTGAGACCCTTCCTATGGCCTGAGATGTCATATGAAACTCCTTCCCATTCCAATCCTGAGACCCTTCCTATAGCATTAGATGTGATATCTCAATGCTTATACCAAATCTGGGACCCTTCCTATAGCATGAGATGTGATATCCAACTTCTTCCCATTCCAATCCTGAGACCCTTCCTATAGCATGAGATGTGATGTCTCAATTCTTCTAATACCAAACCTGAGATCCTTCCTATAACATGAGATGTGATATCCAACTCCTTCCCATTCCAATCCTGAGACCCTTATGATAGCATGAGATGTGATATCTCAATGCCTCTAATACCAAACCTGAGATACTTCTGATAGCATGAGATGTGATATCTCAATGCTTCTAATACCAAACCTGAGATCCTTCCTATGACATGAGATGTGATTTCCAAATCCTTCCACTTCCAAACCTGAGACCCTCCCTTTAGCATGAGATGTGATATCCAACTCCTTCCCATTCCAATCCTGAGACCCTTCTGATAGCATGAGATGTGATATTTCAATGCCCCTAATACCAAACCTGAGATCCTACCTCTAACATGAAATGTGATATCCATCTCCTTCCCTTTCCAAACCTGAGACCCTGCCTATAGCATGAGATGTGATATCCAAGTCCTTCCCATTCCAATCCTGAGACCCTTCCCATAGCATGTGATGTGATATCTCAATGCTTATACCAAATCTGAGACCCTTCCTATAGCATGAGATGTGATATCCAACTCCTTCCCATTCCAATCCTGAGACCCTTCCTATAGCATGAGATGTGATGTCTCAATGCTTCTAATACCAAACCTGAGATCCTTCCTATAACATGAGATGTGATATCCAACTCCTTCCCATTCCAATCCTGAGACCCTTATGATAGCATGAGATGTGATATCTCAATGCCTCTAATACCAAACCTGAGATACTTCCGATAGCATGAGATGTGATATCTCAATGCTTCTAATACCAAACCTGAGATCCTTCCTATAACATGAGATGTGATTTCCAAATCCTTCCCCTTCCAAACCTGAGACCCTCCCTTTAGCATGAGATGTGATATCCAACTCCTTCCCATTCCAATCCTGAGACCCATCTGATAGCATGAGATGTGATATTTCAAAGCCTCTAATACCAAACCTGAGATCCTACCTCTAACATGAAATGTGATATCCATCTCCTTCCCTTTCCAAACCTGAGACCCTGCCTATAGCATGGGATGTGATATCCAAGTCCTTTCCATTCCAATCCTGAGACCCTTCCTATAGCATGTGATGTGATATCTCAATGCTTATACCAAACCTGAGACCCTTCCTATGGCATGAGATGTCATATACAACTCCTTCCCATTCCAATCCTGAGACCCTTCCTATAGCATGAGATGTGATATCTCAATGCTTATACCAAACCTGAGACCCTTCCTATAGCATGAGATGTGATATCCAACTTCTTCCCATTCCAATCCTGAGACCCTTCCTATAACATGAGATGTGATGTCGCAATGCTTCTAATACCAAACCTGAGATCTTTCCTATAACATGAGATGTGATATCCAACTCCTTCCCATTCCAATCCTGAGACCCTTCCTATAGCATGAGATGTGATATCACAATGCTTATACCAAACCTGAGACCGTTCCTATAGCTTGAGATGTGATATCCAACTCCTTCCCATTTCCAATCCTGAGACCCTTCCTATAGCATGAGATGTGATATCTCAAGGCCTCTAATACCAAACCTGAGATTGTTCCTCTAACATGAAATGTGATATCCAACTCCTTCCCCTTCCAAACCTGAGAGCCTTCCTATAACATGAGATGTGACATCCAAGTCCTCCCCATTCCAATCCTGAGACCCTTCCTATAGCATGAGATGTGATATCTCAATGCTTCTAATACCAAACCTGAGACCCTTCCTATAACATGATTTGGGATATCCAACTCCTTCCCATTCCAATCCTGAGACCCTTCCGATAGCAGAGATGTGATATCTCAATGCTTATACCAAACCTGAGACCCTTCCTATGGCCTGAGATGTCATATGCAACTCCTTCCCATTCCAATCCTGAGACCCTTCCTATAGCATTAGATGTGATATCTCAAAGCTTATACCAAATCTGAGACCCTTCCTATAGCATGAGATGTGATATCCAACTTCTTCCCATTCCAATCCTGAGACCCTTCCAATAGCACGAGATGTGATGTCTCAATTCTTCTAATACCAAACCTGAGATCCTTCCTATAACATGAGATGTGATATCCAACTCCTTCCCATTCCAATCCTGAGACGCTTATGATAGCATGAGATGTGATATCTCAATGCCTCTAATACCAAACCTGAGATACTTCTGATAGCATGAGATGTGATATCTCAATGCTTCTAATACCAAACCTGAGATCCTTCCTATAACATGAGATGTGATTTCCAAATCCTTCGACTTCCAAACCTGAGACCCTCCCTTTAGCATGAGATGTGATATCCAACTCCTTCCCATTCCAATCCTGAGACCCTTCTGATAGCATGAGATGTGATATTTCAATGCCTCTAATACCAAACCTGAGATCCTACCTCTAACATGAAATGTGATATCCATCTCCTTCCCTTTCCAAACCTGAGACCCTGCCTATAGCATGAGATGTGATATCCAAGTCATTCCCATTCCAATCCTGAGACCCATCTGATAGCATGAGATGTGATATTTCAATGCCTCTAATACCAAACCTGAGATCCTTCCTCTAACATGAAATGTGATATACAACTCCTTCCCCTTCCAAACCTGAGAGCCTTCCTATAGCATGAGATATGATATCCAAGTCCTTCCCATTCCAATCCTGAGACCCTTCCTATAACGTGAAATGTGATATCCTACTCCTTCCCATTCCAACCTGGGACCCTTCCTATATCATGAGATGGGATATCTCAATGCTTCTAATACCAAACCTGAGACCCTTCCTATAACATGAGATGGGAATATCCAACTCCTTCCCATTCCAATCCTGAGACCCTTCCGATAGCAGAGATGTGATATCTCAATGCTTATACCAAACCTGAGATCCTTCCTATAACATGAGATGTGATATCCAACTCCTTCCCATTCCAATCCTGAGACACTTCCTATAGCATGAGATGTGATATCTCACTGCTTATACCAAACCTGAGACCCTTCCTATAGAATGAGATGTGATATCCAACTCCTTCCCATTCCAATCCTGAGACCCTTCCTATAGCATGAGATGTGATATCTCAATGCTTCTAGTATCAAACCTGAGAGCCTTCCTATAACATGAGATGTGACATCCAAGTCCTCCCCATTCCAATCCTGAGACCCTTCCTATAGCATGAGATGTGATATCTCAATGCTTCTAATACCAAACCTGAGACCCTTCCTATAACATGATTTGGGATATCCAACTCCTTCCCATTCCAATCCTGAGACCCTTCCGATAGCAGAGATGTGATATCTCAATGCTTATACCAAACCTGAGACCCTTCCTATGGCCTGAGATGTCATATGAAACTCCTTCCCATTCCAATCCTGAGACCCTTCCTATAGCATTAGATGTGATATCTCAATGCTTATACCAAATCTGGGACCCTTCCTATAGCATGAGATGTGATATCCAACTTCTTCCCATTCCAATCCTGAGACCCTTCCTATAGCATGAGATGTGATGTCTCAATTCTTCTAATACCAAACCTGAGATCCTTCCTATAACATGAGATGTGATATCCAACTCCTTCCCATTCCAATCCTGAGACCCTTATGATAGCATGAGATGTGATATCTCAATGCCTCTAATACCAAACCTGAGATACTTCTGATAGCATGAGATGTGATATCTCAATGCTTCTAATACCAAACCTGAGATCCTTCCTATGACATGAGATGTGATTTCCAAATCCTTCCACTTCCAAACCTGAGACCCTCCCTTTAGCATGAGATGTGATATCCAACTCCTTCCCATTCCAATCCTGAGACCCTTCTGATAGCATGAGATGTGATATTTCAATGCCCCTAATACCAAACCTGAGATCCTACCTCTAACATGAAATGTGATATCCATCTCCTTCCCTTTCCAAACCTGAGACCCTGCCTATAGCATGAGATGTGATATCCAAGTCCTTCCCATTCCAATCCTGAGACCCTTCCTATAGCATGTGATGTGATATCTCAATGCTTATACCAAATCTGAGACCCTTCCTATAGCATGAGATGTGATATCCAACTCCTTCCCATTCCAATCCTGAGACCCTTCCTATAGCATGAGATGTGATGTCTCAATGCTTCTAATACCAAACCTGAGATCCTTCCTATAACATGAGATGTGATATCCAACTCCTTCCCATTCCAATCCTGAGACCCTTATGATAGCATGAGATGTGATATCTCAATGCCTCTAATACCAAACCTGAGATACTTCCGATAGCATGAGATGTGATATCTCAATGCTTCTAATACCAAACCTGAGATCCTTCCTATAACATGAGATGTGATTTCCAAATCCTTCCCCTTCCAAACCTGAGACCCTCCCTTTAGCATGAGATGTGATATCCAACTCCTTCCCATTCCAATCCTGAGACCCATCTGATAGCATGAGATGTGATATTTCAAAGCCTCTAATACCAAACCTGAGATCCTACCTCTAACATGAAATGTGATATCCATCTCCTTCCCTTTCCAAACCTGAGACCCTGCCTATAGCATGGGATGTGATATCCAAGTCCTTTCCATTCCAATCCTGAGACCCTTCCTATAGCATGTGATGTGATATCTCAATGCTTATACCAAACCTGAGACCCTTCCTATGGCATGAGATGTCATATACAACTCCTTCCCATTCCAATCCTGAGACCCTTCCTATAGCATGAGATGTGATATCTCAATGCTTATACCAAACCTGAGACCCTTCCTATAGCATGAGATGTGATATCCAACTTCTTCCCATTCCAATCCTGAGACCCTTCCTATAGCATGAGATGTGATATCTCAATGCTTATACCAAACCTGAGACCCTTCCTATAGCTTGAGATGTGATATCCAACTCCTTCCCATTCCAATCCTGAGACCCTTCCTATAGCATGAGATGTGATATCTCAAGGCCTCTAATACCAAACCTGAGATCGTTCCTCTAACATGAAATGTGATATCCAACTCCTTCCCCTTCCAAACCTGAGAGCCTTCCTATAACATGAAATGTGATATCCAATTCCTTCCCATTCCAACCTGAGACCCTTCCTATAGCATGAGATGGGATATCCAACTCCTTCCAAATCCAATACTGATACCCTTCCGATAGCATGAGATGTGATATCCCAATGCTTCTAAACTCCTTCCCATTCCAATCCTGAGACCCTACCTATAGCTTGAGATGTGATATCCAACTCCTTCCCATTCCAATTCTGAGACCCTTCCCATACCATGAGACTTGATATCTCAATGCTTCTAATACCAAACCTGAGACCCGTCCTATAACATGAGATGTGATATCCAAATCCTTCCCCTTCCAAACCTTAGACCCTTCCTTTATCATGAGATTTGTTATCTCAATGCTTCTAATATCAAACTTGAGACCCTCCCTATAACATGAGATGTGACATCCAAGTCCTCCCCATTCCAATCCTGAGACCCTTCCTATAGCATGAGATGTGATATCTCAATGCTTCTAATACCAAACCTGAGACCCTTCCTATAACATGATTTGGGATATCCAACTCCTTCCCATTCCAATCCTGAGACCCTTCCGATAGCAGAGATGTGATATCTCAATGCTTATACCAAACCTGAGACCCTTCCTATGGCCTGAGATGTCATATGAAACTCCTTCCCATTCCAATCCTGAGACCCTTCCTATAGCATTAGATGTGATATCTCAATGCTTATACCAAATCTGGGACCCTTCCTATAGCATGAGATGTGATATCCAACTTCTTCCCATTCCAATCCTGAGACCCTTCCTATAGCATGAGATGTGATGTCTCAATTCTTCTAATACCAAACCTGAGATCCTTCCTATAACATGAGATGTGATATCCAACTCCTTCCCATTCCAATCCTGAGACCCTTATGATAGCATGAGATGTGATATCTCAATGCCTCTAATACCAAACCTGAGATACTTCTGATAGCATGAGATGTGATATCTCAATGCTTCTAATACCAAACCTGAGATCCTTCCTATGACATGAGATGTGATTTCCAAATCCTTCCACTTCCAAACCTGAGACCCTCCCTTTAGCATGAGATGTGATATCCAACTCCTTCCCATTCCAATCCTGAGACCCTTCTGATAGCATGAGATGTGATATTTCAATGCCCCTAATACCAAACCTGAGATCCTACCTCTAACATGAAATGTGATATCCATCTCCTTCCCTTTCCAAACCTGAGACCCTGCCTATAGCATGAGATGTGATATCCAAGTCCTTCCCATTCCAATCCTGAGACCCTTCCCATAGCATGTGATGTGATATCTCAATGCTTATACCAAATCTGAGACCCTTCCTATAGCATGAGATGTGATATCCAACTCCTTCCCATTCCAATCCTGAGACCCTTCCTATAGCATGAGATGTGATGTCTCAATGCTTCTAATACCAAACCTGAGATCCTTCCTATAACATGAGATGTGATATCCAACTCCTTCCCATTCCAATCCTGAGACCCTTATGATAGCATGAGATGTGATATCTCAATGCCTCTAATACCAAACCTGAGATACTTCCGATAGCATGAGATGTGATATCTCAATGCTTCTAATACCAAACCTGAGATCCTTCCTATAACATGAGATGTGATTTCCAAATCCTTCCCCTTCCAAACCTGAGACCCTCCCTTTAGCATGAGATGTGATATCCAACTCCTTCCCATTCCAATCCTGAGACCCATCTGATAGCATGAGATGTGATATTTCAAAGCCTCTAATACCAAACCTGAGATCCTACCTCTAACATGAAATGTGATATCCATCTCCTTCCCTTTCCAAACCTGAGACCCTGCCTATAGCATGGGATGTGATATCCAAGTCCTTTCCATTCCAATCCTGAGACCCTTCCTATAGCATGTGATGTGATATCTCAATGCTTATACCAAACCTGAGACCCTTCCTATGGCATGAGATGTCATATACAACTCCTTCCCATTCCAATCCTGAGACCCTTCCTATAGCATGAGATGTGATATCTCAATGCTTATACCAAACCTGAGACCCTTCCTATAGCATGAGATGTGATATCCAACTTCTTCCCATTCCAATCCTGAGACCCTTCCTATAACATGAGATGTGATGTCGCAATGCTTCTAATACCAAACCTGAGATCTTTCCTATAACATGAGATGTGATATCCAACTCCTTCCCATTCCAATCCTGAGACCCTTCCTATAGCATGAGATGTGATATCACAATGCTTATACCAAACCTGAGACCGTTCCTATAGCTTGAGATGTGATATCCAACTCCTTCCCATTTCCAATCCTGAGACCCTTCCTATAGCATGAGATGTGATATCTCAAGGCCTCTAATACCAAACCTGAGATTGTTCCTCTAACATGAAATGTGATATCCAACTCCTTCCCCTTCCAAACCTGAGAGCCTTCCTATAACATGAGATGTGACATCCAAGTCCTCCCCATTCCAATCCTGAGACCCTTCCTATAGCATGAGATGTGATATCTCAATGCTTCTAATACCAAACCTGAGACCCTTCCTATAACATGATTTGGGATATCCAACTCCTTCCCATTCCAATCCTGAGACCCTTCCGATAGCAGAGATGTGATATCTCAATGCTTATACCAAACCTGAGACCCTTCCTATGGCCTGAGATGTCATATGCAACTCCTTCCCATTCCAATCCTGAGACCCTTCCTATAGCATTAGATGTGATATCTCAAAGCTTATACCAAATCTGAGACCCTTCCTATAGCATGAGATGTGATATCCAACTTCTTCCCATTCCAATCCTGAGACCCTTCCTATAGCACGAGATGTGATGTCTCAATTCTTCTAATACCAAACCTGAGATCCTTCCTATAACATGAGATGTGATATCCAACTCCTTCCCATTCCAATCCTGAGACCCTTATGATAGCATGAGATGTGATATCTCAATGCTTCTAATACCAAACCTGAGACTCTTCCTATAACATGAGATGGGATATCCAACTCCTTCCCATTCCAATCCTGAGAAACTTCCTATAGCATGAGATGTGATATCTCAATGCTTCTAATACCAAACCTGAGACTCTTCCTATAACATGAGATGGGATATCCAACTCCTTCCCATTCCAATCCTGAGACCCTTCCAATAGCAGAGATGTGATATCTCAATGCTTATACCAAACCTAAGACCCTTCCTATGGCATGAGATGTGATATCCAACTCCTTCCCATTCCAATCCCGAGACCCTTCCTATAGCATGAGATGTGATATCTCGATGCTTATACCAAATCTGAGACCCTTCCTATAGCATGAGATGTGATATCCAACTCCTTCCCATTCCAATCCTGAGGCCCTTCCTATAGCATGAGATGTGATGTCTCAATGCTTCTAATACCAAACCTGAGATCCTTCCTATAACATGAGATGTGATATCCAACTCCTTCCCATTCCAATCCTGAGACCCTTCCTATAGCATGAGATGTGATGTCTCAATGCTTCTAATACCAAACCTGAGAACCTTCCTACAGCATGCGATGTGATATCTCAATGCTTCTAATACCAAACCTGAGATCTTTCCTATAACATGAGATGTAATATCCAACTCCTTCCCATTCCAATCCTGAGACCCTTCCTATAGCATGAGATGTGCTATCTCAATGCTTATACCAAACCTGAGACCCTTCCTAAAGCTTGAGATGTGATATCCAACTCCTTCCCATTCCAATCCTGAGACGCTTCCTATAGCATGATATGTGATATCTCAATGCCTCTAATACCAAACCTGAGATCCTTCCTCTAACATGAAATGTGATATCGAACTCCTTCCCTATCCAAACCTGAGAGCCTACCTATAGCATGAGATGTGATATCCAAGTCCTTCCCATTCCAATCCTTAGACCCTTCCTACAGCATGCAATATGATATCTCAATGATTCTAATAACAAACCTGAGACCCGTCCTATAACATGAGATGTGATATCCAACTCCTTCCTGTTTCAAACCTGAGACCCTTCCTATAACATGAGATGTGATATCCAACTCCTTCCCGTTTCAAACCTGAGACCCTTCCTATAGCATATGTGATATCCAACTCCTTCCCATTCCAAACATGAGACCCTTCCTATAGCAAGAATGTAATATCCAACTCCTTCCCATTCCAATCCTGAGACCATTCCTATAGCATGAGATCTGATATCTCAATGCTTCTAATACCAAACCTGAGATCCTTCCTATGACATGAGATGTGATATCCAATTCCTCCCCATTCCAAACCTGAGAACCTTCCTACAGCATGCGATGTGATATCTCAATGCTTCTAATACCAAACCTGAGACCAGTCCTATAACATGAGATTGGATATCTAACTCCTTCCCCTTCCAAACCTGAGACCCTTCCTATAGCATGAGATGTGTTATCCAACTTCTTCCCATTCCAATCCTGAGACCCTTCCTATAACATGAGATGTGATGTCCCAATGCTTCTAATACCAAACCTGAGATCTTTCCTATAACATGAGATGTGATATCCAACTCCTTCCCATTCCAATCCTGAGACCCTTCCTATAGCATGAGATGTGCTATCTCAATGCTTATACCAAACCTGAGACCCTTCCTAAAGCTTGAGATGTGATATCCAACTCCTTCCCATTCCAATCCTGAGACCCTTCCTATAACATGAAATGTGATATCCAACTCCTTCCCATTCCAACCTGAGACCCTTCCTATAGCATGAGATGTGATATCTCAATGCTTATACCAAACCTGAGACCCTTCCTATGGCCTGAGATGTCATATGAAACTCCTTCCCATTCCAATCCTGAGACCCTTCCTATAGCATTAGATGTGATATCTCAATGCTTATACCAAATCTGGGACCCTTCCTATAGCATGAGATGTGATATCCAACTTCTTCCCATTCCAATCCTGAGACCCTTCCTATAGCATGAGATGTGATGTCTCAATTCTTCTAATACCAAACCTGAGATCCTTCCTATAACATGAGATGTGATATCCAACTCCTTCCCATTCCAATCCTGAGACCCTTATGATAGCATGAGATGTGATATCTCAATGCCTCTAATACCAAACCTGAGATACTTCTGATAGCATGAGATGTGATATCTCAATGCTTCTAATACCAAACATGAGATCCTTCCTATGACATGAGATGTGATTTCCAAATCCTTCCACTTCCAAACCTGAGACCCTCCCTTTAGCATGAGATGTGATATCCAACTCCTTCCCATTCCAATCCTGAGACCCTTCTGATAGCATGAGATGTGATATTTCAATGCCCCTAATACCAAACCTGAGATCCTACCTCTAACATGAAATGTGATATCCATCTCCTTCCCTTTCCAAACCTGAGACCCTGCCTATAGCATGAGATGTGATATCCAAGTCCTTCCCATTCCAATCCTGAGACCCTTCCTATAGCATGTGATGTGATATCTCAATGCTTATACCAAATCTGAGACCCTTCCTATAGCATGAGATGTGATATCCAACTCCTTCCCATTCCAATCCTGAGACCCTTCCTATAGCATGAGATGTGATGTCTCAATGCTTCTAATACCAAACCTGAGATCCTTCCTATAACATGAGATGTGATATCCAACTCCTTCCCATTCCAATCCTGAGACCCTTATGATAGCATGAGATGTGATATCTCAATGCCTCTAATACCAAACCTGAGATACTTCCGATAGCATGAGATGTGATATCTCAATGCTTCTAATACCAAACCTGAGATCCTTCCTATAACATGAGATGTGATTTCCAAATCCTTCCCCTTCCAAACCTGAGACCCTCCCTTTAGCATGAGATGTGATATCCAACTCCTTCCCATTCCAATCCTGAGACCCATCTGATAGCATGAGATGTGATATTTCAAAGCCTCTAATACCAAACCTGAGATCCTACCTCTAACATGAAATGTGATATCCATCTCCTTCCCTTTCCAAACCTGAGACCCTGCCTATAGCATGAGATGTGATATCCAAGTCCTTTCCATTCCAATCCTGAGACCCTTCCTATAGCATGTGATGTGATATCTCAATGCTTATACCAAACCTGAGACCCTTCCTATGGCATGAGATGTCATATACAACTCCTTCCCATTCCAATCCTGAGACCCTTCCTATAGCATGAGATGTGATATCTCAATGCTTATACCAAACCTGAGACCCTTCCTATAGCATGAGATGTGATATCCAACTTCTTCCCATTCCAATCCTGAGACCCTTCCTATAACATGAGATGTGATGTCGCAATGCTTCTAATACCAAACCTGAGATCTTTCCTATAACATGAGATGTGATATCCAACTCCTTCCCATTCCAATCCTGAGACCCTTCCTATAGCATGAGATGTGATATCACAATGCTTATACCAAACCTGAGACCGTTCCTATAGCTTGAGATGTGATATCCAACTCCTTCCCATTTCCAATCCTGAGACCCTTCCTATAGCATGAGATGTGATATCTCAAGGCCTCTAATACCAAACCTGAGATCGTTCCTCTAACATGAAATGTGATATCCAACTCCTTCCCCTTCCAAACCTGAGAGCCTTCCTATAACATGAGATGTGACATCCAAGTCCTCCCCATTCCAATCCTGAGACCCTTCCTATAGCATGAGATGTGATATCTCAATGCTTCTAATACCAAACCTGAGACCCTTCCTATAACATGATTTGGGATATCCAACTCCTTCCCATTCCAATCCTGAGACCCTTCCGATAGCAGAGATGTGATATCTCAATGCTTATACCAAACCTGAGACCCTTCCTATGGCCTGAGATGTCATATGCAACTCCTTCCCATTCCAATCCTGAGACCCTTCCTATAGCATTAGATGTGATATCTCAAAGCTTATACCAAATCTGAGACCCTTCCTATAGCATGAGATGTGATATCCAACTTCTTCCCATTCCAATCCTGAGACCCTTCCTATAGCACGAGATGTGATGTCTCAATTCTTCTAATACCAAACCTGAGATCCTTCCTATAACATGAGATGTGATATCCAACTCCTTCCCATTCCAATCCTGAGACCCTTATGATAGCATGAGATGTGATATCTCAATGCCTCTAATACCAAACCTGAGATACTTCTGATAGCATGAGATGTGATATCTCAATGCTTCTAATACCAAACCTGAGATCCTTCCTATAACATGAGATGTGATTTCCAAATCCTTCGACTTCCAAACCTGAGACCCTCCCTTTAGCATGAGATGTGATATCCAACTCCTTCCCATTCCAATCCTGAGACCCTTCTGATAGCATGAGATGTGATATTTCAATGCCTCTAATACCAAACCTGAGATCCTACCTCTAACATGAAATGTGATATCCATCTCCTTCCCTTTCCAAACCTGAGACCCTGCCTATAGCATGAGATGTGATATCCAAGTCATTCCCATTCCAATCCTGAGACCCTTCCTATAGCATGAGATGTGATGTCTCCATGCTTCTAATACCAAACCTGAGATCCTTCCTATAACATGAGATGTGATATCCAACTCCTTCCCATTCCAATCCTGAGACCCTTATGATAGCATGAGATGTGATATCTCAATGCTTCTAATACCAAACCTGAGATCCTTCCTATAACATAAGATGTGATTTCCAAATCCTTCCCCTTCCAAACCTGAGACCCTCCCTTTAGCATGAGATGTGATATCCAACTCCTTCCCATTCCAATCCTGAGACCCATCTGATAGCATGAGATGTGATATTTCAATGCCTCTAATACCAAACCTGAGATCCTTCCTCTAACATGAAATGTGATATACAACTCCTTCCCCTTCCAAACCTGAGAGCCTTCCTATAGCATGAGATATGATATCCAAGTCCTTCCCATTCCAATCCTGAGACCCTTCCTATAACGTGAAATGTGATATCCTACTCCTTCCCATTCCAACCTGGGACCCTTCCTATATCATGAGATGGGATATCTCAATGCTTCTAATACCAAACCTGAGACCCTTCCTATAACATGAGATGGGAATATCCAACTCCTTCCCATTCCAATCCTGAGACCCTTCCGATAGCAGAGATGTGATATCTCAATGCTTATACCAAACCTGAGATCCTTCCTATAACATGAGATGTGATATCCAACTCCTTCCCATTCCAATCCTGAGACACTTCCTATAGCATGAGATGTGATATCTCACTGCTTATACCAAACCTGAGACCCTTCCTATAGAATGAGATGTGATATCCAACTCCTTCCCATTCCAATCCTGAGACCCTTCCTATAGCATGAGATGTGATATCTCAATGCTTCTAGTATCAAACTTGAGACCCTCCCTATAGCATGAGATGTGATACCCAAGTCCTTCCCATTCCAATCCTGAGAAACTTCCTATAGCATGAGATGTGATATCTCAATGCTTCTAATACCAAACCTGAGACTCTTCCTATAACATGAGATGGGATATCCAACTCCTTCCCATTCCAATCCTGAGACCCTTCCAATAGCAGAGATGTGATATCTCAATGCTTATACCAAACCTAAGACCCTTCCTATGGCATGAGATGTGATATCCAACTCCTTCCCATTCCAATCCCGAGACCCTTCCTATAGCATGAGATGTGATATCTCGATGCTTATACCAAATCTGAGACCCTTCCTATAGCATGAGATGTGATATCCAACTCCTTCCCATTCCAATCCTGAGGCCCTTCCTATAGCATGAGATGTGATGTCTCAATGCTTCTAATACCAAACCTGAGATCCTTCCTATAACATGAGATGTGATATCCAACTCCTTCCCATTCCAATCCTGAGACCCTTCCTATAGCATGAGATGTGATGTCTCAATGCTTCTAATACCAAACCTGAGAACCTTCCTACAGCATGCGATGTGATATCTCAATGCTTCTAATACCAAACCTGAGATCTTTCCGATAACATGAGATGTAATATCCAACTCCTTCCCATTCCAATCCTGAGACCCTTCCTATAGCATGAGATGTGCTATCTCAATGCTTATACCAAACCTGAGACCCTTCCTAAAGCTTGAGATGTGATATCCAACTCCTTCCCATTCCAATCCTGAGACGCTTCCTATAGCATGATATGTGATATCTCAATGCCTCTAATACCAAACCTGAGATCCTTCCTCTAACATGAAATGTGATATCGAACTCCTTCCCTTTCCAAACCTGAGAGCCTACCTATAGCATGAGATGTGATATCCAAGTCCTTCCCATTCCAATCCTTAGACCCTTCCTACAGCATGCAATATGATATCTCAATGATTCTAATAACAAACCTGAGACCCGTCCTATAACATGAGATGTGATATCCAACTCCTTCCTGTTTCAAACCTGAGACCCTTCCTATAACATGAGATGTGATATCCAACTCCTTCCCGTTTCAAACCTGAGACCCTTCCTATAGCATATGTGATATCCAACTCCTTCCCATTCCAAACATGAGACCCTTCCTATAGCAAGAATGTAATATCCAACTCCTTCCCATTCCAATCCTGAGACCATTCCTATAGCATGAGATCTGATATCTCAATGCTTCTAATACCAAACCTGAGATCCTTCCTATGACATGAGATGTGATATCCAATTCCTCCCCATTCCAAACCTGAGAACCTTCCTACAGCATGCGATGTGATATCTCAATGCTTCTAATACCAAACCTGAGACCAGTCCTATAACATGAGATTGGATATCTAACTCCTTCCCCTTCCAAACCTGAGACCCTTCCTATAGCATGAGATGTGTTATCCAACTTCTTCCCATTCCAATCCTGAGACCCTTCCTATAACATGAGATGTGATGTCCCAATGCTTCTAATACCAAACCTGAGATCTTTCCTATAACATGAGATGTGATATCCAACTCCTTCCCATTCCAATCCTGAGACCCTTCCTATAGCATGAGATGTGCTATCTCAATGCTTATACCAAACCTGAGACCCTTCCTAAAGCTTGAGATGTGATATCCAACTCCTTCCCATTCCAATCCTGAGACCCTTCCTATAACATGAAATGTGATATCCAACTCCTTCCCATTCCAACCTGAGACCCTTCCTATAGCATGAGATGGGATATCCAACTCCTTCCAAATCCAATACTGATACCCTTCCAATAGCATGAGATGTGATATCCCAATGCTTCTACCAAACCTGAGAACCATACTATGGCATGAGATGTGATATCAAACTCCTTCCCATTCCCATCCTGAGACTCTTCCTATAGCTTGAGATGTGATATCCGAAATCCTTCCCATTCCAATTCTGAGACCCTTCCTATACCATGAGACTTGATATCTCAATGCTTCTAATACCAAACCTGAGACCCGTCCTATAACATGAGATGTGATATCCAAATCTTTCCCCTTCCAAACCTTAGACCCTTCCTTTATCATGAGATGTGATATCCAACTCCTTCCCATTCCAATCCTGAGACCCTTCCGATATCATGAGATTTGTTATCTCAATGCTTCTAATATCAAAATTGAGACCCGCCTATAACATGAGATGTGATATCCAAATCTTTCCCCTTCCAAACCTTAGACCCTTCCTTTATCATGAGATGGGATATCCAACTCCTTCCCATTCCAATCCTGAGACCCTTTCGATAGCAGAGATGTGATATCTCAATGCTTATACCAATCCTGAGACCCTTCCTATGGCCTGAGATGTCATATACAACTCCTTCCCAATCCAATCCTGAGACCCTTCCTATAGCATGAGATGTGATATCTCAATGCTTATACCAAATCTGAGACCCTTCCTATAGCATGAGATGTGATATCCAACTCCTTCCCATTCCAATCCTGAGACCCTTCCTATAGCATGAGATGTGATGTCTCAATGCTTCTAATACCAAACCTGAGATCCTTCCTATAACATGAGATGTGATATCCAACTCCTTCCCATTCCAATCCTGAGACCCTTCCTATAGCATGAGATGTGATGTCTCAATGCTTCTAATACCAAACCTGAGAACCTTCCTACAGCATGCGATGTGATATCTCAATGCTTCTAATACCAAACCTGAGACCAGTCCTATAACATGAGATTGGATATCCAACTCCTTCCCCTTCCAAACCTGAGACCCTTCCTATAGCATGAGATGTGATATCCAACTTCTTCCCATTCCAATCCTGAGACCCTTCCTATAACATGAGATGTGATGTCTCAATGCTTCTAATACCAAACCTGAGATCTTTCCTATAACATGAGATGTAATATCCAACTCCTTCCCATTCCAATCCTGAGACACTTCCTATAGCATGAGATGTGATATCTCAATGCTTATACCAAACCTGAGACCCTTCCTATAGCATGAGATGTGATATCCAACTCCTTCCCATTCCAATCCTGAGACCCTTCCTATAGCATGAGATGTGATGTCTCAATGCTTCTAATACCAAACCTGAGATCCTTCCTATAACATGAGATGTGATATCCAACTCCTTCCCATTCCAATCCCGAGACCCTTCCTATAGCATGAGATGTGATATCTCGATGCTTATACCAAACCTGAGACCCTTCCTAAAGCTTGAGATGTGATATCCAACTCCTTCCCATTCCAATCCTGAGACCCTTCCTATAGCATGAGATGTGATATCTCAATGCTTCTAATATCAAACTTGAGACCCTCCCTATAGCATGAGATGTGATACCCAAGTCCTTCCCATTCCAATCCTGAGACACTTCCTATAGCATGAGATGTGATATCTCAATGCTTATACCAAACCTGAGACCCTTCCTATAGCATGAGATGTGATATCCAACTCCTTCCCATTCCAATCCTGAGACCCTTCCTATAGCATGAGATGTGATGTCTCAATGCTTCTAATACCAAACCTGAGATCCTTCCTATAACATGAGATGTGATATCCAACTCCTTCCCATTCCAATCCCGAGACCCTTCCTATAGCATGAGATGTGATATCTCGATGCTTATACCAAACCTGAGACACTTCCTATAGCATGAGATGTGATATCCAACTCCTTCCCATTCCAATCCTGAGACCCTTCCTATAGCATGAGATGTGATATCTCAATGCCTCTAATACCAAACCTGAGATCCTTCCTCTAACATGAAATGTGATATCCAACTCCTTCCCTTTCCAAACCTGAGAGCCTACCTATAGCATGAGATGTGATATCCAAGTCCTTCCCATTCCAATCCTTAGACCCTTCCTACAGCATGCAATATGATATCTCAATGATTCTAATAACAAACCTGAGACCCATCCTATAACATGAGATGGGATATCCAACTCCTTCCCATTCCAATCCTGAGACACTTCCGATAGCAGAGATGTGATATCTCAATGCTTATACCAAACCTGAGACCCTTCCTATAACATGAGATGTGATATCCAACTCCTTCCCGGTCCAAACCTGAGACCCTTCCTATAGCATATGTGATATCCAACTCCTTCCCATTCCAAACATGAGACCCTTCCTATAGCAAGAATGTAATATCCAACTCCTTCCCATTCCAATCCTGAGACCATTCCTATAGCATGAGATATGATATCTTAATGCTTCTAATACCAAACCTGAGATCCTTCTTATGACATGAGATGTGATATCCAATTCCTCC
Organism: Ambystoma mexicanum; assembly: GCF_040938575.1. Lineage (NCBI taxonomy): Eukaryota > Metazoa > Chordata > Amphibia > Caudata > Ambystomatidae > Ambystoma > Ambystoma mexicanum. Next base: position 220,188 of record NW_027182328.1, on the reverse strand, counting down.
CCATTCCAAACCTGAGAACCTTCCTATAGCATGCGATGTGATATCTCAATGCTTCTAATACCAAACCCGAGACCAGTCCTATAACATGAGATTGGATATCCAACTCCTTCCCCTTCCAAACCTGAGACCCTTCCTATAGCATGAGATGTGATATCCAACTTCTTCCCATTCCACTCCTGAGACCCTTCCTATAACATGAGATGTGATGTCTCAATGCTTCTAATACCAAACCTGAGATCTTTCCTATAACATGAGATGTGATATCCAACTCCTTCCCATTCCAATCCTGAGACCCTTCCTATAGCATGAGATGTGATATCTCAATGCTTATACCAAACCCGAGACCCTTCCTATAGCTTGAGATATGATATCCAACTCCTTCCCATTCCAATCCTGAGACCCTTCCTATAGCATGAGATGTGATATCTCAAGGCCTCTAATACCAAACCTGAGATCCTTCCTCTAACATGAAATGTGATATCCAACTCCTTCCCCTTCCAAACCTGAGAGCCTTCCTATAGCATAAGATATGATATCCAAGTCCTTCCCATCCAATCCTGAGACCCTTCCTATAACATGAAATGTGATATCCAACTCCTTCCCATTCCAACCTGAGACCCTTCCTATAGCATGAGATGGGATATCCCAATGCTTCTACCAAACCTGAGACCCATACTATGACATGAGATGTGATATCAAACTCCTTCCCATTCCAATCCTGAGACCCTACCTAGAGCTTGAGATGTGATATCCAACTCCTTCCCATTCCAATTCTCAGACCCTTCCTATACCATGAGACTTGATATCTCAATGCTTCTAATACAAAACCTGAGACCCGTCCTATAACATGAGATGTGATATCCAAATCCTTCCCCTTCCAAACCTTAGACCCTTCCTTTATCATGAGATGTGATATCCAATTCCTTCCCATTTCAATCCTGAGACCCGTCCTATACCATGAGATGTGATATCTCAATGCTTCTAATACCAAACCTGAGACCCGTCCTATAACATGAGATGTGATATCCAAATCCTTCCCCTTCCAAACCTTAGACCCTTCCTTTATCATGAGATGTGATATCCAATTCCTTCCCATTCCAATCCTGAGACCCTTCCGATATCATGAGATTTGTTATCTCAATGCTTCTAATATCAAACTTGAGACCCTCCCTATAACATGAGATGTGACATCCAAGTCCTCCCCATTCCAATCCTGAGACCCTTCCTATAGCATGAGATGTGATATCTCAATGCTTCTAATACCAAACCTGAGACCCTTCCTATAACATGATTTGGGATATCCAACTCCTTCCCATTCCAATCCTGAGACCCTTCCGATAGCAGAGATGTGATATCTCAATGCTTATACCAAACCTGAGACCCTTCCTATGGCCTGAGATGTCATATGAAACTCCTTCCCATTCCAATCCTGAGACCCTTCCTATAGCATTAGATGTGATATCTCAATGCTTATACCAAATCTGGGACCCTTCCTATAGCATGAGATGTGATATCCAACTTCTTCCCATTCCAATCCTGAGACCCTTCCTATAGCATGAGATGTGATGTCTCAATTCTTCTAATACCAAACCTGAGATCCTTCCTATAACATGAGATGTGATATCCAACTCCTTCCCATTCCAATCCTGAGACCCTTATGATAGCATGAGATGTGATATCTCAATGCCTCTAATACCAAACCTGAGATACTTCTGATAGCATGAGATGTGATATCTCAATGCTTCTAATACCAAACCTGAGATCCTTCCTATGACATGAGATGTGATTTCCAAATCCTTCCACTTCCAAACCTGAGACCCTCCCTTTAGCATGAGATGTGATATCCAACTCCTTCCCATTCCAATCCTGAGACCCTTCTGATAGCATGAGATGTGATATTTCAATGCCTCTAATACCAACCTATATCTCATGTTATAGGACCGGTCCCAGGTCTGGTATTAGAAGCATTGAGATATCACATCTCATGCTATAGGAGGAGTCTCAGGATTGGAATGGGAAGGAGTTGGATACCACGTCTCATGTTATAGGAAGGGTCTCAGGATTGGAATGGGAAGGAGTTGAATATCACATCTCATGCTAAAGGAAGGGTATCAGGTTTGATAGAAGCATTGAGATATCACATCTCATGCTATAGGAAGGAACTCAGGATTGGAATGGGAAGGAGTTGGATATCACATCTAATGCCATAGGAAGGGTCATCAGGTTTGGTATAAGCATTGAGATATCACATCTCTGCTATCGGAAGGGTCTCAGGATACGAATGGGAAGGACTTAGAATTCACATCTCATACTATAGGGAGGGTCTCGGTTTGATATTAGAAGCATTGAGCTATCACATCTCATGCTATCGGAAGGTCTCAGGTTTGGAATGGGAAGGAGTTGGAAATCACATCTCTGCTATCTGAAGGGTCTCAGGGTTGGAATGGGAAGGAGTTGGATATCCCATCTCGTTATAGGAAGGGTCTCAGGTTTGGTATTAGAAGCAATGAGATATCACATCTCATGCTATAGGAAGGGTCTAAGGTTTGGAAGGGGACGGATTTGGGTATCACATCTCATGTTATAGGACCGGTCTCAGGTTTGGTATTTGAAGCATTGAGATATCAAGTCTCATGGTATAGGACAGGTCTCAGAATTGGAATGAGAAGGAGTTGGATATCACATCTCAAGCTATAGGGAGGGTCTCATGATTGGAATGGGAAGGAGTTGGATATCAAATCTCATGTTATAGGAAGGGTCTCAGGATTGGAATGGGAAGGACTTGGATATCACATCTCATTCTATAGGAAGGCTCTCAGGGTTGGAAGGGGAAGGAGTTGGATATCACATTTCATGTTAGAGGTAGGATCTCAGGTTTGGTTTTAGTGGCATTGAGATATCACATCTCATGGTATAGGAAGGGTCTCAGAATTGGAATGGGAAGGAGTTGGATATCACATCTCAAGCTATAGGAAGGGTCTCAGGATTAGAATGGGAAGGAGTTGTATATGACATCTCAGGCCATAGGAAGGGTCTCAGATTTGGTATAAGCATTGAGATATCACATCTCATGATATCGGAAGGGTCTCAGGATTGGAATGGGAAGGAGTTGGATATCACATCTCATGATAAAGGAAGGGTCTAAGGTTTGGAAGGGGAAGGATTTGGATATCACATCTCATGTTATATGACGGGTCTCAGGTTTGGTATTAGAAGCATTGACATATCAAGTCTCATGGTATAAGAAGGGTCTCAGGATTGGAATGGGAAGGAGTTTGATATCACATCTCATGCCATAGTATGGGACTCAGGTTTGGTAGAAGCATTGGGATATCACATCTCATGCTATCGGAAGGGTATCAGTATTGGATTTGGAAGGAGTTGGATATCCCATCTCATGCTATAGGAAGGGTCTCAGGTTGGAATGGGAAGGAGTTGGATATCACATTTCATGTTATAGGAAGGGTCTCAGGATTGGAATGGGAAGGACTTGGATATCATATCTCATGCTATAGGAAGGCTCTCAGGTTTGGAAGGGGAAGGAGTTGGATATCACATTTCATGTTAGAGGAAGGATCTCAGGTTTGGTATTAGAGGCCTTGAGACATCACATCTCATGCTATAGGAAGGGTCTCAGGATTGGAATGGGAAGGAGTTGGATATCACATCTCAAGCTATAGGAAGGGTCTCAGGTTTGGTATAAGCATTGAGATATCACATCTCATGCTATAGGAAGGGTCTCAGGATTGGAATGGGAAGAAGTTGGATATCACATCTCATGCTATAGGAAGGGTCTCAGGTTTGGAAGGGGAAGGAGTTGGATATCCAATCTCATGTTATAGGACTGGTCTCAGGTTTGGTATTAGAAGCATTGAGATATCACATTGCATGCTGTAGGAAGGTTCTCAGGTTTGGAATGGGGAGGAATTGGATATCACATCTCATGTCAAACGAAGGATCTCAGGTTTGGTATTAGAAGCATTGAGATATCACATCTCATGCTATAGGAATGGTCTCAGGGTTGGAATGGGAAGGAGTTGGATATTACATTCTTGCTATAGGAAGGGTCTCATGTTTGGAATGGGAAGGAGTTGGATATCACATATGCTATAGGAAGGGTCTCAGGTTTGGAACGGGAAGGAGTTGGATATCCGATCTCATGTTATAGGAAGGGTCTCAGGTTTGGTATAAGCATTGAGATATCACATCTCTGCTATCAGAAGTGTCTCAGGATTGGAATGGGAAGGAGTTGGATATCCCATCTCATGTTATAGGACGGGTCTCAGGTTTGTTATTAGAATCATTGAGATATCATATTGCACGCTGCAGGAAGGGTCTAAGGATTGGAATGGGAAGGACTTGGATATCACATCTCATGCTATAGATAGGCTCTCAGATTTGGAAAGGGAAGGAGTTGGATATCACATTTCATGTTAGAGGAAGGATCTCAGGTTTGGTATTAGAGGCATTGAGATATCACATCTCATGCTATAGGAAGCGTCTCAGGATTGGAATGGGAAGGAGTTGGGTATCACATCTCATGCTATAGGAAGGCTCAGGATTGGTATAAGTATTGAGATATAACATCTCATGCTATAGGAAGGGTCTCAGGATTGGAATGGAAGGAGTTGGATATCACATCTCATGTTATAGGAAGGATCTCAGGTTTGGTATTAGAGGCATTGAGACATCACATCTCATGCTATAGGAAGGGTATCAGGATTGGAATGGGAAGGAGTTGGATATCACATCTCATGCTATAGGAAGGGTCTCAGGTTTGGTATAAGCATTGAGATATCACATCTCATGCTATAGGAAGGGTCTCAGGATTGGAATGGGAAGGAGTTGTATATGACATCTCATGTTATAGGAAGGGTCTCAGGTTTGGAATGGGAAGGAGTTGGATATGACATCTCTTGTTATAGGGAGGGTCTCAGGATTTGAATGGTAAGGAGTTGAACATCACATCTCATGCTATAGGAAGGGTCTCAGGTTGGAATGGGAAGGAGTTGGATATCACATCTCATGTTATATACAGGAAGGGTCTCAGGATTGGAATGGGAAGGATTTGGATATCACATCTCTTGCTATAGGAAGGGTCTCAGGTTTTTTATTAGAAACATTGAGATATCACATCTCATGCTATAGGAAGTGTTTTAGGATTGGAATGGGAAGTATTTGGATATCACATCTCATGCTAAAGGAAGGGTCTCAGGTTTGGAAGGGGAAGGATTTGGATATCACATCTCATCCAATAGGAAGGGTCTCAGGTTTGGAATGGGAAGGAATTGGATATCACATCTCATGTTATAGGAAGGGTCTCAGGTTTTTTATTAGAAACATTGAGATATCACATCTCATGTTATAGGACGGTTCCCAGGTTTGGTATTAGAAGCATTGAGATATCACATCTCATGGTATAGGAAGGGTCTCAGGGTTGGAATGGGAAGGAGTTGGATATCACATCTCATCCAATAGGAAGGGTCTCAGGTTTGGAATGGGAAGGAATTGGATATCACATCTCATGTTATAGGAAGGATCTCAGGTTTGGTATTAGAAGCATTGAGATATCACATCTCATGCTATAGGAAGGGTCTCAGGATTGGAATGTGAAGGATTTGGATATCACATCTCATGCTAAAGGAAGGGTCTCAGGTTTGGTAGAAGCATTGAGATATCACATCTCATGCTATAGGAAGGGTCTCAGGATTTGAATGGCAAGGAGTTGGATATCACATCTCATGCCATAGGAAGGTTCTCAGGTTTGGTATAAGCATTGAGATATCACATCTCTGCTATCGGAAGGTTCTCAGGATTGGATTGGGAAGGAGTTGGATATCCCTTCTCATGCTATAGGAAGTGTCTCAGGTTGGAATGGGAAGGAGTTGAATATCACATCTCATGTTATAGGAAGGGTCTCAGGATTGGAATGGGAAGGATTTGGATATCACATCTCTTGCTATAATAAGGGTCTCAGGATTGGAATGGGAAGGATTTGGATATCACATCTCATGTCATAGGAAGGATCTCAGGTTTGGTATTAGAAGCATTGATATATCACATCTCATGCTATAGGAATGGTCTCAGGATTGGAATGGGTAGGAGTTGGATATTACATTCTTGCTATAGGAAGGGTCTCATGTTTGGAATGGGAAGGAGTTGGATATCACATATGCTATAGGAAGTGTCTCAGGTTTGGAACGGGAAGGAGTTGGATATCACATCTCATGTTATAGGAAGGGTCTCAGGTTTGGTATAAGCATTGAGATATCACATCTCTGCTATCAGGAGTGGCTCAGGATTGGAATGGGAAGGAGTTGGATATCCCATCTCATGTTAAAGGACAGGTCTCTGGTTTGGTATTAGAATCATTGAGATATCACATCGCATGCTGTAGGAAGGGTCTAAGGATTGGAATGGGATGGACTTGGATATCACATCCCATGCTATAGGTAGGCTCTCAGGTTTGGTATAAGCATTGAGATATCACATCTCATGCTATAGGAAGGGTCTCAGGATTGGAATGGGAAGGATTTGGATATCACATCTCATGCTATAGGAAGGGTCTCAGGTTTGGTATAAGCATGGAGATATCACTTCTCATGCTATAGGAAGGGTCTCAGGATTGGAATGGGAAGGTGTTGGATATCACATCTCATGCTATAGGAAGGGTCTCAGATTTGGTATAAGCATTGAGATATCACATCTCATGCTATAGGAAGGGTCTCAGGATTGGAATGGGAAGGAGTTGTATATGACATCTCAGGCCTTAGGAAGGGTCTCAGGTTTGGTATAAGCACTGAGATATCACATCTTTGCTATCGGAAGGGTCTCAGGATTGGAATGGGAAGGAGTTGGATATCCCATCTCATGTTATAGGAAGGGTCTCAGGTTTGGTATTAGAAGCATTGAGATATCACATCTCATGCTATAGGAAGGGTCTCAGGATTGGAATGGGAAGGACTTGGATGTCACATCTCATGCTATAGGGAGGGTCTCAAGTTTGATATTAGAAGCATTGAGATAACAAATCTCATGATATCGGAAGGGTCTCAGGATTGGAATGGGAAGGAGTTGGATATCACATCTCATGATAAAGGAAGGGCCTAAGGTTTGGAAGGGGAAGGATTTGGATATCACATCTCATGTTATAGGACGGGTCTCAGGTTTGGTATTAGAAGCATTGAGATATCAAGTCTCATGGTATAAGAAGGGTCTCAGAATTGGAATGGGAAGGAGTTGGATATCACATCTCAAGCTATAGGAAGCGTCTCAGGATTGGAATGGGAAGGAGTTTGATATCACATCTCATGCCATAGTATGGGTCTCAGGTTTGGTAGAAGCATTGGGATATCACATGTCATGCTATCGGAAGGGTATCAGTATTGGATTTGGAAGGAGTTGGATATCCCATCTCATGCTATAGGAAGGGTCTCATGTTAGAATGGGAAGGAGTTGGATATCACATTTCATGTTATAGGAAGGGTCTCAGGATTGGAATGGGAAGGACTTGGATATCATATCTCATGCTATAGGAAGGCTCTCAGGTTTGGAAGGGGAAGGAGTTGGATATCACATTTCATGTTAGAGGAAGGATCTCAGGTTTGGTATAAGCATTGAGATATCACATCTCATGCTATAGGAAGGGTCTCAGGATTGGAATGGGAAGAAGTTGGATATCACATCTCATGCTATAGGAAGGGTCTCAGGATTGGAATGGGAAGGAGTTGGATATCACATCTCATGTTATAGGAAGGATCTCAGGTTTGGTATTAGAAGCATTGAGACATCACATCTCATGCTATAGGAAGGGTCTCAGGATTGGAATGGGAAGGAGTTGGATATCACATCTCATGCTATAGGAAGGGTCTCAGGTTTGGTATAAGCATTGAGATATCACATCTCATGCTATAGGAAGGGTCTCAGGATTGGAATGGGAAGGATTTGGATATCACATTTTATGCTATAGGAAGGGTCTCAGGTTTGGTATAAGCATTGAGATATCACATCTCATGCTATAGGAAGGGTCTCAGGATTGGAATGGGAAGAAGTTGGATATCACATCTCATGCTATAGGAAGGGTCTCAGGTTTGGTATAAGCATTGAGATATCACATCTCATGCTATAGGAAGGGTCTCAGGGTTGGAATGGGAAGGAGTTGTATATGACATCTCATGCCATAGCAAGGGTCTCAGGTTTGGTATAAGCATTGAGATATCACATCACATGCTATAGGAAGGGTCTCAGGATTGGAATGGGAAGGACTTGGATATCACATCTCATGCTATAGGCAGAGTCTCAGGTTTGGAAAGGGAAGGAGATGGATATCACATTTCATGTTAGAGGTAGGATCTCAGGTTTGGTATTAGAGGCATTGAGATATCACATCTCATGCTATCAGAAGGGTCTCAGGATTGGAATGGGAAGGAGTTGGATATCACATTTCATGCTAAAGGGAGGGTCTCAGGTTTGGAAGGGGAAGGATTTGGAAATCACATCTCATATTATAGGAAGGATCTCAGGTTTGGTATTAGAAGCATTGAGATATCACATCTCATGCTATCATAAGGGTCTCAGGATTGGAATGGGAAGGAGTTGGATATCACATCTCATGTTATAGGAAGGATCTCAGGTTTGGTATTAGAAGCATTGAGACATCACATCTCATGCTATAGGAAGGGTCTCAGGATTGGAATGGGAAGGAGTTGGATATCACATCTCATGCTATAGGAAGGGTCTCAGGTTTGGTATAAGCATTGAGATATCACATCTCATGCTATAGGAAGGGTCTCAGGATTGGAATGGGAAGGATTTGGATATCACATCTTATGCTATAGGAAGGGTCTCAGGTTTGGTATAAGCATGGAGATATCACTTCTCATGCTATAGGAAGGGTCTCAGGATTGGAATGGGAAGGAGTTGGATATCACATCTCATGCTATAGGAAGGGTCTCAGATTTGGTATAAGCATTGAGATATCACATCTCATGCTATAGGAAGGGTCTCAGGATTGGAATGGGAAGGAGTTGTATATGACATCTCAGGCCATAGGAAGGGTCTCAGATTTGGTATAAGCATTGAGATATCACATCTCATGATATCGGAAGGGTCTCAGGATTGGAATGGGAAGGAGTTGGATATCACATCTCATGATAAAGGAAGGGTCTAAGGTTTGGAAGGGGAAGGATTTGGATATCACATCTCATGTTATAGGACGGGTCTCAGGTTTGGTATTAGAAGCATTGACATATCAAGTCTCATGGTATAAGAAGGGTCTCAGGATTGGAATGGGAAGGAGTTTGATATCACATCTCATGCCATAGTATGGGACTCAGGTTTGGTAGAAGCATTGGGATATCACATCTCATGCTATCGGAAGGGTATCAGTATTGGATTTGGAAGGAGTTGGATATCCCATCTCATGCTATAGGAAGGGTCTCAGGTTGGAATGGGAAGGAGTTGGATATCACATTTCATGTTATAGGAAGGGTCTCAGGATTGGAATGGGAAGGACTTGGATATCATATCTCATGCTATAGGAAGGCTCTCAGGTTTGGAAGGGGAAGGAGTTGGATATCACATTTCATGTTAGAGGAAGGATCTCAGGTTTGGTATTAGAGGCCTTGAGATATCACATCTCATGCTATAGGAAGGGTCTCAGGATTGGAATGGGAAGGAGTTGGATATCACATCTCATGCTATAGGAAGGGTCTCAGGATTGGAATGGGAAGAAGTTGGATATCACATCACATGCTATAGGAAGGGTCTCAGGTTTGGTATAAGCATTGAGATATCACATCTCATGCTATAGGAAGGGTCTCAGGATTGGAATGGGAAGGAGTTGTATATGCCATCTCATGCCATAGGAAGGGTCTCAGGTTTTGTATAAGCATTGAGATATCACATCACATGCTATAGGAAGGGTCTCAGGATTGGAATGGGAAGGACTTGGATATCACATATCATGCTATAGGCAGGGTCTCAGGTTTGGAAAGGGAAGGAGATGGATATCACATTTCATGTTAGAGGTAGGATCTCAGGTTTGGTATTAGAGGCATTGAGATATCACATCTCATGCTATCAGAAGGGTCTCAGGATTGGAATGGGAAGGAGTTGGATATCACATCTCATGCTAAAGGGAGGGTCTCAGGTTTGGAAGGGGAAGGATTTGGAAATCACATCTCATATTATAGGAAGGATCTCAGGTTTGGTATTAGAAGCATTGAGATATCACATCTCATGCTATCGGAAGGATCTCTGGTTTGGTATAAGAGGCATTGAGATATCACATCTCATGCTATCATAAGGGTCTCAGGATTGGAATGGGAAGGAGTTGGATATCACATCTCATGTTATAGGAAGGATCTCAGGTTTGGTATTGGAAACATTGAGACATCACATCTCATGCTATAGGAAGGGTCTCAGGATTGGAATGGGAAGGAGTTGGATATCACATCTCATGATAAAGGAAGGGTCTAAGGTTTGGAAGGGGAAGGATTTGGATATCACATCTCATGTTATAGGACGGGTCTCAGGTTTGGTATTAGAAGCATTGACATATCAAGTCTCATGGTATAAGAAGGGTCTCAGGATTGGAATGGGAAGGAGTTTGATATCACATCTCATGCCATAGTATGGGACTCAGGTTTGGTAGAAGCATTGGGATATCACATCTCATGCTATCGGAAGGGTATCAGTATTGGATTTGGAAGGAGTTGGATATCCCATCTCATGCTATAGGAAGGGTCTCAGGTTGGAATGGGAAGGAGTTGGATATCACATTTCATGTTATAGGAAGGGTCTCAGGATTGGAATGGGAAGGACTTGGATATCATATCTCATGCTATAGGAAGGCTCTCAGGTTTGGAAGGGGAAGGAGTTGGATATCACATTTCATGTTAGAGGAAGGATCTCAGGTTTGGTATTAGAGGCCTTGAGATATCACATCTCATGCTATAGGAAGGGTCTCAGGATTGGAATGGGAAGGAGTTGGATATCACATCTCATGCTATAGGAAGGGTCTCAGGATTGGAATGGGAAGAAGTTGGATATCACATCACATGCTATAGGAAGGGTCTCAGGTTTGGTATAAGCATTGAGATATCACATCTCATGCTATAGGAAGGGTCTCAGGATTGGAATGGGAAGGAGTTGTATATGCCATCTCATGCCATAGGAAGGGTCTCAGGTTTTGTATAAGCATTGAGATATCACATCACATGCTATAGGAAGGGTCTCAGGATTGGAATGGGAAGGACTTGGATATCACATATCATGCTATAGGCAGGGTCTCAGGTTTGGAAAGGGAAGGAGATGGATATCACATTTCATGTTAGAGGTAGGATCTCAGGTTTGGTATTAGAGGCATTGAGATATCACATCTCATGCTATCAGAAGGGTCTCAGGATTGGAATGGGAAGGAGTTGGATATCACATCTCATGCTAAAGGGAGGGTCTCAGGTTTGGAAGGGGAAGGATTTGGAAATCACATCTCATATTATAGGAAGGATCTCAGGTTTGGTATTAGAAGCATTGAGATATCACATCTCATGCTATCGGAAGGATCTCTGGTTTGGTATAAGAGGCATTGAGATATCACATCTCATGCTATCATAAGGGTCTCAGGATTGGAATGGGAAGGAGTTGGATATCACATCTCATGTTATAGGAAGGATCTCAGGTTTGGTATTGGAAACATTGAGACATCACATCTCATGCTATAGGAAGGGTCTCAGGATTGGAATGGGAAGGAGTTGGATATCACATCTCATGCTATAGGAAGGGTCTCAGATTTGGTATAAGCATTGAGATATCACATCTCATGCTATAGGAAGGGTCTCAGGATTGGAATGGGAAGGAGTTGTATATGACATCTCAGGCCATAGGAAGTTTCTCAGGTTTGATATAAGCATTGAGATATCACATCTCTGCTATCGGAAGGGTCTCAGGATTGGAATGGGAAGGAGTTGGATATCCCATCTGAGTTGGATATCCCATCTCATGTTATAGGAAGGGTCTCAGGTTTGGTATTAGAAGCATTGAGATATCACATCTCATGCTATAGGAAGGGTCTCAGGATTGGAATGGGGAGGACTTGGATGTCACATCTCATGCTATAGGGAGGGTCTCAAGTTTGATATTAGAAACATTGAGATAACAAATGTCATGATATCGGAAGGGTCTCAGGATTGGAATGGGAAGGAGTTGGATATCACATCTCATGATAAAGGAAGGGTCTAAGGTTTGGAAGGGGAAGGATTTGGATATCATATCTCATGTTATAGGACGGGTCTCAGGTTTGGTATTAGAAGCATTGAGATATCAAGTCTCATGGTATAGAAAGGGTCTCAGAATTGGAATGGGAAGAAGTTGGATATCACATCTCAAGCTATAGGAAGGGTCTCAGGATTGGAATGGGAAGGAGTTTGATATCACATCTTATGCCATAGTATGGGTCTCAGATTTGGTAGAAGCATTGGGATATCACATCTCATGCTATCGGAATGGTATCAGTATTGGATTTGGAAGGAGTTGGATATCCCATCTCATGCTATAGGAAAGGTCTCAGGTTGGAATGGGATGGAGTTGGATATCACATTTCATGTTATAGGAAGGGTCTCAGGATTGGAATGGGAAGGACTTGGATATCATATCTCATGCTATAGGAAGGCTCTCAGGTTTGGAAGGGGAAGGAGTTGGATATCACATTCATGTTAGAGGAAGGATCTCAGGTTTGGTATTAGAGGCCTTGAGATATCACATCTCATGCTATAGGAAGGGTCTCAGGATTGGAATGGGAAGGAGTTGGATATCACATCTCAAGCTATAGGAAGGGTCTCAGGTTTGGTATAAGCATTGAGATATCACATCTCATGCTATAGGAAGGGTCTCAGGATTGGAATGGGAAGGAGTTGGATATCACATCTCATGTTATAGGAAAGATCTCAGGTTTGGTATTAGAAGCATTGAGACATCACATCTCATGTTATAGGAAGGGTCTCAGGATTGGAATGGGAAGAAGTTGGATATCACATCTCATGCTATAGGAAGGGTCTCAGGATTGGAATGGGAAGGAGTTGTATATGACATCTCAGGCCTTAGGAAGGGTCTCATGTTTGGTATAAGCACTGAGATATCACATCTTTGCTATCGGAAGGGTCTCAGGATTGGAATGGGAAGGAGTTGGATATCCCATCTCATGTTATAGGAAGGGTCTCAGGTTTGGTATTAGAAGCATTGAGATATCACATCTCATGCTATAGGAAGGGTCTCAGGATTGGAATGGGAAGGACTTGGATGTCACATCTCATGCTATAGGGAGGGTCTCAAGTTTGATATTAGAAGCATTGAGATAACAAATCTCATGATATCGGAAGGGTCTCAGGATTGGAATGGGAAGGAGTTGGATATCACATCTCATGATAAAGGAAGGGTCTAAGGTTTGGAAGGGGAAGGATTTGGATATCACATCTCATGTTATAGGACGGGTCTCAGGTTTGGTATTAGAAGCATTGAGATATCAAGTCTCATGGTATAAGAAGGGTCTCAGAATTGGAATGGGAAGGAGTTGGATATCACATCTCAAGCTATAGGAAGCGTCTCAGGATTGGAATGGGAAGGAGTTTGATATCACATCTCATGCCATAGTATGGGTCTCAGGTTTGGTAGAAGCATTGGGATATCACATGTCATGCTATCGGAAGGGTATCAGTATTGGATTTGGAAGGAGTTGGATATCCCATCTCATGCTATAGGAAGGGTCTCATGTTAGAATGGGAAGGAGTTGGATATCACATTTCATGTTATAGGAAGGGTCTCAGGATTGGAATGGGAAGGACTTGGATATCATATCTCATGCTATAGGAAGGCTCTCAGGTTTGGAAGGGGAAGGAGTTGGATATCACATTTCATGTTAGAGGAAGGATCTCAGGTTTGGTATAAGCATTGAGATATCACATCTCATGCTATAGGAAGGGTCTCAGGATTGGAATGGGAAGAAGTTGGATATCACATCTCATGCTATAGGAAGGGTCTCAGGATTGGAATGGGAAGGAGTTGGATATCACATCTCATGTTATAGGAAGGATCTCAGGTTTGGTATTAGAAGCATTGAGACATCACATCTCATGCTATAGGAAGGGTCTCAGGATTGGAATGGGAAGGAGTTGGATATCACATCTCATGCTATAGGAAGGGTCTCAGGTTTGGTATAAGCATTGAGATATCACATCTCATGCTATAGGAAGGGTCTCAGGATTGGAATGAGAAGGATTTGGATATCACATTTTATGCTATAGGAAGGGTCTCAGGTTTGGTATAAGCATTGAGATATCACATCTCATGCTATAGGAAGGGTCTCAGGATTGGAATGGGAAGAAGTTGGATATCACATCTCATGCTATAGGAAGGGTCTCAGGTTTGGTATAAGCATTGAGATATCACATCTCATGCTATAGGAAGGGTCTCAGGATTGGAATGGGAAGGATTTGGATATCACATTTTATGCTATAGGAAGGGTCTCAGGTTTGGTATAAGCATTGAGATATCACATCTCATGCTATAGGAAGGGTCTCAGGATTGGAATGGGAAGAAGTTGGATATCACATCTCATGCTATAGGAAGGGTCTCAGGTTTGGTATAAGCATTGAGATATCACATCTCATGCTATAGGAAGGGTCTCAGGATTGGAATGGGAAGGACTTGGATATCACATCTCATGCTATAGGCAGGGTCTCAGGTTTGGAAAGGGAAGGAGATGGATATCACATTTCATGTTAGAGGTAGGATCTCAGGTTTGGTATTAGAGGCATTGAGATATCACATCTCATGCTATCAGAAGGGTCTCAGGATTGGAATGGGAAGGAGTTGGATATCACATTTCATGCTAAAGGGAGGGTCTCAGGTTTGGAAGGGGAAGGATTTGGAAATCACATCTCATATTATAGGAAGGATCTCAGGTTTGGTATTAGAAGCATTGAGACATCACATCTCATGCTATAGGAAGGGTCTCAGGATTGGAATGGGAAGGAGTTGGATATCACATCTCATGCTATAGGAAGGGTCTCAGATTTGGTATAAGCATTGAGATATCACATCTCATGCTATAGGAAGGGTCTCAGGATTGGAATGGGAAGGAGTTGTATATGACATCTCAGGCCATAGGAAGGGTCTCAGATTTGGTATAAGCATTGAGATATCACATCTCATGATATCGGAAGGGTCTCAGGATTGGAATGGGAAGGAGTTGGATATCACATCTCATGATAAAGGAAGGGTCTAAGGTTTGGAAGGGGAAGGATTTGGATATCACATCTCATGTTATAGGACGGGTCTCAGGTTTGGTATTAGAAGCATTGACATATCAAGTCTCATGGTATAAGAAGGGTCTCAGGATTGGAATGGGAAGGAGTTTGATATCACATCTCATGCCATAGTATGGGACTCAGGTTTGGTAGAAGCATTGGGATATCACATCTCATGCTATCGGAAGGGTATCAGTATTGGATTTGGAAGGAGTTGGATATCCCATCTCATGCTATAGGAAGGGTCTCAGGTTGGAATGGGAAGGAGTTGGATATCACATTTCATGTTATAGGAAGGGTCTCAGGATTGGAATGGGAAGGACTTGGATATCATATCTCATGCTATAGGAAGGCTCTCAGGTTTGGAAGGGGAAGGAGTTGGATATCACATTTCATGTTAGAGGAAGGATCTCAGGTTTGGTATTAGAGGCCTTGAGACATCACATCTCATGCTATAGGAAGGGTCTCAGGATTGGAATGGGAAGGAGTTGGATATCACATCTCAAGCTATAGGAAGGGTCTCAGGTTTGGTATAAGCATTGAGATATCACATCTCATGCTATAGGAAGGGTCTCAGGATTGGAATGGGAAGAAGTTGGATATCACATCACATGCTATAGGAAGGGTCTCAGGTTTGGTATAAGCATTGAGATATCACATCTCATGCTATAGGAAGGGTCTCAGGATTGGAATGGGAAGGAGTTGTATATGCCATCTCATGCCATAGGAAGGGTCTCAGGTTTTGTATAAGCATTGAGATATCACATCACATGCTATAGGAAGGGTCTCAGGATTGGAATGGGAAGGACTTGGATATCACATATCATGCTATAGGCAGGGTCTCAGGTTTGGAAAGGGAAGGAGATGGATATCACATTTCATGTTAGAGGTAGGATCTCAGGTTTGGTATTAGAGGCATTGAGATATCACATCTCATGCTATCAGAAGGGTCTCAGGATTGGAATGGGAAGGAGTTGGATATCACATCTCATGCTAAAGGGAGGGTCTCAGGTTTGGAAGGGGAAGGATTTGGAAATCACATCTCATATTATAGGAAGGATCTCAGGTTTGGTATTAGAAGCATTGAGATATCACATCTCATGCTATCGGAAGGATCTCAGGTTTGGTATAAGAGGCATTGAGATATCACATCTCATGCTATCATAAGGGTCTCAGGATTGGAATGGGAAGGAGTTGGATATCACATCTCATGTTATAGGAAGGATCTCAGGTTTGGTATTGGAAGCATTGAGACATCACATCTCATGCTATAGGAAGGGTCTCAGGATTGGAATGGGAAGGAGTTGGATATCACATCTCATGCTATAGGAAGGGTCTCAGATTTGGTATAAGCATTGAGATATCACATCTCATGCTATAGGAAGGGTCTCAGGATTGGAATGGGAAGGAGTTGTATATGACATCTCAGGCCATAGGAAGGGTCTCAGGTTTGATATAAGCATTGAGATATCACATCTCTGCTATCGGAAGGGTCTCAGGATTGGAATGGGAAGGAGTTGGATATCCCATCTGAGTTGGATATCCCATCTCATGTTATAGGAAGGGTCTCAGGTTTGGTATTAGAAGCATTGAGATATCACATCTCATGCTATAGGAAGGGTCTCAGGATTGGAATGGGGAGGACTTGGATGTCACATCTCATGCTATAGGGAGGGTCTCAAGTTTGATATTAGAAACATTGAGATAACAAATGTCATGATATCGGAAGGGTCTCAGGATTGGAATGGGAAGGAGTTGGATATCACATCTCATGATAAAGGAAGGGTCTAAGGTTTGGAAGGGGAAGGATTTGGATATCACATCTCATGTTATAGGACGGGTCTCAGGTTTGGTATTAGAAGCATTGAGATATCAAGTCTCATGGTATAGAAAGGGTCTCAGAATTGGAATGGGAAGAAGTTGGATATCACATCTCAAGCTATAGGAAGGGTCTCAGGATTGGAATGGGAAGGAGTTTGATATCACATCTTATGCCATAGGAAGGCTCTCAGGTTTGGAAGGGGAAGGAGTTGGATATCACATTCATGTTAGAGGAAGGATCTCAGGTTTGGTATTAGAGGCCTTGAGATATCACATCTCATGCTATAGGAAGGGTCTCAGGATTGGAATGGGAAGGAGTTGGATATCACATCTCAAGCTATAGGAAGAGTCTCAGGTTTGATATAAGCATTGAGATATCACATCTCATGCTATAGGAAGGGTCTCAGGATTGGAATGGGAAGGAGTTGGATATCACATCTCATGTTATAGGAAAGATCTCAGGTTTGGTATTAGAAGCATTGAGACATCACATCTCATGTTATAGGAAGGGTCTCAGGATTGGAATGGGAAGAAGTTGGATATCACATCTCATGCTATAGGAAGGGTCTCAGGTTTGGAAGGGGAAGGAGTTGGATATCCAATCTCATGTTATAGGACTGGTCTCAGGTTTGGTATTAGAAGCATTGAGATATCACATTGCATGCTGTAGGAAGGTTCTCAGGTTTGGAATGGGGAGGAATTGGATATCACATCTCATGTCAAACGAAGGATCTCAGGTTTGGTATTAGAAGCATTGAGATATCACATCTCATGCTATAGGAATGGTCTCAGGGTTGGAATGGGAAGGAGTTGGATATTACATTCTTGCTATAGGAAGGGTCTCATGTTTGGAATGGGAAGGAGTTGGATATCACATATGCTATAGGAAGGGTCTCAGGTTTGGAACGGGAAGGAGTTGGATATCCGATCTCATGTTATAGGAAGGGTCTCAGGTTTGGTATAAGCATTGAGATATCACATCTCTGCTATCAGAAGTGTCTCAGGATTGGAATGGGAAGGAGTTGGATATCCCATCTCATGTTATAGGACGGGTCTCAGGTTTGTTATTAGAATCATTGAGATATCATATTGCACGCTGCAGGAAGGGTCTAAGGATTGGAATGGGAAGGACTTGGATATCACATCTCATGCTATAGATAGGCTCTCAGATTTGGAAAGGGAAGGAGTTGGATATCACATTTCATGTTAGAGGAAGGATCTCAGGTTTGGTATTAGAGGCATTGAGATATCACATCTCATGCTATAGGAAGCGTCTCAGGATTGGAATGGGAAGGAGTTGGGTATCACATCTCATGCTATAGAAAGGCTCAGGATTGGTATAAGTATTGAGATATAACATCTCATGCTATAGGAAGGGTCTCAGGATTGGAATGGAAGGAGTTGGATATCACATCTCATGTTATAGGAAGGATCTCAGGTTTGGTATTAGAAGCATTGAGACATCACATCTCATGCTATAGGAAGGGTCTCAGGATTGGAATGGGAAGGAGTTGGATATCACATCTCATGCTATAGGAAGGGTCTCAGGTTTGGTATAAGCATTGGGATATCACATCTCATGCTATAGGAAGGGTCTCAGGATTGGAATGGGAAGGAGTTGTATATGACATCTCATGCCGTAGGAAGGGTCTCAGGTTTCGTATAAGCATTGAGATATCACATCTCTGCTATCGGAAGGGTCTCAGGATTGGAATGGGAAGGAGTTAGATATCCCATCTCATGTTATAGGAAGAGTCTCAGGTTTGGTATTAGAAGCATTGGATATCACATATCATGCTATAGGAAGTGTCTCAGGATTGGAATGGGAAGGACTTGGATATCACATCTCATGCTATAGGGAGGGTCTCAAGTTTGATATTAGAAGCATTGAGATATCACATCTCATGCTATAGGAAGGGTCTCAGGTTTGGTATTAGAAGCATTGAGATATCACATCCATTGCTGTAGGAAGGGTCTCAGGATTGGAATTGGAAGGAGTTGGATATCACATCTCATGCTATAGGAAGGATCACAGGTTTGGTATTAGAAGCATTGAGATATCACATCTCATGCTATCAGAAGGGTCTCAGGATTGGAATGGGAAGGAGTTGGATATCACATCTCATGCTATAGGAAGGGTCTCAGGTTTGGAACGGGAAGGAGTTGGATATCATATATCATGTTATAGGAAGAGTCTCAGGTTTGGTATAAGCATTGAGATATCACATCTCTGCTATCGGAGGTGTCTCAGGATTGGGATGGGAAGGAGTTGGATATCACATCTCACGCTATAGGAAGGGTATCAGGTTTGGAACGGGAAGGAGTTGGATATCCCATCTCATGTTATAGGACGGGTCTCAGGTTTGGTATTAGAAGCATTGAGATATCACATCGCATGCTGTAGGAAGGATCTCAGGTTTGGAATGGGAAGGAATTGGATATCACATCTCATGTCATAGGAAGTATCTCAGGTTTGGTATTAGAAGCATTGAGATATCACATCTCATGCTATAGGAATGGTCTCAGGATTGGAATGGGTAGGAGTTGGATATTACACTCTTGCTATAGGAAGGGTCTCATGTTTGGAATGGGAAGGAGTTGGATATCACATATGCTATAGGAAGGGTCTCAGGTTTGGAACGGGAAGGAGTTGGATATCACATCTCATGCTATAGGTAGGCTCTCAGGTTTGGTATAAGCATTGAGATATCACATCTCATGCTATAGGAAGGGTCTCAGGATTGGAATGGGAAGGATTTGGATATCACATCTCATGCTATAGGAAGGGTCTCAGGTTTGGTATAAGCATGGAGATATCACTTCTCATGCTATAGGAAGTGTCTCAGGATTGGAATGGGAAGGAGTTGGATATCACATCTCATGTTATAGGAAGGATCTCAGGTTTGGTATTAGAAGCATTGAGACATCACATCTCATGCTATAGGAAGGGTCTCAGGATTGGAATGGGAAGTAGTTGGATATCACATCTCATGCTAAAGGGAGGGTCTCAGGTTTGCAAGGGGAAGGATTTGGATATTACATCTCGTGTTGTAGGAATGATCTCAGGTTTGGTATTAGAAGCATTCAGAAATCACATCTCATGCTATCGGAAGGATCTCAGGTTTGGTATTAGAAGCATTGAGATATCAAATCTCATGCTATAGGAAGGGTCGCAGGATTGGAATGGGAAGGAGTTCGATATCACATCTCATGCTATGGGAAGGGTCTCAGGATTGGAATGGGAAGGAGTTTTATATGACATCTCATGCCATAGGAATGATCTCAGGTTTGGTATTAGAAGCATTGAGACATAACATCTCATGTTATAGGAAGGGTCTCAGGATTGGAATGGGAAGGAGTTGGATATCACATCTCATGCTATAGGAAGGGTCTCAGGTTTGGTATAAGTATTGAGATATCACATCTCATGCTATAGGAAGGGTCTCAGGATTGGAATGGGAAGGAGTTGTATATGACATCTCATGCCACAGGAAGGGTCTCAGGTTTGGTATAAGCATTGAGATATCACATCTCTGCTATCGGAAGGGTCTCAGGATTGGAATGGGAAGGAGTTGGATATCCCATCTTACGTTATAGGAAGGGTCTCAGGTTTGGTATTAGAAGCATTGAGATAGCACATCTCATGCTATAGGAAGGGTCTCAGGATTGGAATGGGAAGGACTTGGATATCACATCTCATTCTATAGGGAGGGTCTCACGTTTGGAAAGGGAAGTAGTTGGATATCACATTTCATGTTAGATGTAGGATCTCAGGTTTGGTATTAGAGGCATTGAGATATCACATCTCATGCTATCAGAAGGGTCTCAGGATTGGAATGGGAAGGAGTTGGATATCACATCTCATGCTAAAGGGAGGGTCTCAGGAATGGAAGGGGAAGTATTTGGATATCACATCTCATGTTATAGGAAGGATCTCAGGTTTGGTATTAGAAGCATTGAGATATCACATCTCATGCTATCGGAAGGATCTCAGGTTTGGTATTAGAGGCATTGAGATATCACATCTCATGCTAAAGGGAGGGTCTCGGATTTGGAAGGGGAAGGATTTGGATATCACATCTCTTGTTATAGGAAGGATCACAGGTTTGGTATTAGAAGCATTGAGATATCACATCTCATGCTATGGGAAGGGTCTCAGGATTGGAATGGGAAGGAGTTGGATATCGCATCTCATGCTATAGGAAGGGTCTCAGGTTTGGAACGGGAAGGAGTTAGATATCACATCTCATGTTATAGTAAGAGTCTCAGGTTTGGTATAAGCATTGAGATTTCACATCTCTGCTATCGGAGGTGTCTCAGGATTGGGATGGGAAGGAATTGGATATCACATCTCATGCTATAGGAAGGGTATCAGGTTTGGAACGGGAAGGAGTTGGATATCCCATCTCATGTTATAGGACGGGTCTCAGTTTTGATATTAGAAGCATTGAGATATCACATCACATGCTGTAGGAAGGGTCTCAGGTTTGGAATGAGAAGGATTTAGATATCACATCTCATGTCATAGGAAGGATCTCAGGTTTGGTATAAGCATTGAGATATCACATCTCTGCTATTGGAAAGGTCTCAAGATTGGAATGGGAAGGACTTGGATATCACAATTCATGTTATAGGAAGGGTCTCAGGTTTGGTATTAGAAGCATTGAGATATGACAACTCATGCTATAGGAAGGGTCTCAGGATTGGAATGGGAAGGACTTGGATATCACATCTCATGTTATATAGGAAGGGTCTCAGGTTTGGTATTAGACGCATTGAGATATCACATCTCATGCTATAGGAAGGGTCTCAGGAGTGGAGTGGGAAGGAGTTGGATATCACATCTCATGATAAAGGAAGGGTCTAAGGTTTGGAAGGGGAAGGATTTGGATATCACATCTCATGTTATTGGACTGGTCTCAGGTTTGGTATTAGAAGCATTGAGATATCAAGTCTCATGGTATAGGACGGGAGTTTGATATCACATCTCATGCCATGGTATGGGTCTCAGGTTTTGTAGAAGCATTGGGATATCACATCTCATGCTATCGGAAGGATATCAGGATTAGATTTGGAAGGAGTTGGATATCCCATCTCATGCTATAGGAAGGGTCTCAGGTTGGAATGGGAAGGAGTTGGATATCACATCTCATGTTATAGGAAGGGTCTCAGGATTGGAATGGGAAGGACTTGGATATCACATCTCATGCTGTAGGAAGGCTCTCAGGTTTGGAAAGGGAAGGAGTTGGATATCACATTTCATGTTAGAGGTAGGATCTCAGGTTTGGTATTAGAGGCATTGAGATATCACATCTCATGCTATCAGAAGGGTATCAGGATTGGAATGGGAAGGAATTGGATATCACATCTCATGCTAAAGGGAGGGTCTCAGGTTTGGTATTAGAAGCATTGAGATATCACATCTCATGCTATCGGAAGGATCTCAGGTTTGGTATTAGAAGCATTGAGATATCACATCTCATGCTATAGGAAGGGTCTCAGGATTGGAATGGGAAGGAGTTGGATATCACATCTCATGTTATAGGAAGGATCTCAGGTTTGGTATTAGAAGCATTGAGATATCACATCTCATGCTATAGGAAGGGTCTCAGGATTGGAATGGGAAGGAGTTGGATATCACATCTCATGCTAAAGGAAGGGTCTTAGTTTTGGTAGAAGCATTGAGATATCACATCTCATGCTATAGGAAGGGTCTCAGGATTGGAATGGGAAGGAGTTGGATATCACATCTCGTGCTATAGGAAGGGTCTCAGGTTTGGTATAAGCATTGAGATATCACATCTCTGCTATCGGAAGGGTCTCAGGATTGGAATGGGAAGGACTTAGATATCACATCTCATGCTATAGGGAGGGTCTCAGTATTGATATTAGAAGCATTGAGATATCACATCTCATGCTATCGGAAGGGTCTCAGGATTGGAATGGAAGGAGCTGGATATCACATCTCATGCTAAGACTTGATATACCCTTCCTATAAAATGAGATGGGAATATCCAACTCCTTCCCATTCCAATCCTGAGACCCTTCCGATAGCAGAGATGTGATATCTCAATGCTTATACCAAACCTGAGATCCTTCCTATAACATGAGGTGTGATATCCAACTCCTTCCCATTCCAATCCTGAGACACTTCCTATAGCATGAGATGTGATATCTCACTGCTTATACCAAACCTGATACCCTTCCTATAGCATGAGATGTGATATCCAACTCCTTCCCATTCCAATCCTGAGTCCCTTCCTATAGCATGAGATGTGATATCTCAATGCTTCTAATATCAAACTTGAGACCCTCCCTATAGCATGAGATGCGATATCCAAGTCCTTCACATTCCAATCCTGAGACACTTCCTATAGCATGAGATGTGATATCTCAATGCTTCTAATACCAAACCTGAGACTCTTCCTATAACATGAGATGGGATATCCAACTCCTTCCCATTCCAATCCTGAGACCCTTCCAAAAGCAGAGATGTGATATCTCAATGCTTATACCAAACCTGAGACCCTTCCTATGGCATGAGATGTCATATACATATCCTTCCCATTCCAATCCTGAGACCCTTCCTATAGCATGAGATGTGATATTTCAATGCTTATACCAAACCTGAGACTCTTCCTGTAGCATGAGATGTGATATCCAACTCCTTCCCATTCCAATCCTGAGACCCTTCCTATAGCATGAGATGTGATATCTCAATGCCTCTAATACCAAACCTGAGATCCTTCCTCTAACATGAAATGTGATATCCAACACCTTCCCTTTCCAAACTTGAGAGCCTACCTATAGCTTGAGATGTGATATCCAAGTCCTTCCCATTCCAATCCTTAGACCCTTCCTGCAGCATGCAATATGATATCTCAATGATTCTAATAACAAACCTGAGACCCGTCCTATAACATGAGATGGGATATCCAACTCCTTCCCATTCCAATCCTGAGACACTTCCGATAGCAGAGATGTGATATCTCAATGCTTATACCAAACCTGAGACCCTTCCTATAACATGAGATGTGATATCCAACTCCTTCCAAATCCAATCCTGATACCCTTCCGATAGCATGAGATGTGATATCCCAATGCTTCTACCAAACCTGAGACCCATACTATGGCATGAGATGTGATATCAAACTCCTTCCCATTCCAATCCTGAGACCCTTCCTATAGCTTGAGATGTGATATCCAACTCCTTCCCATTCCAATTCTGAGACCCTTCCTATACCATGAGACTTGATATCTCAATGCTTCTAATACCAAACCTGAGACCCGTCCTATAACATGAGATGTGATATCCAAATCCTTCCCCTTCCAAACCTTAGACCCTTCCTTTATCATGAGATGTGATATCCAACTCCTTCCCATTCCAATCCTGAGACCCTTCCGATATCATGAGATGTGATATCTCAATGCTTCTAATATCAAACTTGAGACCCTCCCTATAGCATGAGATGTGATATCCAAGTCCTTCCCATTCCAATCCTGAGACCCTTCCTATAACATGAGATGGGAATATCCAACTCCTTCCCATTCCAATCCTGAGACCCTTCCGATAACAGAGATGTGATATCTCAATGCTTATACCAAACCTGAGATCCTTCCTATAACATGAGATGTAATATCCAACTTCTTCCCATTCCAATCCTGAGACACTTCCTATAGCATGAGATGTGATATCTCACTGCTTATACCAAACATAAGACCCTTCCTATAGCATGAGATGTGATATCCAACTCCTTCCCATTCCAATCCTGAGACCCTTCCTATAGCATGAGATGAGATATCTCAATGCTTCTAATACCAAACCTGAGACTCTTCCTATAACATGAGATGGGATATCCAACTCCTTCCCATTCCAATTCTGAGACCCTTCCGATAGTAGAGATGTGATATCTCACTGCTTATACCAAACCCGAGACCCTTCCTATAGCATGAGATGTGATATCCAACTCCTTCCCATTCCAATCCTGAGACCCTTCCTATAGCATGAGATGTGATATCTCAATGCTTATACCAAACCTGAGACCCTTCATATAGCATGAGATGTGAAATCCAACTCCTTCCCATTACAATCCTGAGACCCTTCCTATAGCATGAGATGTGATGTCTCAATGCTTCTAATACCAAACCTGAGATCCTTCCTATAACATGAGATGTGATATCCAACTCCTTCCATTCCAATCCTGAGACCCTTCCTATAGCGTGAGATGTGATATCTCAATGCTTCTAATATCAATCTTGAAACCCTCCCTATAGCATGAGATGTGATATCCAAGTCCTTCCCATTCCAATCCTGAGACACTTCCTATAGCATGAGATGTGATATCTCAATGCTTCTAATACCAAACCTGAGACTCTTCCTATAACATGAGATGGGATATCCAACTCCTTCCCATTCCAATCCTGAGACCCTTCCAAAAGCAGAGATGTGATATCTCAATGCTTATACCAAACCTGAGACCCTTCCTATGGCATGAGATGTCATATACATATCCTTCCCATTCCAATCCTGAGACCCTTCCTATAGCATGAGATGTGATATCTCAATGCTTATACCAAACCTGAGACCCTTCCTATAGCATGAGATGTGATATCCAAGTCCTTCCCATTTCAATCCTTAGACCCTTCCTATAGCATGCAATATGATATCTCAATGAATCTAATACCAAACCTGAGACTCTTCCTATAACATGAGATGGGATATCCAACTCCTTCCCATTCCAATCCTGAGACCCTTCCAAAAGCAGATATGTGATATCTCAATGCTTATACCAAACCTGAGACCCTTCCTATGGCATGAGATGTCATATACATATCCTTCCCATTCCAATCCTGAGACCCTTCCTATAGCATGAGATGTGATATCTCAATGCTTATACCAAACCTGAGACCCTTCCTATAGCATGAGATGTGATATCCAAGTCCTTCCCATTCCAATCCTTAGACCCTTCCTATAGCATGCAATATGATATCTCAATGATTCTAATAACAAACCTGAGTCCCTTCCTACGGCATGAGATGTCATATACAACTCCTTCCCATTCCAATCCTGAGACCCTTCCCGTAGCATGAGATGTGATATCTCAATGCTTATACCAAACCTGAGACCCTTCATATAGCATGAGATGTGATATCCAACTCCTTCCCATTCCAATCCTGAGACCCTTCCGATAGCAGGGATGTGATATCTCAATGCTTATACCAAACCTGAGACCCTTCCTACGGCATGAGATGTCATATACAACTCCTTCCCATTCCAATCCTGAGACCCTTCCCATTGCATGAGATGTGATATCTCAATGCTTATACCAAACCTGAGTCCCTTCCTATAGCATGAGATGTGATGTCTCAATGCTTCTAATACCAAACCTGAGATCCTTCCTATAACATGAGATGTGATATCCAACTCCTTCCATTCCAATCCTGAGACCCTTCCTATAGCATGAGATGTGATATCTCAATGCTTCTAATATCAAACTTGAGACCCTCCCTATAGCATGAGATGGGATATCCAACTCCTTCCCATTCCAATCCTGAGACCCTTCCAAAAGCAGAGATGTGATATCTCAATGCTTATACCAAACCTGAGACCCTTCTTATGTCATGAGATGTCATATACATATCCTTCCCATTCCAATCCTGAGACACTTCCGATAGCAGAGATGTGATATCTCAATGCTTATACCAAACCTGAGACCCTTCCTATAACATGAGATGTGATATCCAACTCCTTCCCATTCCAAACCTGAGACCCTTCCTATAGCATATGTGATATCCAACTCCTTCCCATTCCAAACATGAGACCCTTCCCATAGCAAGAATGTAATATCCAACTCCTTCCCATTCCAATCCTGAGACCATTCCTATAGCATGAGATGTGATATCTCAATGCTTCTAATACCAAACCTGAGATCCTTCCTATGACATGAGATGTGATATCCAATTCCTTCCCATTCCAAACCTGAGACCCTTCCTACAGCATGCGATGTGATATCTCAATGCTTCTAATACCAAACCTGAGACCAGTCCTATAACATGAGATGGGATATCCAACTCCTTCCCGTTCCAATCCTGAGACACTTCCGATTGCAGAGATGTGATATCTCAATGCTTATACCAAACCTGAGACTCTTCCTATAACATGAGATGTGATATCCAACTCCTTCCCGTTCCAAACCTGAGACCCTTCCTATAGCATGAGATGTGATATCCAACTCCTTCCCATTCCAATCCTGAGACCCTTCCGATAGCATGAGATGTGATATCTCAATGCCTCTAATACCAAACCTGAGATCCTTCCTATAACTTGTGATGTGATATTCAATTCCTTCCCCTTCCAAACCTGAGACCCTCCCTTTAGCATGAGATGTGATATCCAACTCCTTCCCATTCCAATCCTGAGACCCTTATGATAGCATGAGATGTGATATCTCAATGCCTCTAATACCAAACCTGAGATACTTCCGATAGCATGAGATGTGATATCTCAATGCTTCTAATACCAAACCTGAGATTCTTCCTATAACATGAGATGTGATATCCAACTCCTTCCCATTCCAATCCTGAGACCCTTCTGATAGCATGAGATGTGATATCTCAATGCCTCTAATACCAAACCTGAGATCCTACCTCTAGCATGAAATGTGATATCCAACTCCTTCCCTTTCCAAACCTGAGAGCCTACCTATAGCATGAGATGTGATATCCAAGTCCTTCCCATTCCAATCCTTAGACCCTTCCTATAGCATGCAATATAATATCTCAATGATTCTAATAACAAACCTGAGAACCGTCCTATAACATGAGATGGGATATCCAACTCCTTCCCATTCCAATCCTGAGACACTTCCGATAGCAGAGATGTGATATCTCAATGCTTATACCAAACCTGAGACCCTTCCTATAACATGAGATGTGATATCCAACTCCTTCCAATTCCAAACATGAGACCCTTCCCATAGCAAGAATGTAATATCCAACTCCTTCCCATTCCAATCCTGAGACCATTCCTATAGCATGAGATGTGATATCTCAATGCTTCTAATACCAAACCTGAGATCCTTCCTATGACATGAGATGTGATATCCAATTCCTTCCCATTCCAAACCTGAGACCCTTCCTACAGCATGCGATGTGATATCTCAATGCTTCTAATACCAAACCTGAGACCAGTCCTATAACATGAGATGGGATATCCAACTCCTTCCCGTTCCAATCCTGAGACACTTCCGATTGCAGAGATGTGATATCTCAATGCTTATACCAAACCTGAGACTCTTCCTATAACATGAGATGTGATATACAACTCCTTCCCGTTCCAAACCTGAGACCCTTCCTATAGCATGAGATGTGATATCCAACTCCTTCCCATTCCAATCCTGAGACCCTTCCGATAGCATGAGATGTGATATCTCAATGCCTCTAATATCAAACCTGAGATCCTTCCTATAACATGTGATGTGATATTCAATTCCTTCCCCTTCCAAACCTGAGACCCTCCCTTTAGCATGAGATGTGATATCCAACTCCTTCCCATTCCAATACTGAGACCCTTATGATAGCATGAGATGTGATATCTCAATGCCTCTAATACCAAACCTGAGATACTTCCGATAGCATGAGATGTGATATCTCAATGCTTCTAATACCAAACCTGAGATCCTTCCTATAACATGAGATGTGATATCCAACTCCTTCCCATTCCAATCCTGAGACCCTTCTGATAGCATGAGATGTGATATCTCAATGCCTCTAATACCAAACCTGAGATCCTACCTCTAAAATGAAATGTGATATCCAACTCCTTCCCTTTCCAAACCTGAGACCCTGCCTATAGCATGAGATGTGATATCCAAGTCCTTCCCATTCCAATCCTGAGACCCTTCCTATAGCATGAGATGTGATATCTCAATGTCTCGTCGTCGTATTGAGTCTGCAGCAGCAGAGTTGAGTAAAAGACGTCCCAAACGAAGGAACCCGCACAGTTTGTTACCACAGCAGGGCAACGGAGCGGCGGTGTGTATCTGAGCCAAATGTACACTACTCACTTCAGACCTGGGAACGCCAAGTGTACGAATCATGTGAGAGTGACAAGGACTCGATATACTACACAACCTGGCGGCGGTTACAGAGCAAGACTCCTGTGTAGGCTGGTCAGTCTGCTGGATGGCCCAGAGACGCTTCCGAAGGCTTACTAGCAGGAGATGGTGAAGATGCCGAGAATAGCTGTCCCCGCTATTCCAAGGGTCGAAGTACCAGTACAGGCCTTCTGGTTCGATCAAAGGTGAAAAGGGTTTCACAAGGCGACAGCAGTGCAGAGGAGCAGTCCTTCAGCGGGTCACCAGCGATTCCTCGGTTCAGCCTCTTGGTTGCAGGATACTTGGCTCCTGTATTCCTTCGTTCGTGAGAACTCAGGAGATCGACATGGTAGTGGTGTTTCCAGCCCCCTCTTATCCACGGTTCCCTTTGCGCCAAAACGGAGGGGCCCCAATGGGAGATCCGCTCATCAACACTCACACCATTCGTGGACCTATCACGGACCACGGTGGTCCCAGGCATTCACACCACCCTAGACTCTCTGGCACCCAGGATGTGTATTGGGACCAGACATCCCAGCCCACATCCTGGAGGCACACACAAGACATGTAGAAGCCCGCGAAAGCATCTGTGTTTCGCGGGAAAGTACATGCCCAAATAAGGAAGGCCCCAGGTCGGCTCGACCTGGGGAAGGTGAAGGGAGCAAGATGGTCAGCGGACAGGACAAAGGAGCCTCGTGGTCTGGCCATTTTGGGCTCTAGGCCACCATTTTGGGTTAAGCGCGAGAAACGCGCTTAGAACGCCAAAAGGAGCTCAAAACACAATAAACGATCGCTGCCACCATTCCCGTCCGTGAATCACTTGCACCGATCAGTTACAATCCTGGAAGAGTATCTAGGGCCTGTAGAAGGCTAGAGACCCAAGAGAGCAGTAACTTATCTTACAGTGCCCTCTTGTGTCATGTTGCACGAAAGCCGCAACATGATAAAAGAAACTACGGAAACAAGCGTTTCCTGGTACTGACTGTCTTAAGGGCATGACAGTTTCCCCGTAAGAAAGGAGCGAAAGCCCAGAGGAGTGCGGCAGAAGGCTGCACTTCTCTGGCAAAGTTGAGAACAAGGTGAAAAACAACAGCAAAAAGTTTAGGGGTTGCCACATGGAAGGAAAATTACCTACAATTACGAAATCTTTCCTAACACTCACCCCTCCCAGAGTATGGACAGGGGGAACTAATCCACCCCTGGATGAGTCTCTTGTTCAGGTCGGTTAAACATTCTGCACAACCCATCAGCATTGCTATGTTGGACACCTGGTCTATGCTCAATAGTGAAGTCGAAGCCTTGTAGACTTATGGACCACCTAAGCAACTTTGGATTCTCCCCCTTCATGTTTATTAGCCACTTTAAGGGCTTATGGTCAGTTTGCACAGTGAAGTGGGTCCCATAGAGGTAGGGCCTCAGCTTCCTTAGGGCCCACACAACAGAGAAACATTCTTTCTCTACCGTGGACCATCTGAGCTCTCTGTCCTTAAACTGGTGACTAATAAAACCAATAGGGTGTTCCTTACCCTTCTCATCTACTTGCGATAGTACAGCTCCTATCCCAGTGTCAGAGGCGTCCGTCTGCACGATAAAAGGTCTTTGATAATCAGGGGCCCTGAGGACAGGGGCCTGGCACAAGGAGTCTTTTAAGCCATTGAAGGCCTTCTCACACTCGTCGGTCCAAGTTACCTTCTTGGGTTTCTTCAGAGTTGTGAGGGCAGTCAGAGGGGCAGCTATGGTGCCATAGTCTGCCACAAAATTGCGGTAATACCCCGTGAGTCCTAAGAAGGCTCTCACTTGGGTTTGTGTAGTGGGGGTAGGCCAGTCTTGTACTGCTTGTACTTTACTGGGTAGAGGCTGTATCCTCCCTCCACCTACTTCATGTCCAAGGTAAAACACTGAGCCTTGTCCAATCTGGCATTTACTAGCCTTTATGGTCAAGTGTGCTTTCTGAAGAGCCTGGAGCACAATCCCGAGGTGTTTCACATGGTCTTCCCAGGTGGCACTGAAAACTGCTATATCGTCCAGATATGCAAGACAGAATTCGTCCAACCCATTCAAAACATGATGCACAAGCCTCTGGAAAGTGGCAGGTGCATTCTTCAACCCGAACGGCATTACCCGGAATTGGTAAAGGCCGTCTGGAGTAGAAAACGCTGTCTTCTCCTTGGCATGTTCTGCTAAAGCTATTTGCCAATAGCCAGCAGTGAGGTCAAACGTGCTGAGGTACTTGGAGGCACCCAAAGTATCCACCAGCTCATCTGTTCGAGGCAAGGGGTGTGCATCTGTCTTGGTGACAGCATTCAGAGCCCTGTAATCCACCAGAACCTCAATTCAGAAGTGCCTGCCTTTGGAACGAAAACCACAGGGCTGGACCAAGGACTACTAGAGGGTTCAATCACCCCAAGGACTAACATCTTGTTGACCTCGGTCTTAATATAAGACCGTACTTTGTCTGACATCCTGTATCCCCTACTTTTGGTAGGTACACTGTCTCCTGTGTCTATGTTATGTTTGCACCAAGGTGTCAAACCAGGCGACTGTGAAAACAGGGGGGAAAACTGCCTAAGCAAACTTTTCACCTCAGCCTGCTGATCAGAAGTCAGGTGAGGGGCCCCTCGGTCTCCCTCAAAGGAGCTATCTGAAGGACCGCTTTGGAACAGGTCGGGGAGAGGTTCAGACTCCTCTTCCTCAACATCTGAAGCCAGTAACAGTGCTGCGATTTCGACTCTTGGGACGAAAGCCTTCAGCCTATTCACGTGAAACACTTTTGGAGCCTGTCCAGGCCTTCCAAGGTCCACTAAATAGTTAACCTCACCCAGGGGCTCCACCACTGTGTAAGAGCCTGACCATTTGTCCTGTAAAGCTCAAGGCCTTATGGGATTCATGATCAGGATTTGCTGACCAGGTGTAAAGTTGATGAGGGAAGCTTTCTGGTCGTACCAATGTTTCACCAGTGCTTGTCCTGCCTTCAATTTATCACTAGCCAAGCCCATCAGAAGTACCATCCATTTTCTGAGCCCTAGCACATAATCAACTACGTTGGTAGTAACAGGGGGAGTGGGCATCTCCCATCCCTCTTTGACTATGGCTAAGGGTCTGTTAGGAGGTGTTTAGACTTACATCAATGTGTTTATACTTACATCATTTCAGCTGCTGCCATGTAACCTAGTTACCAAAGAATCTTTGTTGTTATGATTAAGCAAGGGTTCCAGATTCGAGCAGCAGAGAGAGGATTGAGACCAGGAGGACAGCCCACAGCTGGGGGCCTTTCTCTTGGATGAACTAACTAAATAAATCCTCACTAAAGACAAGGATTGCAGTGAAGTGTGGTCATTTACTTATTAACATTGGCGACGAGGATTGGGCCAAGGAGAAAAGGCCCCCAGCAGCAGCAATATTGATTACAGTTTGGATGCAACCGGACGGAGCGGCACACTACATGTGTAATAGCCGGCGAGAAACAAGGCCGTTATCCTGGAGCGGAGTACGAATTTTGAGGAAAAAGTCAGTGCCTGGGAGTGAAGTGAACCACGAAGGAATCCTGGAGCAGAGCACGAATACTGAGGAGGTTGATTTGTGGTTTGTGATTTGCAACTACGAGAGACTGCGCTGACAACACCAGCAGAGGTCCCACCTGAGGTCACTCACTATTTGGATTGCCATTACCTTAATTACTCACTGTCTTGCCGTTACACACACGGCTGCGGCTTGCAGTTGTTTATCTTTGAATGGAACCCGGCTGTCAGGTGAACGAATAGTCGACCAAGCGAGCGAGGAATTCTTGGAATGTTGCAGCCTGGGGCCTTTCTCTTGGATGAACTAACTAAATAAATCCTCACTAAAGACAAGGATTGCAGTGAAGTGTGGTCATTTACTTATTAACAGGGTCCCCGTACAGGATGACCAAACAGAAGTTTGAAGGGGCTGAAGCCAACACCCTCCTGTGGTACCTCTCGGTAGGCAAACAGTAAGCATGGTAAAAGAAGATCCCATTGTCTTCTCTGAAGCTTCTCCAGAGCCCCAATCATGCTTTTTAACGTTCTGTTGAAACGTTCCACCAGACCATTGGTCTGGGGGTGGTATGCAGAAGAGAACTTGTAGGTGACCCCACATTCTTTCCACATAGCCTGCATATACTTTGACATAAAGTTGCTGCCACAATCTGACACAACTTCTTTAGGGAAGCCAACCCTAGTAAATATGCCAAGTAAAGCTTTTGCAACTGACTTGGCAGTTACATTTTTCAATGGGATGGCCTCAGGATATCTGGTTGCATGGTCGACCAGCACCAGGATAAACCTATTGCCCGAGGATGTTTGCGGGTCAAGGGGACCAACGATGTCGATCCCTACCCTTTCAAATGGTACCCCCACAACTGGGAGCGGTACCAACGGAGCTTGGATTGTCGAGCCAACCTTACCAGATAACTGGCAGGAGGCACAACTCCTGCAGTGACTTTCTACTTGCACCCCCATCTTGGGCCAGTAGAAGTGCATGGATAACCTTTGCTTGCTCCTCTTAATACCAAGGTGACCAGCAAGGAGCACTTCATGCGCCAACTGCAGGAGGAAGGGCCTAACAGCAAGGGGAACCACCAACCTCCTATGGTCTCCTTCTGTAGACTCTGTGGGCTCACTATACAGGAGTCCACCTTCCCAATAAATCCTATGCGTCCCAGGAGGTTCACCCTCAAGCTGGGAGCAGGCCTGTCTCCTTAGGCCTTCCAGAGATGGGCACTCACGTTGGCCTTTACTGAATTCGTCCCTATCAGGACCTCCTTCAACTAACAAGTCTTTTAGTTCAGGATGGTCATTGGGGTCAAATACTTCAGGCATCGCCACCTCCTCGTCAGGCCCGGGCGATTGACCAACTTCCTCCACCGCAGTGGTAGGCGAGCTCGGGGGAATATTCTCTTTCCCTCGTCTTGACTTGTTGACTCCTTTCGCCTTGGGTTTCCCCTTCGGCTGGGGCGGCGTATTGGTCTTGGCCAATGCTGCCCGTGCTTGAGACCGTGTGTAGGGTCTTTCGGCAGTGTCTCCTATGAGCCCTAAAGCTCTGAGATCATTACCTAACAAGACCTTTCCCGGGACGTTTCTCTGAATGCTCACTGGAATCCTGACTGCTGTACCATTTAAAGTAAGATTTACAGGTATTACTGGGAACATACGGAGTGGGCCGTCAGCCAACTTAGTGGGCATCAGAGTAGCTCTGGCAACTTCCTCTGAGTCTACCAAGGTAGAATCCACTACAGTTCGACTGCACCCACTATCCCTAAGAGCTGGAGTATCTACTCCATTGATCAGCACACTGTCTTTAAAGTAGTGCTTGGTATTATCTGTAATCCTAGCATAAACCTCTGCGACTTTAGGATCCCAGGAACCCAGGGAAACTAAAACTACCTCAGCCTCTATCCCGCTGGGAAATGAGTCTGAGGAGAAGGATGCTCCTGTAATCTCTTCTTCCTCGTAGGAGGAGAAGGCCAGATTAGCGGAGTGGACCCCCAAAGGTCAAACCTTACACCGGGGATCCCCCTTCACGTGGTCAGTTGCTCCACAAGCAAAACAAGATCCATTGGGTCTGTTTACATAGGGAGGCTTATTGTAACCAGAGTTCTGTTTCGGAGGCTGACCTCCACTACCCTGTGAGTTCTCTTGTGTCTTACCCTTATTTTTCTTTTTGTGGCCCTTTTGAGAAGAAGATTTATCAGATTCTCCACCCTCCTTATCTTTGGACTTTTTCCCTTCCTCCTGCTTACCAGGATGAGTTTTGTCCTTATGGGACACTCGATGTGACACCCATAAGTCTGCTGCAATGGCCAGCTTCTTAGGATCTATCTCCTTCGAATCGGCCAAATGCTGCTTAAGCTCCGGGGAAGAAGATGCAAAAATGTGTTCCAGCATGACAAGATGTATCATGCCTTCGAAGGTAGAAACCTTATAACCTTCGACCCAGCCAGTTAAGTTTTTCAAGGATTCAGTGACATAAGATACCCAAGTACCACCTTCCTTTTTCTTATACTCTATGAATCGTTTCAAATATTGGGCCGGAGTCTTCCCAAACTTTAAAATGAGAGTTTGCTTTAACATTGTGAAATCAGCTTGCTCAGCCTTCGACATTTCCATAATGGCACTACAGCCAGAATGGGGCAGTCTGCTGAGTAACCAGGCAATCTTATCAGCATTGTCAACTTGTTGAACTTCGCATGCATACTCAAACGCATTCATCCAGTCCATAATGTCATTCCTTTCCTCATACACAATGACCAGATCTTTCGGAAACCGTGGATGAGAGGAGGCCCCAGACCCATGTCCAGGACCCTTGGACCCATTTGCAACCTGAAGCTTGGCCAGTTCCAACTGGTGATCCCTGTCTTTCTGTTTTTCTGACTGTTCGATTTTTAGTTTGGCTATGCTGAATTCAAGCTCCTTCTGCCTAAACCGCAGCTCTTGCTTCTTGAATTCAAGCATAGCCTCCCCATCAACACTGGCAGAGGAAACATTAGACATCTCATCCTCCCTGTCCTCGTGGTCGCGGTGGATCAGTGCAGCGGCAGAACCGTCGGTTCTACCAGTGAGAGCAGCCCCACCTCCTTCCGCACTGTCCTCAGAAGTTATAGCGTCAAGCTGCGCTTCTTGCCACGCCACGATTCTTTTGATCATATCCAATTTCGTGCCTTGAGAGGAAACACCTCTCTCCGCACACATTTTTTTCAATGTTTCTGATTTGGAAGCATTTAAAGT
This sequence comes from Ambystoma mexicanum, assembly GCF_040938575.1. Taxonomy (NCBI): domain Eukaryota; kingdom Metazoa; phylum Chordata; class Amphibia; order Caudata; family Ambystomatidae; genus Ambystoma; species Ambystoma mexicanum. The sequence continues at coordinate 184,227 of NW_027182328.1, read as the reverse complement.
TAACAAGGTATTTGTTTCCATACTGTTAGATAGGACTATGGCCTTTTTAAAGTTATACTACAACAATTCACTACATGTCCTGGTAGGAATAACTTGAAATGCCTTAGTTCGTGCGCAACACTGGATACCTTCAGTCGTATCCCACCGCTGTACACCAATTTGTTAAGACGGATTTCTGAACTCTGTCCTGGTGGCGCAGAAGTTCAGAAGGCCAACCTAATTACTTGGAACAGGGTAACCTCTGGACAAGCCAGACCAATCAAGGTAGCGATCGCGGCGGTCAAGACTAGGTCTCAAGAGGGGTGAGGGTGACTGAAAGCCTGCAATGAGCACACAAAGCAAGGACACTTACAAACTACTCCAAACAGGTGCTATATTAAAAATATATATACATTTATTCCAAGGCCTTTAAAACAATGACCGTAGCGAGAAATCACAATACAACTCTAGTAAACCAACACATACCATACCAATACAATATATATACAAATACAAACAAGTCTCAAGCGTTAGATGCACGAAATGTGTAGTCCACCTAAAAGGGAAGGAAAACAGGCAGTGTGAAATAATGCTTAGACCCAGTCCGCCTTCAGAGGCACCTAACTAAAAGGAAGTCCGAGCCCTACGAAGAGTGGAGCCTTGTGCTCAAAAGTACCTGCACACGCTGGTGCCAACGGGCAAAAGGGGATTCTCTTCGAGGGAGATCAGGCAGTTCAGTTTAGTGCACAAACGAAGAACAACAGTGTTCCGCGACTCAAGCGCAGCCTCCACTGTGGGCAGAAGCAGAGCGCGAGTACGGAAAGGCGTGCTGTTTTGACACAGCGGGGAAAAGCTATGGGCTCCTGCAGGAGGGCGACCAGTTCATAGCTATGCTACTCACCGGACCCCGATGCAAGCAGACCCAGGCTTCTCCGCGTCAGTTTCAGTCGCTGGCAGGTTCAGAAGAGCAGGGGACGTCTCGTCGTCGTGTTGAGTCTGCAGCAGCAGAGTTGAGTAAAAGACGTCCCAAACGAAGGAACCCGCACAGTTTGTTACCACAGCAGGGCAACGGAGCGGCCGTGTGTATCTGAGCCAAATGTACACTACTCACTTCAGACCTGGGAACGCCAAGTGTACGAATCGTGTGAGAGTGACAAGGACTCGATATACTACACAACCTGGTGGCGGTTACAGAGCAAGACTCCTGTGTAGGCTGGTCAGTCTGCTGGATGGCCCAGAGACGCTTCCGAAGGCTTACTAGCAGGAGATGGTGAAGATGCCGAGAATAGCTGTCCCCGCTATTCCAAGGGTCGAAGTACTAGTACAGGCCTTCTGGTTCGATCAAAGGTGAAAAGGGTTTCACAAGGCGACAGCAGTGCAGAGGAGCAGTCCTTCAGCGGGTCACCAGCGATTCCTCGGTTCAGCCTCTTGGTTGCAGGATACTTGGCTCCTGTATTCCTTTGTTCGTGAGAACTCAGGAGATCGACATGGTAGTGGTGTTTCCAGCCCCCTCTTATCCACGGTTCCCTTCGTGCCAAAACGGTGGGGACCCAATGGGAGATCCGCTCATCAACACTCACACCATTCGTGGACCTATCACGGACCACGGTGGTCCCAGGCATTCACACGGGACCAGACATCCCAGCCCACATACTGGAGGCACACACAAGACATGTAGAAGCCCGCGAAAGCATCCGTGTTTCGCGGGAAAGTACATGCCCAAATAAGGAAGGCCCCGGGTCGGCTCGATCTGGGGAAGGTGAAGGGAGCAAGACTGTCAGCGGACAGGACAAAGGAGCCTCGTGGTCTGGCCATTTTGGGAGCCAGGCCACCATTTTGGGTTAAGTGCGAGAAACGTGCTTAGAAAGCCAAAAGGAGCTCAAAACACAAGAAACGATCGCTGCCACCATTCCCGTCCGTGAATCACTTGCACCGATCAGTTACAATCCTGAAAGAGTATCTAGGGCCTGTAGAAGGCTAGAATCCCAAGAGAGCAGCAACTTAGCTTACAGTGCCCTCTTGTGTCATGTTGCACGAAAGCCGCAACATGATAAAAGAAACTACGGAAAACAGCGTTTCCCGGTACTGACTGTCTTAAGGGCATGTCAGTTTCCCCATAAGAAAGGAGCGAAATCCCAGAGGAGTGCGGCAGAAGGCTGCACTTCTCTGGCAAAGTCGAGAACAAGGTGAAAAACAACAGCAAAAAGTTTAGGGGTTGCCACATGGAAGGAAAATTACCTACAATTATTAAATCTTTCCTAACAGATATCACATCTCATGTTATAGGAAGAGTTTCAGGTTTGGTATAAGCATTGAGATATCACATCTCTGCAATCGGAAGTGTCTCAGGATTGGGATGGGAAGGAGTTGGATATCCCATCTCATGTTATAGGACGGGTCTCAGGATTGTTATTAGAATCATTGAGATATCATATTGCATGCTGTAGGAAGGGTCTAAGGATTGGAATGGGAAGGACTTGGATATCACATCTCATGCTATGGATAGGCTCTCAGGTTTGGAAAGGGAAGGAGTTGGATATCACATTTCATGTTAGAGGAAGGATCTCAGGTTTGGTATTAGAGGCATTGAGATATCACATCTCATGCTATAGGAAGGGTCTCAGGATTGGAATGGGAAGGAGTTGGATATCACATCTCATGCTATAGGAAGGGTCTCAGGTTTGGTATAAGCATTGAGATATCACATCTCATGCTATAGGAAGGGTCTCAGGATTGGAATGGAAGGAGTTGGATATCACATCTCATGTTAAACGAAGGATCTCAGGTTTGGTATTAGAAGCATTGAGATATCACATCTCATGCTATAGGAAGGGTCTCAGGATTGGAATGGGAAGGAGTTGGATATCACATCTCATGCTATAGGAAGGGTCTCAGGTTTGGTATAAGCATTGAGATATCACATCTCATGCTATCGGAAGGGTCTCAGGATTGGAATGGGAAGGAGTTGTATATGACATCTCAAGCCATAGGAAGGGTCTCAGGTTTGGTATAAGCTTTGAGATATCACATCTCTGCTATCGGAAGGGTCTCAGGATTGGAATGGGAAGGAGTTGGATATCCCATCTCATGTTATAGGAAGAGTCTCAGGTTTGGTATTAGAAGCATTGAGATATCACATCTCATGCTATAGGAAGTGTCTCAGGATTGGAATGGGAAGGACTTGGATATCACATCTCATGCTATAGGGAAGGTCTCAAGTTTGATATTAGAAGCATTGAGATATCACATCTCATGCTATAGGAAGGGTCTCAGGATTGGAATGGGAAGGAGTAGGATATCACATCTCATGCTATAGGAAGGATCTCAGGTTTGGTATAAGCATTGAGATATCACATCTCTTCTATCGGAAGGGTCTCAGGATTGGAATGGGAAGGAGTTGGATATTCCCATCTCATGTTATAGGAAGGGTCTCAGGTTTGGTATTAGAAGCATTGAGATATCACATCTCATGCTATAGGAAGGGTCTCAGGATTGGAATGGGAAGGACTTGGATATCACATCTCATGCTATAGGGAGGGTCTCAAGTTTGATATTAGAAGCATTGAGATATCACATCTCATGATATCGGAAGGGTCTCAGGATTGGAATGGGAAGGAGTTGGATATCACATCTCATAATAAAGGAAGGGTCTAAGGTTGGGAAGGGGAAGGATTTGGATATCACATCTCATGTTATAGGACGGGTCTCAGGTTTGGTATTAGAAGCACTGAGATATCAAGTCTCATGGTATAGGAAGGGTCTCAGAATTGGAATGAGAAGGAGTTGGATATCACATCTCAAGCTATAGGAAGGGTCTCAGGATTGGAATGGGAAGGAGTTTGATATCACATCTCATGCAATAGTATGGGTCTCAGGTTTGGTATAAGCATTGGGATATCACATCTCATGCTATCGGAAGGGTATCGGGATTGGAATTCCAAGGAGTTGGATATCCCATCTCATGCTATAGGAAGGGTCTCAGGTTGGAATGGGAAGGAGTTGGATATCACATCTCATGTTATAGGAAGGGTCTCAGGATTGGAATGGGAAGGACTTGGATATCACATCTCATGCTATAGGAAGGCTCTCAGGTTTGGAAGGGGAAAAAGTTGGATATCACATTTCATGTTAGAGGTAGGATCTCAGGTTTGGTATTAGAGGCATTGAGATATCACATCTCATGCTATCAGAAGGGTCTCAGGATTGGAATGGGAAGGAGTTGGATATCACATCTCATGCTAAAGGGAGGGTCTCAGGTTTGGAAGGGGAAGGATTTGGATATCACATCTCATGTTATATGAAGGATCTCAGGTTTGGTATTAGAAGCATTTAGATATTACATCTCATGCTATCGGAAGGATCTCAGGTTTGGTATTAGAAGCATTGAGATATCACATCTCATGCTATCAGAATGGTCTCAGGATTGGAATCGGAAGGAGTTGGATATCACATCTCATGCTAAAGGGAGGGTCTCAGGTTTGGAAGGGGAAGGATTTGGATATCACATCTCATGTTATCGTAAGGATCTCAGGTTTGGTATTAGAAGTATTGAGATATCACATCTCATGCTATAGGAATGGTCTCAGGATTGGAATGGGAAGGACTTGGATATCACATCTCATGCTATAGGGAGGTCTCAAGTTTGATATTAGAAGCATTGAGATATCACATCTCATGCTATAGGAAGGGTCTCAGGATTGGAATGGAAGGAGTTGGATATCACATCTCATGTTTTAGGAAGGATCTCAGGTTTGGTATTAGAAGCATTGAGACATCACATCTCATGCTATAGGAAGGGTCTCAGGATTGGAATGGGAAGGAGTTGGATATCACATCTCATGCTATATGAAGGGTCTCAGGTTTGGTATAAGCATTGAGATATCACATCTCATGCTATAGGAAGGGTCTCAGGATTGGAATGGGAAGGAGTTGTATATGACATCTCATGCCGTAGGAAGGGTCTCAGGTTTGGTATAAGCATTGAGATATCACATCTCTGCTATCGGAAGGGTCTCAGGATTGGAATGGGAAGGAGTTGGATATCCCATCTCATGTTATAGGAAGAGTCTCAGGTTTGGTATTAGAAGCATTGAGATATCACATCTCATGCTATAGGAAGGGTCTCAGGATTGGAATGGGAAGGAGTTGGATATCACATCTCATGCTATAGGAAGGGTCTCAGGTTTGGTATAAGCAGTGAGATATCACATCCCATGCTATAGGAACTGTCTTAGGATTGGAATGGGAAGAAGTTGGATATCACATCTCATGTTATAGGAAGGATCTCAGGTTTGGTATAAGCATTGAGATATCACATCTCTGTTATCGGAAGGGTCTCAGGATTGGAATGTGAGGGAGTTGGATATTCCCATCTCATGTTATAGGAAGGGTCTCAGGTTTGGTATTAGAAGCATTGAGATATCACATCTCATGCTATAGGAAGGGTCTCAGGATTGGAATGGGAAGGAGTTGGATATCACATCTCATGCTATAGGAAGGGTCTCAGGTTTGGTATAAGCAGTGAGATATCACATCTCATGCTATAGGAACTGTCTCAGGATTGGAATGGGAAGAAGTTGGATATCACATCTCATGTTTTAGGAAGGATCTCAGGTTTGGTATTAGAAGCATTGAGACATCACATCTCATGCTATAGGAAGGGTCTCAGGATTGGAATGGGAAGGAGTTGGATATCACATCTCATGCTATATGAAGGGTCTCAGGTTTGGTATAAGCATTGAGATATCACATCTCATGCTATAGGAAGGGTCTCAGGATTGGAATGGGAAGGAGTTGTATATGACATCTCATGCCGTAGGAAGGGTCTCAGGTTTGGTATAAGCATTGAGATATCACATCTCTGCTTTCGGAAGGGTCTCAGGATTGGAATGGGAAGGAGTTGGATATCCCATCTCATGTTATAGGAAGAGTCTCAGGTTTGGTATTAGAAGCATTGAGATATCACATCTCATGCTATAGGAAGGGTCTCAGGATTGGAATGGGAAGGAGTTGGATATCACATCTCATGCTATAGGAAGGGTCTCAGGTTTGGTATAAGCAGTGAGATATCACATCTCATGCTATAGGAACTGTCTCATGATTGGAATGGGAAGAAGTTGGATATCACATCTCATGTTATAGGAAGGATCTCAGGTTTGGTATAAGCATTGAGATATCACATCTCTGTTATCGGAAGGGTCTCAGGATTGGAATGTGAGGGAGTTGGATATTCCCATCTCATGTTATAGGAAGGGTCTCAGGTTTGGTATTAGAAGCATTGAGATATCACATCTCATGCTATAGGAAGGGTCTCAGGATTGGAATGGGAAGGACTTGGATATCACATCTCATGCTATAGGGAGGGTCTCAGGATTGGAATGGGAAGGAGTTGGATATCACATCTCATGATAAAGGAAGGGTCTAAGGTTTGGAAGGGGAAGGATTTGGATATCACATCTCATTTTATAGGACGGGTCTCAGGTTTGGTATTAGAAGCATTGAGATATCAAGTCTCATGGTATAGGAAGGGTCTCAGAATTGGAATGGGAAGGAGTTGGATATCACATCTCATTCTATAGGAAGGGTCTCAGGATTGGAATGGGAAGGAGTTTGATATCACATCTCATGCCATAGTATGGGTCTCAGGTTTGGTAGAAGCATTGGGATATCACATCTCATGCTATCGGAAGGTTATCAGGATTGGATTTGGAAGGAGTTGGATATCCCATCTCATGCGACAGGAAGGGTCTCAGGTTGGAATGGGAAGGAGTTGGATATCACATCTCATGTTGTAGGAAGGGTCTCAGGATTGGAATGGGAAGGACTTGGATATCACATCTCATGCTATAGGTAGGCTCTCAGGTTTGGAAGGGGAAAGAGTTGGATATCACATTTCATGTTAGAGGTAGGATCTCAGGTTTGGTATTAGAGGCATTGAGATATCACATCTCATGCTATCAGAAGGGTCTCAGGATTGGAATGGGAAGGAGTTGGATATCACATCTCATGCTAAAGGGAGGGTCTCAGGTTTGGAAGGAGAAGGATTTGGATATCACATCTCATGTTATAGGAAGGATCTCAGGTTTGGTATTAGAAGCATTGAGATATCACATCTCAGGCTATCGGAAGGATCTCAGGTTTGGTATTAGAAGCATTGAGATATCACATCTCATGCTATCAGAAGGGTCTTAGGATTGGAATGGGAGGAAGTTGGATATCACATCTCATGCTAAAGAGAGGGTCTCAGGTTTGGAAGGGGAAGGATTTGGATATCACATCTTATGTTATCGGAAGGATCTCAGGTTTGGTATTAGAAGTATTGAGATATCACATCTCATGCTATAGGAAGGGTCTCAGGATTGGAATGGGATGGAGTTGGATATCACATCTCAAGCTATAGGAAGGGTCTCAGGTTTGGTATATGCATTGAGATATCACATCTCATGCTATAGGAAGGGTCTCAGGATTGGAATGGGAAGGAGTTGGATATCACATCTCATGTTATAGGAAAGATTTCAGGTTTGGTATTAGAAGCATTGAGACATCACATCTCATGTTATAGGAAGGGTCTCAGGATTAGAATGGGAAGAAGTTGGATATCACATCTCATGCTATAGGAAGGGTCTCAGGTTTGGCATAAGCATTGAGATATCACATCTCATGCTATAGGAAGGGTCTCAGGATTGGAATGGGAAGGAGTTGTATATGACATCTCATGCCATAGGAAGGGTCTCAGGTTTGGTATAAGCATTGAGATATCACATCACATGCTATAGGAAGGGTCTCAGGATTGGAATGGGAAGGACTTGGATATCACATCTCATGCTATCAGAAGGGTCTCAGGATTGGAATGGGAAGGAGTTGGATATCACATCTCATGTTATAGGAAGGATCTCAGGTTTGGTATTAGAAGCATTGAGATATCACATCTCATGCTATCGGAAGTATCTCAGGTTTGGTATTAGAGGCATTGAAATATTACATCTCATGCTATCATAAGGGTCTCAGGATTGGAATGGGAAGGAGTTGGATATCACATCTCATGCTAAAGGGAGGGTCTCAGGTTTGGAAGGGGAAGGATTTGAATATCACATCACATGTTATAGGAAGGATCTCAGGTTTGGTATTAGAAGCATTGAGATATCACATCTCATGCTATCGGAATGGTCTCAGGATTGGAATGGGAAGGAGTTGGATATCACATCTCATGCTATAGGAAGGGTCTCAGGTTTGGAACGGGAAGGAGTTGGATATCACATCTCATGTTATAGGAAAGATCTCAGGTTTGGTATTAGAAGCATTGAGACATCACATCACTGCAATCGGAAGTGTCTCAGGATTGGGATGGGAAGGCGTTGGATATCACATCTCATGTTATAGGAAAGATCTCAGGTTTGGTATTAGAAGCATTGAGACATCACATCTCATGTTATAGGAAGGGTCTCAGAATTGGAATGGGAAGAAGTTGGATATCACATCTCATGCTATAGGAAGGGTCTCAGTTTGGTATAAGCATTGAGATATCACATCTCATGCTATAGGAAGGGTCTCAGGATTGGAATGGGAAGGAGTTGTATATGACATCTCATGCCATAGGAAGGGTCTCAGGTTTGGTATAAGCATTGAGATATCACATCACATGCTATAGGCAGGGTCTCAGGTTTGGAAAGGGAAGGAGTTGGATATCACATTTCATGTTAGAGGTAGGATCTCAGGTTTGGTATTAGAGGCATTGAGATATCACATCTCATGCTATCAGAAGGGTCTCAGGATTGGAATGGGAAGGAGTTGGATATCACATCTCATGCTAAAGGGAGGGTCTCAGGTTTGGAAGGGGAAGGATTTGGATATCACATCTCATGTTATAGGAAGGATCTCAGGTTTTGTATTAGAAGCATTGAGATATCACATCTCATGCTATCGGAAGTATCTCAGGTTTGGTATTAGAGGCATTGAGATATCACATCTCATGCTATCGTAAGGGTCTCAGGATTGGAATGGGAAGGAGTTGGATATCACATCTCATGCTAAAGGGAGGGTCTCAGGTTTGGAAGGGGAAGGATTTGAATATCACATCACATGTTATAGGAAGGATCTCAGGTTTGGTATTAGAAGCATTGAGATATCACATCTCATGCTATAGGAAGGGTCTCAGGTTTGGAACGGGAAGGAGTTGGATATCACATCTCATGTTTGAGGAAAGATCTCAGGTTTGGTATTAGAAGCATTGAGACATCACATCTCTGCAATCAGAAGTGTCTCAGGATTATGATGGGAAGGAGTTGGATATCACATCTCATGTTATAGGAAAGATCTCAGGTTTGGTATTAGAAGCATTGAGACATCACATCTCATGTTATAGGAAGGGTCTCATGATTGGAATGGGAAGAAGTTGGATATCACATCTCATGCTATAGGAAGGGTCTCAGGTTTGGTAGAAGAATTGAGATATCACATCTCATGCTATAGGAACGGTCTCAGGATTGGAATGGGAAGGACTTGGATATCCCATCTCATGCTATAGGCAGGGTCTCAGGTTTGAAAAGGGAAGGAGTTGGATGTCACATCTCATGTTATAGGAAGAGTCTCAGGTTTGGTATTAGAGGCATTGAGATATCACATCTCATGCTATCCGAAGGGTCTCAGGATTGGAATGGGAAGGAGTTGGATATCACATCTCATGCTAAAGGGAGGGTCTCAGGTTTGGCAGGGGAAGGATTTGGATATCACATCTCATGTTATAGGAAGGATCTCAGGTTTGGTATTAGAAGCATTGAGATATCACATCTCATGCTATCGGAAGTATCTCAGGTTTGGTATTAGAGGCATTGAGATATCACATCTCATGCTATCATAAGGGTCTCAGGATTGGAATGGGAAGGAGTTGGATATCACATCTCATGCTAAAGGGAGGGTCTCAGGTTTGGAAGGGGAAGGATTTGAATATCACATCACATGTTATAGGAAGGATCTCAGGTTTGGTATTAGAGGCTTTGAGATATCACATCTCATGCTATCGGAAGGGTCTCAGGATCGGAATGGGAAGGAGTTGGATATCACATCTCATGCTATAGGAAGGGTCTCAGGTTTGGAACGGGAAGGAGTTGGATATCACATCTCATGTTATAGGAAGGGTCTCAGGTTTGGTATAAGCATTGAGATATCACATCTCTGCAATCGGAAGTGTCTCAGGATTGGAACGGGAAGGAGTTGGATATCCCATCTCATGTTATAGGACTGGTCTCAGGTTTGGTATTAGAAGCATTGAGATATCACATCGCATGCTGTAGGAAGGGTCTCAGGTTTGGAATGGGAAGGAATTGGATATCACATCTCATGTCATAGGAAGGATCTCAGGTTTGGAATTAGAAGCATTGAGATATCACATCTCATGCTATAGGAATGGTCTCAGGATTGGAATGGGAAGGAGTTGGATATTACATTCTTGCTATGGGAAGGGTCTCATGTTTGGAATTGGAAGGAGTTGGATATCACATATGCTATAGGAAGGGTCTCAGGTTTGGAATGGGAAGGAGTTGGATATCACATCTCATGTTATAGGAAGGGTCTCAGGTTTGGTATAAGCATTGAGATATCACATCTCTGCTATCGGAAGTGTCTCAGGATTGGAATGGGAAGGAGTTGGATATCCCATCTCATGTTATAGGACGGGTCTCAGGTTTGTTATTAGAATCATTGAGATATCATATTGCATGCTATAGGAAGGGTCTAAGGATTGGAATGGGAAGGACTTGGATATCACATCTCATGCTATAGGTAGGCTCTCAGGTTTGGAAAGGGAAGGAGTTGGATATCACATTTCATGTTAGAGGAAGGATCTCAGGTTTGGTATTAGAGGCATTGAGATATCACATCTCATGCTATAGGAAGGGTCTCAGGATTGGAATGGGAAGGAGTTGGATATCACATCTCATGCTATAGGAAGGGTCTCAGGTTTGGTATAAGCATTGAGATATCACATCTCATGCTATAGGAAGGGTCTCAGGATTGGAATGGGAAGGATATCTATATGACATCTCATGCCATAGGAAGGGTCTCAGGTTTGGTATAAGCATTGAGATATCACATCTCTGCTTTTGGAAGGGTCTCAGGATTGGAATCGGAAGGAGTTGGATATCCCATCTCATGTTATAGGAAGAGTCTCAGGTTTGGTATTAGAAGCATTGAGATATCACATCTCATGCTATAGGAAGTGTCTCAGGATTGGAATGGGAAGGAATTGGATATCACATCTCATGCTATAGGGAGGGTCTCAAGTTTGATATTAGAAGCATTGAGATATCACATCTCATGCTATAGGAAGGGTCTCAGGATTGGAATGGAAGGAGTTGGATATCACATCTCATGTTATAGGAAGGATCTCAGGTTTGGTATTAGAAGCATTGAGACATCACATCTCATGCTATAGGAAGGGTCTCAGGATTGTAATGGGAAGGAGTTGGATATCACATCTCATGCTATATGAAGGGTCTCAGGTTTGGTATAAGCATTGAGATATCACATCTCATGCTATAGGAAGGGTCTCAGGATTGGAATGGGAAGGAGTTGTATATGACATCTCATGCCGTAGGAAGGGTCTCAGGTTTGGTATAAGCATTGAGATATCACATCTCTGCTATCGGAAGGGTCTCAGGATTGGAATGGGAAGGAGTTGGATATCCCATCTCATGTTATAGGACGGGTCTCAGGTTTGTTATTAGAATCATTGAGATATCATATTGCATGCTATAGGAAGGGTCTAAGGATTGGAATTGGAAGGACTTGGATATCACATCTCATGCTATAGGTAGGCTCTCAGGTTTGGAAAGGGAAGGAGTTGGATATCACATTTCATGTTAGAGGAAGGATCTCAGGTTTGGTATTAGAGGCATTGAGATATCACATCTCATGCTATAGGAAGGGTCTCAGGATTGGAATGGGAAGGAGTTAGATATCACATCTCATGCTATAGGAAGGGTCTCAGGTTTGGTATAAGCATTGAGATATCACATCTCATGCTATAGGAAGGGTCTCAGGATTGAAATGGGAAGGATATGTATATGACATCTCATGCCATAGGAAGGGTCTCAGGTTTGGTATAAGCATTGAGATATCACATCTGTGCTTTTGGAAGGGTCTCAGGATTGGAATGGGAAGGAGTTGGATATCCCATCTCATGTTATAGGAAGAGTCTCAGGTTTGGTATTAGAAGCATTGAGATATCACATCTCATGCTATAGGAAGTGTCTCAGGATTGGAATGGGAAGGAGTTGGATATCACATCTCATGCTATATGAAGGGTCTCAGGTTTGGTATAAGCATTGAGATATCACATCTCATGCTATAGGAAGGGTCTCAGGATTGGAATGGGAAGGAGTTGTATATGTCATCTCATGCCGTAGGAAGGGTCTCAGGTTTGGTATAAGCATTGAGATATCACATCTCTGCTATCGTAAGGGTCTCAGGATTGGAATGGGAAGGAGTTGGATATCCCATCTCATGTTATAGGAAGAGTCTCAGGTTTGGTATTAGAAGCATTGAGATATCACATCTCATGCTATAGGAAGGGTCTCAGGATTGGAATGGGAAGGAGTTGGATATCACATCTCATGCTATAGGAAGGGTCTCAGGTTTGGTATAAGCATTGAGATATCACATCTCATGCTATAGGAAGGGTCTCAGGATTGGAATGGGAAGGAGTTGGATATCACATCTCATGTTATAGGAAGGATCTCAGGTTTGGTATTAGAAGCATTGAGACATCACATCTCATGCTATAGGAAGGGTCTCAGGATTGGAATGGGAAGGAGTTGTATATGACATCTCATGCCGTAGGAAGGGTCTCAGGTTTGGTATAAGCATTGAGATATCACATCTCTGCTATCGGAAGGGTCTCAGGATTGGAATGGGAAGGAGTTGGATATCCCATCTCATGTTATAGGAAGGGTCTCATGATTGGAATGGGAAGGACTTGGATATCACATCTCATGCTATAGGAAGGCTCTCAGGTTTGGAAGGGGAAAGAGTTGGATATCACATTTCATGTTAGAGGTAGGATCTCAGGTTTGGTATTAGAGGCATTGAGATATCACATCTCATGCTATCAGAAGGGTCTCAGGATTGGAATGGGAAGGAGTTGGATATCACATCTCATGCTAAAGGGAGGGTCTCAAGTTTGGAAGGGGAAGGATTTGGATATCACATCTCATGTTATAGGAAGGATCTCAGGTTTGGTATTAGAAGCATTGAGATATCACATCTCATGCTATCAGAAGGGTCTCAGGATAGGAATGGGAAGGAGTTGGATATCACATCTCATGCTAAAGGGAGGGTCTCAGGTTTGGAAGGGGAAGGATTTGGATATCACATCTCATGTTATCGGAAGGATCTCAGGTTTGGTATTAGAAGTATTGAGATATCACATCTCATGCTATAGGAAGGGTCTCAGGATTGGAATGGGAACGAGTTGGATATCACATCTCATGCTAAAGGAAGGGTCTCAGGTTTGGTAGAAGCATTGAGATATCACATCTCATGCTATAGGAAGGGTCTCAGGATTGGAATGGGAAGGACTTAGATATCACATATCATGCTATAGGGAGAGTCTCAGTTTTGATATTAGAAGCATTGAGATATCACATCTCATGCTATCGGAAGTGTCTCAGGATTGGAATGGGAAGGAGCTGGATATCACATCTCATGCTAAAGGAAGGGTCTCATGTTTGGAACGGGAAGGAGTTGGATATCACATCTCATGTTATAGGAAGGGTCTCAGGTTGGTATAAGCATTGAGATATCACATCTCTGCTATCGGAAGGGTCTCAGGATTGGAATGGGAAGGAGTTGGATATCCCATCTCATGTTATAGGACGGGTCTCAGGTTTGTTATTAGAATCATTGAGATATCATATTGCATGCTGTAGGAAGGGTCTAAGGATTGGAATGGGAAGGACTTGGATATCATATCTCATGCTATAGATAGGCTCTCAGGTTTGGAAAGGGAAGGAGTTGGATATCACATTTCATGTTAGAGGAAGGATCTCAGGTTTGGTATTAGAGGCATTGAGATATCACATCTCATGCTATAGGAAGGGTCTCAGGTTGGAATTGGAAGGAGTTGGATATCACATCTCATGTTATAGGAAGGGTCTCAGGATTGGAATGGGAAGGACTTGGATATCACATCTCATGCTATAGGAAGGCTCTCAGGTTTGGAAGGGGAAAGAGTTGGATATCACATTTCATGTTAGAGGTAGGATCTCAGGTTTGGTATTAGAGGCAATGAGATATCACATCTCATGCTATCAGAAGGGTCTCAGGATTGGAATGGGAAGGAGTTGGATTTCACATCTCATGCTAAAGGGAGGGTCTCAGGTTTGGAAGGGGAAGGATTTGGATATCACATCTCATGTTATAGGAAGGATCTCAGGTTTGGTATTAGAAGCATTGAGATATCACATCTCATGCTATCGGAAGGATCTCAGGTTTGGTATTAGAAGCATTGAGATATCACATCTCATGCTATCAGAAGGTTCTCAGGATTGGAATGGGAAGGAGTTGGATATCCCATCTCATGCTAAAGGGAGGGTCTCAGGTTTGGAAGGGGAAGGATTTGGATATCACATCTCATGTTATCGGAAGGATCTCAGGTTTGGTATTAGAAGTATTGAGATATCACATCTCATGCTATAGGAAGGGTCTCAGGATTGGAATGGGAAGGAGTTGGATATCACATCTCATGTTATAGGACGGGTCTCAGGATTGTTATTAGAATCATTGAGATATCATATTGCATGCTGTAGGAAGGGTCTCATGATTGGAATGGGAAGGACTTGGATATCACATCTCATGCTATAGGAAGGCTCTCAGGTTTGGAAGGGGAAAGAGTTGGATATCACATTTCATGTTAGAGGTAGGATCTCAGGTTTGGTATTAGAGGCATTGAGATATCACATCTCATGCTATCAGAAGGGTCTCAGGATTGGAATGGGAAGGAGTTGGATATCACATCTCATGCTAAAGGGAGGGTCTCAGGTTTGGAAGGGGAAGGATTTGGATATCACATCTCATGTTATAGGAAGGATCTCAGGTTTGGTATTAGAAGTATTGAGATATCACATCTCATGCTATAGGAAGGGTCTCAGGATTGGAATGGGAACGAGTTGGATATCACATCTCATGCTAAAGGAAGGGTCTCAGGTTTGGTAGAAGCATTGAGATATCACATCTCATGCTATAGGAAGGGTCTCAGGATTGGAATGGGAAGGACTTAGATATCACATATCATGCTATAGGGAGGGTCTCAGTTTTGATATTAGAAGCATTGAGATATCACATCTCATGCTATCGGAAGTGTCTCAGGATTGGAATGGGAAGGAGCTGGATATCACATCTCATGCTAAAGGAAGGGTCTCAGGTTTGGAACGGGAAGGAGTTGGATATCACATCTCATGTTATAGGAAGGGTCTCATGTTGGTATAAGCATTGAGATATCACATCTCTGCTATCGGAAGTGTCTCAGGATTGGAATGGGAAGGAGTTGGATATCCCATCTCATGTTATAGGACGGGTCTCAGGTTTGTTATTAGAATCATTGAGATATCATATTGCATGCTGTAGGAAGGGTCTAAGGATTGGAATGGGAAGGACTTGGATATCACATCTCATGCTATAGATAGGCTCTCAGGTTTGGAAAGGGAAGGAGTTGGATATCACATTTCATGTTAGAGGAAGGACCTCAGGTTTGGTATTAGAGGCATTGAGATATCACATCTCATGCTATAGGAAGGGTCTCAGGTTGGAATTGGAAGGAGTTGGATATCACATCTCATGTTATAGATAGGCTCTCAGGTTTGGAAAGGGAAGGAGTTGGATATCACATTTCATGTTAGAGGAAGGACCTCAGGTTTGGTATTAGAGGCATTGAGATATCACAACTCATGCTATAGGAAGGCTCTCAGGTTTGGAAGGGGAAAGAGTTGGATATCACATTTCATGTTAGAGGTAGGATCTCAGGTTTGGTATTAGAGGCAATGAGATATCACATCTCATGCTATCGGAAGGATCTCAGGTTTGGTATTAGAAGCATTGAGATATCACATCTCATGCTATCAGAAGGTTCTCAGGATTGGAATGGGAAGGAGTTGGATATCCCATCTCATGCTAAAGGGAGGGTCTCAGGTTTGGAAGGGGAAGGATTTGGATATCACATCTCATGTTATAGGAATGATCTCAGGTTTGGTATTAGAAGCATTGAGATATCACATCTCATGCTATCGGAAGGATCTCAGGTTTGGTATTAGAAGCATTGAGATATCACATCTCATGCTATCAGAAGGTTCTCAGGATTGGAATGGGAAGGAGTTGGATATCCCATCTCATGCTAAAGGGAGGGTCTCAGGTTTGGAAGGGGAAGGATTTGGATATCACATCTCATGTTATCGGAAGGATCTCAGGTTTGGTATTAGAAGTATTGAGATATCACATCTCATGCTATAGGAAGGGTCTCAGGATTGGAATGGGAAGGAGTTGGATATCACATCTCATGCTAAAGGAAGGGTCTCAGGTTTGGTAGAAGCATTGAGATATCACATATCATGCTATAGGAAGGGTCTCAGGATTGGAATGGGAAGGACTTAGATATCACATATCATGCTATAGGGAGGGTCTCAGTTTTGATATTAGAAGCATTGAGATATCACATCTCATGCTATCGGAAGTGTCTCAGGATTGGAATGGGAAGGAGCTGGATATCACATCTCATGCTAAAGGAAGGGTCTCAGGTTTGGAACGGGAAGGAGTTGGATATCCGATCTCATGTTATAGGAAGGGTCTCAGGTTTGGTATAAGCATTGAGATATCACAAATCTGCTATCGGAAGTGTCTCAGGATTGGAATGGGAAGGAGTTGGATATCCCATCTCATGTTATAGGACGGGTCTCAGAATTGTTATTAGAATCATTGAGATATCATATTGCATGCTGTAGGAAGGGTCTAAGGATTGGAATGGGAAGGACTTGGATATCACATCTCATGCTATGGATAGGCTCTCAGGTTTGGAAAGGGAAGGAGTTGGATATCACATTTCATGTTAGAGGAAGGATCTCAGGTTTGGTATTAGAGGCATTGAGATATCACATCTCATGCTATAGGAAGGGTCTCAGGATTGGAATGGGAAGGAGTTGGATATCACATCTCATGTTATAGGAAGGGTCTCAGGTTTGGTATAAGAATTGAGATATCATATCTCATGCTATAGGAAGGATCTCAGGATTGGAATGGAAGGAGTTGGATATCACATCTCATGTTATAGGAAGGATCTCAGGTTTGGTATTAGAAGCATTGAGACATCACATCTCATGCTATAGGAAGTGTCTCAGGATTGGAATGGGAAGGACTTGGATATCACATCTCATGCTATGGGGAGTGTCTCAAGTTTGAGTTTAGAAGCATTGAGATGTCACATCTCATGCTATAGGAAGGGTCTCAAACCTGAGACCCATACTATGGCATGAGATGTGATATCAAACTCCTTCCCATTCTAATCCTGAGACCCTTCCTATAGCTTGAGATGTGATATCCAACTCCTTCCCATTCCAATTCTGAGACCCTTCCTATACCATGAGACTTGATATCTCAATGCTTCTAATACCAAACCTGAGACCCGTCCTATAACATGAGATGTGATATCCAAATCCTTCCCCTTCCAAACCTTAGACCCTTCCTTTATCATGAGATGTGATATCCAACTCCTTCCCATTCCAATCTTGAGACCCTTCCGATATCATGAAATGTGATATCTCAATGCTTCTAATATCAAACTTGAGACCCTCCCTATAGCATGAGATGTGATATCCAAGTCCCTCCCATTCCAATCCTGAGACCCTTCCTATAGCATGAGATGTGATATCTCAATGCTTCTAATACCAAACCTGAGACCCTTCCTATAACATGAGATGGGAATATCCAACTCCTTCCCATTCCAATCCTGAGACCCTTCCGATAGCAGAGATGTGATATCTCAATGCTTATACCAAACCTGAGATCCTTCTATAACATGAGATGTGATATCCAACTCCTTCCCATTCCAATCCTGAGACACTTCCTATAGCATATGTGATATCTCACTGCTTATACCAAACCTGAGACCCGTCCTATAGCTTGAGATGTGATATCCAACTCCTTCCCATTCCAATCCTGAGACCCTTCCTATAGCATGAGATGTGATATCTCACTGCTTATACCAAACCTGAGACCCTTCCCATAGCATGAGATGTGATATCCAACTCCTTCCCATTCCAATCCTGAGACCCTTCCTATAGCATGAGATGTGATATCTCAATGCTTCTAATATCAAACTTGAGACCCTACCTATAGCATGAGATGTGATATCCAAGTCCTTCCCATTCCAATCCTGAGACACTTCCTATAGCATGAGATGTGATATCTCAATGCTTCTAATACCAAACCCGAGACTCTTCCTATAACATGAGATGGGATATCCAACTCCTTCCCATTCCAATCCTGAGACCCTTTTGATAGCAGAGATGTGATATCTCAATGTTTATACCAAACCTGAGACCCTTCCTACGGCATGAGATGTCATATTCAACTCCTTCCCATTCCAATCATGAGACCCTTCCTATAGCATGAGATGTGATATCCAACTCCTTCCCATTCCAATCCTGAGACCCTTCCTATAGCATGAGATGTGATATCTCAATGCTTATACCAAACCTGAGACCCTTCCTATAGCATGAGATGTGATATCCAACTCCTTCACGTTCCAAACCTGAGACCCTTCCTTTAGCATGAGATGTGATATCCAGCTCCTTCCCATTCCAATCCTGAGACACTTCCGATAGCATGAGATGTGATATCTCAATGCTTCTAATATCAAAACTGAGACCCTCCCTATAGCATGATATGTGATATCTAAGTCCTTCCCATTCCAATCCTGAGACCCTTCCTATAGCATGAGATGTGATATCTCAATGCTTCTACCAAACCTGAGACCCTTCCTTTAGCATGAGATGTGATATCCAACTCCTTCCCATTCCAATCCTGAGACCCTTCCTATAGCATGAGATGTGATATCTCAATACTTCTAATACCAAACCTGAGATCCTTCTGATAACATGAGATGTGATATCTCAATACTTCTAATACCAAACCTGAGATCCATCCTATAACATGAGATGTGATATCCAAATCCTTCGCCTTCCAAACCTGAGACCCTCCCTTTAGCATGAGATGTGATATCCAACTCCTTCCCATTCCAATCCTGAGACCCTTCTGATAGCATAAGATATGATATCTCAATGCTTCTATACCAAACCTAAGATCCTTCCGATAGCATGAGATGTGATATCTCAATACTTCTAATACCAAACCTGAGATCCTTCCTATAACATGAGATGTGATATCCAAATCCTTATCTTCCAAACCTGAGACCCTCCCTTTAGCATGAGATGTGATATCCAACTCCTTCCCATTCCAATCCTGAGACTCTTCTGATAGCATAAGATATGATATCTCAATGCTTCTATACCAAACCTGAGATCCTTCTGATAGCATGAGATGTGATATCTCAATACTTCTAATACCAAACCTGAGATCCTACCTCTAACATGAAATGTGATATCCAACTCTTTCCCCTTGCAAACCTGAGAGCCTTCCTGTAGCATGAGATGTGATATCCAAGTCCTTCCCATTCCAATCCTGAGACCCTTCCTATAGCATGAGATGTGATGTCTCAATGCTTCTAATACCAAACCTGAGATCGTTCCTATAACATGAGATGTGATATCCAACTCCTTCCATTCCAATCCTGAGACCCTTCCTATAGCATGAGATGTGATATCTCAATGATTATACCAAACCTGAGACCCTTCCTATAGCATGAGATGTGATATCCAACTCCTTCATGTTCCAAACCTGAGACCCTTCCTTTAGCATGAGATGTGATATCCAGCTCCTTCCCATTCCAATCCTGAGACACTTCCGATAGCATGAGATGTGATATCTCAATGCTTCTAATATCAAAACTGAGACCCTCCCTATAGCATGATATGTGATATCTAAGTCCTTCCCATTCCAATCCTGAGACCCTTCCTATAGCATGAGATGTGATATCTCAATGCTTCTACCAAACCTGAGACCCTTCCTTTAGCATGAGATGTGATATCCAACTCCTTCCCATTCCAATCCTGAGACCCTTCCTATAGCATGAGATGTGATATCTCAATACTTCTAATACCAAACCTGAGATCCTTCCGATAACATGAGATGTGATATCTCAATACTTCTAATACCAAACCTGAGATCCATCCTATAACATGAGATGTGATATCCAAATCCTTCGCCTTCCAAACCTGAGACCCTCCCTTTAGCATGAGATGTGATATCCAACTCCTTCCCATTCCAATCCTGAGACCCTTCTGATAGCATAAGATATGATATCTCAATGCTTCTATACCAAACCTAAGATCCTTCCGATAGCATGAGATGTGATATCTCAATACTTCTAATACCAAACCTGAGATCCTTCCTATAACATGAGATGTGATATCCAAATCCTTATCTTCCAAACCTGAGACCCTCCCTTTAGCATGAGATGTGATATCCAACTCCTTCCCATTCCAATCCTGAGACTCTTCTGATAGCATAAGATATGATATCTCAATGCTTCTATACCAAACCTGAGATCCTTCTGATAGCATGAGATGTGATATCTCAATACTTCTAATACCAAACCTGAGATCCTACCTCTAACATGAAATGTGATATCCAACTCATTCCCCTTGCAAACCTGAGAGCCTTCCTGTAGCATGAGATGTGATATCCAAGTCCTTCCCATTCCAATCCTGAGACCCTTCCTATAACATGAGATGTGATATCCAACTCCTCCCCATTCCAACCTGAGACCCTTCCTATAGCATGAGATGGGATATCCAACTCCTTCCAAATCCAATCCCGATACCCTTCCGATAGCATGAGATGTGATATCCCAATGCTTCTACCAAACCTGAGACCCATACTATGGCATGAGATGTGATATCAAACTCCTTCCCATTCTAATCCTGAGACCCTTCCTATAGCTTGAGATGTGATATCCAACTCCTTCCCATTCCAATTCTGAGACCCTTCCTATACCATGAGACTTGATATCTCAATGCTTCTAATACCAAACCTGAGACCCGTCCTATAACATGAGATGTGATATCCAAATCCTTCCCCTTCCAAACCTTAGACCCTTCCTTTATCATGAGATGTGATATCCAACTCCTTCCCATTCCAATCTTGAGACCCTTCCGATATCATGAAATGTGATATCTCAATGCTTCTAATATCAAACTTGAGACCCTCCCTATAGCATGAGAAGTGATATCCAAGTCCTTCCCATTCCAATCCTGAGACCCTTCCTATAGCATGAGATGTGATATCTCAATGCTTCTAATACCAAACCTGAGACCCTTCCTATAACATGAGATGGGAATATCCAACTCCTTCCCATTCCAATCCTGAGACCCTTCCGATAGCAGAGATGTGATATCTCAATGCTTATACCAAACCTGAGATCCTTCCTATAACATGAGATGTGATATCCAACTCCTTCGCTTTCCAATCCTGAGACACTTCCTATAGCATGAGATGTGATATCTCACTGCTTATACCAAACCTGAGACCCGTCCTATAGCATGAGATGTGATATCCAACTCCTTCCCATTCCAATCCTGAGACCCTTCCTATAGCATGAGATGTGATATCTCAATGCTTCTAATATCAAACTTGAGACCCTCCCTATAGCATGAGATGTGATACCCAAGTCCTTCCCATTCCAATCCTGAGACCCTTCCTATAGCATGAGATGTGATATCTCAATGCTTCTAATACCAAACCTGAGACTCTTCCTATAACATGAGATGGGATATCCAACTCCTTCCCATTCCAATCCTGAGACCCTTTTGATAGCAGAGATGTGATATCTCAATGTTTATACCAAACCTGAGACCCTTCCTACGGCATGAGATGTCATATTCAACTCCTTCCCATTCCAATCCTGAGACCCTTCCTATAGCATGAGATGTGATATCCAACTCCTTCCCATTCCAATCCTGAGACACTTCCTATAGCATGAGATGTGATGTCTCAATGCTTCTAATACCAAACCTGAGATCCTTCCTATAACATGAGATGTGATATCCAACTCCTTCCATTCCAATCCTGAGACCCTTCCTATAGCATGAGATGTGATATCCAACTCCTTCCCATTCCAATCCTGAGACCCTTCCTATAGCCTGAGATGTGATATCTCAATGCCTCTAATACCAAACCTGAGATCCTTCCTCTAACATGAAATGTGATATCCAACTCCTTCACTTTCCAAACCTGAGAGCCTATCTATAGCATGAGATGTGATATCCAAGTCCTTCCCATTCCAATCCTTAGACCCTTCCTACAGCATGCAATATGATATCTCAATGATTCTAATAAAAAACCTGAGACCCGTCCTATAACATGAGATGGGATATCCAACTCCTTTCCATTCCAATCCTGAGACACTTCCGATAGCAGAGATGTGATATCTCAATGTTTATACCAAACCTGAGACCCTTCCTATAACATGAGATGTGATATCCAACTCCTTCCCGTTCCAAACCTGAGACCCTTCCTTTAGCATGAGATGTGATATCCAGCTCCTTCCCATTCCAATCCTGAGACACTTCCGATAGCATGAGATGTGATATCTCAATGCTTCTAATATCAAAACTGAGACCCTCCCTATAGCATGATATGTGATATCTAAGTCCTTCCCATTCCAATCCTGAGACCCTTCCTATAGCATGAGATGTGATATCTCAATGCTTCTACCAAACCTGAGACCCTTCCTTTAGCATGAGATGTGATATCCAACTCCTTCCCATTCCAATCCTGAGACCCTTCCTATAGCATGAGATGTGATATCTCAATACTTCTAATACCAAACCTGAGATCCTTCCGATAACATGAGATGTGATATCCAAATCCTTCGCCTTCCAAACCTGAGACCCTCCCTTTAGCATGAGATGTGATATCCAACTCCTTCCCATTCCAATCCTGAGACCCTTCTGATAGCATAAGATATGATATCTCAATGCTTCTATACCAAACCTGAGATCCTTCCGATAGCATGAGATGTGATATCTCAATACTTCTAATACCAAACCTGAGATCTTTCCTATAACATGAGATGTGATATCCAAATCCTTATCTTCCAAACCTGAGACCCTCCCTTTAGCATGAGATGTGATATCCAACTCCTTCCCATTCCAATCCTGAGACTCTTCTGATAGCATAAGATATGATATCTCAATGCTTCTATACCAAACCTGAGATCCTTCTGATAGCATGAGATGTGATATCTCAATACTTCTAATACCAAACCTGAGATCCTACCTCTAACATGAAATGTGATATCCAACTCTTTCCCCTTGCAAACCTGAGAGCCTTCCTGTAGCATGAGATGTGATATCCAAGTCCTTCCCATTCCAATCCTGAGACCCTTCCTATAACATGAGATGTGATATCCAACTCCTCCCCATTCCAACCTGAGACCCTTCCTATAGCATGAGATGGGATATCCAACTCCTTCCAAATCCAATCCCGATACCCTTCCGATAGCATGAGATGTGATATCCCAATGCTTCTACCAAACCTGAGACCCATACTATGGCATGAGATGTGATATCAAACTCCTTCCCATTCTAATCCTGAGACCCTTCCTATAGCTTGAGATGTGATATCCAACTCCTTCCCATTCCAATTCTGAGACCCTTCCTATACCATGAGACTTGATATCTCAATGCTTCTAATACCAAACCTGAGACCCGTCCTATAACATGAGATGTGATATCCAAATCCTTCCCCTTCCAAACCTTAGACCCTTCTTTTATCATGAGATGTGATATCCAACTCCTTCCCATTCCAATCTTGAGACCCTTCCGATATCATGAAATGTGATATCTCAATGCTTCTAATATCAAACTTGAGACCCTCCCTATAGCATGAGATGTGATATCCAAGTCCTTCCCATTCCAATCCTGAGACCCTTCCTATAGCATGAGATGTGATATCTCAATGCTTCTAATACCAAACCTGAGACCCTTCCTATAACATGAGATGGGAATATCCAACTCCTTCCCATTCCAATCCTGAGACCCTTCCGATAGCAGAGATGTGATATCTCAATGCTTATACCAAACCTGAGATCCTTCTATAACATGAGATGTGATATCCAACTCCTTCCCATTCCAATCCTGAGACACTTCCTATAGCATATGTGATATCTCACTGCTTATACCAAACCTGAGACCCGTCCTATAGCATGAGATGTGATATCCAACTCCTTCCCATTCCAATCCTGAGACCCTTCCTATAGCATGAGATGTGATATCTCACTGCTTATACCAAACCTGAGACCCTTCCCATAGCATGAGATGTGATATCCAACTCCTTCCCATTCCAATCCTGAGACCCTTCCTATAGCATGAGATGTGATATCTCAATGCTTCTAATATCAAACTTGAGACCCTACCTATAGCATGAGATGTGATATCCAAGTCCTTCCCATTCCAATCCTGAGACACTTCCTATAGCATGAGATGTGATATCTCAATGCTTCTAATACCAAACCTGAGACTCTTCCTATAACATGAGATGGGATATCCAACTCCTTCCCATTCCAATCCTGAGACCCTTTTGATAGCAGAGATGTGATATCTCAATGTTTATACCAAACCTGAGACCCTTCCTACGGCATGAGATGTCATATTCAACTCCTTCCCATTCCAATCCTGAGACCCTTCCTATAGCATGAGATGTGATATCCAACTCCTTCCCATTCCAATCCTGAGACCCTTCCTATAGCATGAGATGTGATGTCTCAATGCTTCTAATACCAAACCTGAGATCGTTCCTATAACATGAGATGTGATATCCAACTCCTTCCATTCCAATCCTGAGACCCTTCCTATAGCATGAGATGTGATATCTCAATGCTTATACCAAACCTGAGACCCTTCCTATAGCATGAGATGTGATATCCAACTCCTTCACGTTCCAAACCTGAGACCCTTTTTTTAGCATGAGATGTGATATCCAGCTCCTTCCCATTCCAATCCTGAGACACTTCCGATAGCATGAGATGTGATATCTCAATGCTTCTAATATCAAAACTGAGACCCTCCCTATAGCATGATATGTGATATCTAAGTCCTTCCCATTCCAATCCTGAGACCCTTCCTATAGCATGAGATGTGATATCTCAATGCTTCTACCAAACCTGAGACCCTTCCTTTAGCATGAGATGTGATATCCAACTCCTTCCCATTCCAATCCTGAGACCCTTCCTATAGCATGAGATGTGATATCTCAATACTTCTAATACCAAACCTGAGATCCTTCCGATAACATGAGATGTGATATCTCAATACTTCTAATACCAAACCTGAGATCCATCCTATAACATGAGATGTGATATCCAAATCCTTCGCCTTCCAAACCTGAGACCCTCCCTTTAGCATGAGATGTGATATCCAACTCCTTCCCATTCCAATCCTGAGACCCTTCTGATAGCATAAGATATGATATCTCAATGCTTCTATACCAAACCTAAGATCCTTCCGATAGCATGAGATGTGATATCTCAATACTTCTAATACCAAACCTGAGATCCTTCCTATAACATGAGATGTGATATCCAAATCCTTATCTTCCAAACCTGAGACCCTCCCTTTAGCATGGGATGTGATATCCAACTCCTTCCCATTCCAATCCTGAGACTCTTCTGATAGCATAAGATATGATATCTCAATGCTTCTATACCAAACCTGAGATCCTTCTGATAGCATGAGATGTGATATCTCAATACTTCTAATACCAAACCTGAGATCCTACCTCTAACATGAAATGTGATATCCAACTCTTTCCCCTTGCAAACCTGAGAGCCTTCCTGTAGCATGAGATGTGATATCCAAGTCCTTCCCATTCCAATCCTGAGACCCTTCCTATAACATGAGATGTGATATCCAACTCCTCCCCATTCCAACCTGAGACCCTTCCTATAGCATGAGATGGGATATCCAACTCCTTCCAAATCCAATCCCGATACCCTTCCGATAGCATGAGATGTGATATCCCGATGCTTCTACCAAACCTGAGACCCATACTATGGCATGAGATGTGATATCAAACTCCTTCCCATTCTAATCCTGAGACCCTTCCTATAGCTTGAGATGTGATATCCAACTCCTTCCCATTCCAATTCTGAGACCCTTCCTATACCATGAGACTTGATATCTCAATGCTTCTAATACCAAACCTGAGACCCGTCCTATAACATGAGATGTGATATCCAAATCCTTCCCCTTCCAAACCTTAGACCCTTCCTTTATCATGAGATGTGATATCCAACTCCTTCCCATTCCAATCTTGAGACCATTCCGATAACATGAAATGTGATATCTCAATGCTTCTAATATCAAACTTGAGACCCTCCCTATAGCATGAGAAGTGATATCCAAGTCCTTCCCATTCCAATCCTGAGACCCTTCCTATAGCATGAGATGTGATATCTCAATGCTTCTAATACCAAACCTGAGACCCTTCCTATAACATGAGATGGGAATATCCAACTCCTTCCCATTCCAATCCTGAGACCCTTCCGATAGCAGAGATGTGATATCTCAATGCTTATACCAAACCTGAGATCCTTCCTATAACATGAGATGTGATATCCAACTCCTTCGCATTCCAATCCTGAGACACTTCCTATAGCATGAGATGTGATATCTCACTGCTTATACCAAACCTGAGACCCGTCCTATAGCATGAGATGTGATATCCAACTCCTTCCCATTCCAATCCTGAGACCCTTCCTATAGCATGAGATGTGATATCTCAATGCTTCTAATATCAAACTTGAGACCCTCCCTATAGCATGAGATGTGATACCCAAGTCCTTCCCATTCCAATCCTGAGACCCTTCCTATAGCATGAGATGTGATATCTCAATGCTTCTAATACCAAACCTGAGACTCTTCCTATAACATGAGATGGGATATCCAACTCTTTCCCATTCCAATCCTGAGACCCTTCCAAAAGCAGAGATGTGATATCTCAATGCTTATACCAAACCTGAGACCCTTCCTATGGCATGAGATGTCATATACATATCCTTCCCATTCCAATCCTGAGACCCTTCCTATAGCATGAGATGTGATATCTCAATGCTTATACCAAACCTGAGACCCTTCCTATAGCATGAGATGTGATATCCAACTCCTTCCCATTCCAATCCTGAGACCCTTCCTATAGCATGAGATGTGATATCTCAATGCCTCTAATACCAAACCTGAGATCC
This sequence comes from Ambystoma mexicanum, assembly GCF_040938575.1. Lineage (NCBI taxonomy): Eukaryota > Metazoa > Chordata > Amphibia > Caudata > Ambystomatidae > Ambystoma > Ambystoma mexicanum. The sequence continues at coordinate 156,848 of NW_027182328.1, read as the reverse complement.
TTCCTCTAACATGAAATGTGATATCCAACACCTTCCCTTTCCAAACCTGAGAGCCTACCTATAGCTTGAGATGTGATATCCAAGTCCTTCCCATTCCAATCCTTAGACCCTTCCTACAGCATGCAATATCATATCTCAATGATTCTAATAACAAACCTGAGACCCGTCCTATAACATGAGATGGGATATCCAAATCCTTCCCCTTCCAAACCTTAGACCCTTCCTTTATCATGAGATGTGATATCCAACTCCTTCCCATTCCAATCTTGAGACCCTTCCGATAACATGAAATGTGGTATCTCAATGCTTCTAATATCAAACTTGAGACCCTCCCTATAGCATGAGAAGTGATATCCAAGTCCTTCCCATTCCAATCCTGAGACCCTTCCTATAGCATGAGATGTGATATCTCAATGCTTCTAATACCAAACCTGAGACCCTTCCTATAACATGAGATGGGAATATCCAACTCCTTCCCATTCCAATCCTGAGACCCTTCCGATAGCAGAGATGTGATATCTCAATGCTTATACCAAACCTGAGATCCTTCCTATAACATGAGATGTGATATCCAACTCCTTCGCATTCCAATCCTGAGACACTTCCTATAGCATGAGATGTGATATCTCACTGCTTATACCAAACCTGAGACCCGTCCTATAGCATGAGATGTGATATCCAACTCCTTCCCATTCCAATCCTGAGACCCTTCCTATAGCATGAGATGTGATATCTCAATGCTTCTAATATCAAACTTGAGACCCTCCATATAGCATGAGATGTGATACACTAGTCCTTCCCATTCCAATCCTGAGGCCCTTCCTATAGCATGAGATGTGATATCTCAATGCTTCTAATACCAAACCTGAGACTCTTCCTATAACATGAGATGGGATATCCAACTCCTTCCCATTCCAATCCTGAGACCCTTCCAAAAGCAGAGATGTGATATCTCAATGCTTATACCAAACCTGAGACCCTTCCTATGGCATGAGATGTCATATACATATCCTTCCCATTCCAATCCTGAGACCCTTCCTATAGCATGAGATGTGATATCTCAATGCTTATACCAAACCTGAGACCCTTCCTATAGCATGAGATGTGATATCCAACTCCTTCCCATTCCAATCCTGAGACCCTTCCTATAGCATGAGATGTGATATCTCAATGCCTCTAATACCAAACCTGAGATCCTTCCTCTAACATGAAATGTGATATCCAACACCTTCCCTTTCCAAACCTGAGAGCCTACCTATAGCTTGAGATGTGATATCCAAGTCCTTCCCATTCCAATCCTTAGACCCTTCCTACAGCATGTAATATGATATCTCAATGATTCTAATAACAAACCTGAGACCCGTCCTATAACATGAGATGGGATATCCAACTCCTTCCCATTCCAATCCTGAGACACTTCCGATAGCAGAGATGTGATATCTCAATGCTTATACCAAACCTGAGACCCTTCCTATAACATGAGATGTGATATCCAACTCCTTCCAAATCCAATCCTGATACCCTTCCGATAGCATGAGATGTGATATCCCAATGCTTCTACCAAACCTGAGACCCATACTATGGCATGAGATGTGATATCAAACTCCTTCCCATTCCAATCCTGAGACCCTTCCTATAGCTTGAGATGTGATATCCAACTCCTTCCCATTCCAATTCTGAGGCCCTTCCTATACCATGAGACTTGATATCTCAATGCTTCTAATACCAAACCTGAGACCCGTCCTATAACATGAGATGTGATATCCAAATCCTTCCCCTTCCAAACCTTAGACCCTTCCTTTATCATGAGATGTGATATCCAACTCCTTCCCATTCCAATCCTGAGACCCTTCCGATATCATGAGATGTGATATCTCAATGCTTCTAATATCAAACTTGAGACCCTCCCTATAGCATGAGATGTGATATCCAAGTCCTTCCCATTCCAATCCTGAGACCCTTCCTATAACATGAGATGGGAATATCCAACTCCTTCCCATTCCAATCCTGAGACCCTTCCGATAACAGAGATGTGATATCTCAATGCTTATACCAAACCTGAGATCCTTCCTATAACATGAGATGTAATATCCAACTTCTTCCCATTCCAATCCTGAGACACTTCCTATAGCATGAGATGTGATATCTCACTGCTTATACCAAACCTGAGATCCTTCCTATAACATGAGATGTGATATCCAACTCCTTCCCATTCCAATCCTGAGACCCTTCCTATAGCATGAGATGAGATATCTCAATGCTTCTAATACCAAACCTGAGACTCTTCCTATAACATGAGGTGGGATATCCAACTCCTTCCCATTCCAATCCTGAGACCCTTCCGATAGTAGAGATGTGATATCTCACTGCTTATACCAAACCCGAGACCCTTCCTATAGCATGAGATGTGATATCCAACTCCTTCCCATTCCAATCCTGAGACCCTTCCTATAGCATGAGATGTGATATCTCAATGCTTATACCAAACCTGAGACCCTTCATATAGCATGAGATGTGAAATCCAACTCCTTCCCATTACAATCCTGAGACCCTTCCTATAGCATGAGATGTGATGTCTCAATGCTTCTAATACCAAACCTGAGATCCTTCCTATAACATGAGATGTGATATCCAACTCCTTCCATTCCAATCCTGAGACCCTTCCTATAGCGTGAGATGTGATATCTCAATGCTTCTAATATCAATCTTGAGACCCTCCCTATAGCATGAGATGTGATATCCAAGTCCTTCCCATTCCAATCCTGAGACACTTCCTATAGCATGAGATGTGATATCTCAATGCTTCTAATACCAAACCTGAGACTCTTCCTATAACATGAGATGGGATATCCAACTCCTTCCCATTCCAATCCTGAGACCCTTCCAAAAGCAGAGATGTGATATCTCAATGCTTATACCAAACCTGAGACCCTTCCTATGGCATGAGATGTGATATCCAAGTCCTTCCCATTTCAATCCTTAGACCCTTCCTATAGCATGCAATATGATATCTCAATGAATCTAATACCAAACCTGAGATCCTTCCTCTAACATGAAATGTGATATCCAACACCTTCCCTTTCCAAACCTGAGAGCCTACCTATAGCTTGAGATGTGATATCCAAGTCCTTCCCATTCCAATCATTAGACCCTTCCTACAGCATGCAATATGATATCTCAATGATTCTAATAACAAACCTGAGACCCGTCCTATAACATGAGATGGGATATCCAACTCCTTCCCATTCCAATCCTGAGACACTTCCGATAGCAGAGATGTGATATCTCAATGCTTATACCAAACCTGAGACCCTTCCTATAACATGAGATGTGATATCCAACTCCTTCCAAATCCAATCCTGATACCCTTCCGATAGCATGAGATGTGATATCCCAATGCTTCTACCAAACCTGAGACCCATACTATGGCATGAGATGTGATATCAAACTCCTTCCCATTCCAATCCTGAGACCCTTCCTATAGCTTGAGATGTGATATCCAACTCCTTCCCATTCCAATTCTGAGACCCTTCCTATACCATGAGACTTGATATCTCAATGCTTCTAATACCAAACCTGAGACCCGTTATATAACATGAGATGTGATATCCAAATCCTTCCCCTTCCAAACCTTAGACCCTTCCTTTATCATGAGATGTGATATCCAACTCCTTCCCATTCCAATCCTGAGACCCTTCCGATATCATGAGATGTGATATCTCAATGCTTCTAATATCAAACTTGAGACCCTCCCTATAGCATGAGATGTGATATCCAAGTCCTTCCCATTCCAATCCTGAGACCCTTCCTATAACATGAGATGGGAATATCCAACTCCTTCCCATTCCAATCCTGAGACCCTTCCGATAACAGAGATGTGATATCTCAATGCTTATACCAAACCTGAGATCCTTCCTATAACATGAGATGTAATATCCAACTTCTTCCCATTCCAATCCTGAGACACTTCCTATAGCATGAGATGTGATATCTCACTGCTTATACCAAACCTGAGATCCTTCCTATAACATGAGATGTGATATCCAACTCCTTCCCATTCCAATCCTGAGACCCTTCCTATAGCATGAGATGAGATATCTCAATGCTTCTAATACCAAACCTGAGACTCTTCCTATAACATGAGGTGGGATATCCAACTCCTTCCCATTCCAATCCTGAGACCCTTCCGATAGTAGAGATGTGATATCTCACTGCTTATACCAAACCCGAGACCCTTCCTATAGCATGAGATGTGATATCCAACTCCTTCCCATTCCAATCCTGAGACCCTTCCTATAGCATGAGATGTGATATCTCAATGCTTATACCAAACCTGAGACCCTTCATATAGCATGAGATGTGAAATCCAACTCCTTCCCATTACAATCCTGAGACCCTTCCTATAGCATGAGATGTGATGTCTCAATGCTTCTAATACCAAACCTGAGATCCTTCCTATAACATGAGATGTGATATCCAACTCCTTCCATTCCAATCCTGAGACCCTTCCTATAGCGTGAGATGTGATATCTCAATGCTTCTAATATCAATCTTGAGACCCTCCCTATAGCATGAGATGTGATATCCAAGTCCTTCCCATTCCAATCCTGAGACACTTCCTATAGCATGAGATGTGATATCTCAATGCTTCTAATACCAAACCTGAGACTCTTCCTATAACATGAGATGGGATATCCAACTCCTTCCCATTCCAATCCTGAGACCCTTCCAAAAGCAGAGATGTGATATCTCAATGCTTATACCAAACCTGAGACCCTTCCTATGGCATGAGATGTGATATCCAAGTCCTTCCCATTTCAATCCTTAGACCCTTCCTATAACATGCAATATGATATCTCAATGAATCTAATACCAAACCTGAGACTCTTCCTATAACATGAGATGGGATATCCAACTCCTTCCCATTCCAATCCTGAGACCCTTCCAAAAGCAGATATGTGATATCTCAATGCTTATACCAAACCTGAGACCCTTCCTATGGCATGAGATGTCATATACATATCCTTCCCATTCCAATCCTGAGACCCTTCCTATAGCATGAGATGTGATATCTCAATGCTTATACCAAACCTGAGACCCTTCCTATAGCATGAGATGTGATATCCAAGTCCTTCCCATTCCAATCCTTAGACCCTTCCTATAGCATGCAATATGATATCTCAATGATTCTAATAACAAACCTGAGACCCGTCCTATAACATGAGATGGGATATCCAACTCCTTCCCATTCCAATCCTGAGACCCTTCCGATAGCAGAGATGTGATATCTCAATGCTTATACCAAACCTGAGTCCCTTCCTACGGCATGAGATGTCATATACAACTCCTTCCCATTCCAATCCTGAGACCCTTCCCATAGCATGAGATGTGATATCTCAATGCTTATACCAAACCTGAGACCCTTCAAATAGCATGAGATGTGATATCCAACTCCTTCCCATTCCAATCCTGAGACCCTTCCGATAGCAGAGATGTGATATCTCAATGCTTATACCAAACCTGAGACCCTTCCTACGGCATGAGATGTCATATACAACTCCTTCCCATTCCAATCCTGAGACCCTTCCCATAGCATGAGATGTGATATCTCAATGCTTATACCAAACCTGAGTCCCTTCCTATAGCATGAGATGTGATGTCTCAATGCTTCTAATACCAAACCTGAGATCCTTCCTATAACATGAGATGTGATATCCAACTCCTTCCATTCCAATCCTGAGACCCTTCCTATAGCATGAGATGTGATATCTCAATGCTTCTAATATCAAACTTGAGACCCTCCCTATAGCATGAGATGTGATATCCAATTCCTTCCCATTCCAATCCTGAGACACTTCCTATAGCATGAGATGTGATATCTCAATGCTTCTAATACCAAACCTGAGACTCTTCCTATAACATGAGATGGGATATCCAACTCCTTCCCATTCCAATCCTGAGACCCTTCCAAAAGCAGAGATGTGATATCTCAATGCTTATACCAAACCTGAGACCCTTCTTATGTCATGAGATGTCATATACATATCCTTCCCATTCCAATCCTGAGACACTTCTGATAGCAGAGATGTGATATCTCAATGCTTATACCAAACCTGAGACCCTTCCTATAACATGAGATGTGATATCCAACTCCTTCCCATTCCAAACCTGAGACCCTTCCTATAGCATATGTGATATCCAACTCCTTCCAATTCCAAACATGAGACCCTTCCCATAGCAAGAATGTAATATCCAACTCCTTCCCATTCCAATCCTGAGACCATTCCTATAGCATGAGATGTGATATCTCAATGCTTCTAATACCAAACCTGAGATCCTTCCTATGACATGAGATGTGATATCCAATTCCTTCCCATTCCAAACCTGAGACCCTTCCTACAGCATGCGATGTGATATCTCAATGCTTCTAATACCAAACCTGAGACCAGTCCTATAACATGAGATGGGATATCCAACTCCTTCCCGTTCCAATCCTGAGACACTTCCGATTGCAGAGATGTGATATCTCAATGCTTATACCAAACCTGAGACTCTTCCTATAACATGAGATGTGATATCCAACTCCTTCCCGTTCCAAACCTGAGACCCTTCCTATAGCATGAGATGTGATATCCAACTCCTTCCCATTCCAATCCTGAGACCCTTCCGATAGCATGAGATGTGATATCTCAATGCCTCTAATACCAAACCTGAGATCCTTCCTATAACATGTGATGTGATATTCAATTCCTTCCCCTTCCAAACCTGAGACCCTCCCTTTAGCATGAGATGTGATATCCAACTCCTTCCCATTCCAATCCTGAGACCCTTATGATATCATGAGATGTGATATCTCAATGCCTCTAATACCAAACCTGAGATACTTCCGATAGCATGAGACGTGATATCTCAATGCTTCTAATACCAAACCTGAGATCCTTCCTATAACATGAGATGTGATATCCAACTCCTTCCCATTCCAATCCTGAGACCCTTCTGATAGCATGAGATGTGATATCTCAATGCCTCTAATACCAAACCTGAGATCCTACCTCTAGCATGAAATGTGATATCCAACTCCTTCCCTTTCCAAACCTGAGAGCCTACCTATAGCATGAGATGTGATATCCAAGTCCTTCCCATTCCAATCCTTAGACCCTTCCTATAGCATGCAATATGATATCTCAATGATTCTAATAACAAACCTGAGACCCGTCCTATAACATGAGATGGGATATCCAACTCCTTCCCATTCCAATCCTGAGACACTTCCGATAGCAGAGATGTGATATCTCAATGCTTATACCAAACCTGAGACCCTTCCTATAACATGAGATGTGATATCCAACTCCTTCCCATTCCAATCCTGAGACCCTTCTGATAGCATGAGATGTGATATCTCAATGCCTCTAATACCAAACCTGAGATCCTACCTCTAAAATGAAATGTGATATCCAACTCCTTCCCTTTCCAAACCTGAGACCCTGCCTATAGCATGAGATGTGATATCCAAGTCCTTCCCATTCCAATCCTGAGACCCTTACTATAGCATGAGATGTGATATCTCAATGTCTCGTCGTCGTATTGAGTCTGCAGCAGCAGAGTTGAGTAAAAGACGTCCCAAACGAAGGAACCCGCACAGTTTGTTACCACAGCAGGGCAACGGAGCGGCGGTGTGTATCTGAGCCAAATGTACACTACTCACTTCAGACCTGGGAACGCCAAGTGTACGAATCATGTGAGAGTGACAAGGACTCGATATACTACACAACCTGGCGGCGGTTACAGAGCAAGACTCCTGTGTAGGCTGGTCAGTCTGCTGGATGGCCCAGAGACGCTTCCGAAGGCTTACTAGCAGGAGATGGTGAAGATGCCGAGAATAGCTGTCCCCGCTATTCCAAGGGTCGAAGTACCAGTACAGGCCTTCTGGTTCGATCAAAGGTGAAAAGGGTTTCACAAGGCGACAGCAGTGCAGAGGAGCAGTCCTTCAGCGGGTCACCAGCGATTCCTCGGTTCAGCCTCTTGGTTGCAGGATACTTGGCTCCTGCATTCCTTCGTTCGTGAGAACTCAGGAGATCGACATGGTAGTGGTGTTTCCAGCCCCCTCTTATCCACGGTTCCCTTCGCGCCAAAACGGAGGGGACCCAATGGGAGATCCGCTCATCAACACTCACACCATTCGTGGACCTATCACGGACCACGGTGGTCCCAGGCATTCACACCACCCTAGACTCTCTGGCACCCAGGATGTGTATTGGGACCAGACATCCCAGCCCACATCCTGGAGGCACACACAAGACATGTAGAAGCCCGCGAAAGCATCTGTGTTTCGCGGGAAAGTACATGCCCAAATAAGGAAGGCCCCAGGTCGGCTCGACCTGGGGAAGGTGAAGGGAGCAAGATGGTCAGCGGACAGCACAAAGGAGCCTCGTGGTCTGGCCATTTTGGGCTCTAGGCCACCATTTTGGGTTAAGCGCGAGAAACGCGCTTAGAACGCCAAAAGGAGCTCAAAACACAATAAACGATCGCTGCCACCATTCCCGTCCGTGAATCACTTGCACCGATCAGTTACAATTCTGGAAGAGTATCTAGGGCCTGTAGAAGGCTAGAGACCCAAGAGAGCAGTAACTTATCTTACAGTGCCCTCTTGTGTCATGTTGCACGAAAGCCGCAACATGATAAAAGAAACTACGGAAACGAGCGTTTCCTGGTACTGACTGTCTTAAGGGCATGACAGTTTCCCCGTAAGAAAGGAGCGAAAGCCCAGAGGAGTGCGGCAGAAGGCTGCACTTCTCTGGCAAAGTCGAGAACAAGGTGAAAAACAACAGCAAAAAGTTTAGGGGTTGCCACATGGAAGGAAAATTACCTACAATTACGAAATCTTTCCTAACACTCACCCCTCCCAGACTATGGACAGGGGGAACTAATCCACCCCTGGATGAGTCTCTTGTTCAGGTCGGTTAAACATTCTGCACAACCCATCAGCATTGCTATGTTGGACACCTGGTCTATGCTCAATAGTGAAGTCGAAGCCTTGTAGACTTATGGACCACCTAAGCAACTTTGGATTCTCCCCCTTCATGTTTATTAGCCACTTTAAGGGCTTATGGTCAGTTTGCACAGTGAAGTGGGTCCCATAGAGGTAGGGCCTCAGCTTCCTTAGGGCCCACACAACAGAGAAACATTCTTTCTCTACCGTGGACTGTTAAGACGGATTTCTGAACTCTGTCCTGGTGGCGCAGAGGTTCAGAAGGCCAACCTAATTACTTGGAACAGGGTAACCTCTGGACAAGCCAGACCAATCAAGGTAGCGATCGCGGCGGTCAAGACTAGGTCTCAAGAGGGGTGAGGGTGACTGAAAGCCCGCAATGAGCACACAAAGCAAGAGCGCTTACAAACTACTCCAAACAGTTGTTTATATCAAAAATAGATACACATTTATTATAAGGCCTCAAAACTAATGACCACAGTAAAAGCAGCAACATACAACGATATTAAACCAACACATACACTATCCACCCAATATATATACAGAATACACAGTTTCACAGCATTAGCAGCACGAAATATGTTATCCACCTGCAGGGGAAGGAAAACAGGCAGTGCGAACCAATGCTTGTGATATGTCCGCCTTCTGAGGCCCCTAACTAGATGGTAGTCCAATCCCTACGAAGAGTGGAGCCTAGCGCTCAAAAGTACCTGCACACGCCGGTGCCAATGGGCAGAAGGTGAAGCTCTTCGGAGGACGTTGGACGCTCTGTAGGGAGCTCTAATGAAGGAGAACACGGTCCGCGACTCTAGCGCAGCCTCCACTGTGAGGCAGAAGCAGGGCGCGAGTACGGACAAGGGGTGCTGTATTTACAGCGGGGAAAAGCAAGGGGCACTGCAGGAGGGCGACCAGATCCTAGCTAATCTACTCACCGGTCCCCGAAGCAAGCAGGCCCGAGCTTCTCCTCGATAGATACAGCTTCTGGCAGGTTCTGAAGAGCAGGGAACGTCTCGTCGTCGTGCAGAGTAAAAAGACGTCCCGATCGAAGAAACAAGCACAGTTTTGTCGCCACAGCAGGGCAACGGAACGGCCGGGTGTATTCAAGCCAAACGAGCACTGCTCACCTCTAGCTTAGGGTTGCTAAGCAAACGAAGCGTGTGAGCGTGCCCCGGACTCAGAATACCACCCAACCTGTCGGCGATTACAGAGCAGGCCTCCTTAGTAAGCTGGTCAGTCAACTGGATGGCCCAGAGACACTTCCGAAGGCTTACAGCAGGAGTTGATGAAGGTGCCGGGAATAGCTGGTCCTGCTATTCCAATAGGTCGAAGCGCCAGTACAGGCCTTCTTGTTCGATCTTAGGTGGAAAGGGCTTCACCGGACGACAGCAATGAGGAGCAGAAGTTCTTCAGGGGGTCACCAGCGATTCCTCGGTCCAGCCTCGTGTTCGCAGGATACTTGGCTCCTGTATCCCTGGGTTCGTAAGAACTCAGGAGATCGACATGGTAGTGGTGTTTCCAGCTCCCTCTTATCCACGGTTCCCTTCGCGCCAAAACGGAGGGGAGCCAATGGGAGATCCGCTCATCAACACACATACCATACGTGGACCAATCACGGACCACAGTGGTCCCAGGCATTCACACCACCCTAGACTCTCTGGCACCCAGGATGTGTATTGGGACCAGACAGCCCAGCCCACATCCTGGGGGCACTCAAACGACATGTAGAAGCCCGCGAAAGCAACCGTGTTTCGCGGGAAACTACATGCCCAAATAAGGAAGGCCCCGGGTCGCCTGACCCGGGGGAAGGTAAAGGGAGCAAGACGGACAGTGGACGAGACAAAGGAGCCTCGTGGTCCGGCCATTTTGGGTAGCCGGGCCACCCTTTTGTGTTCGCGGCAAAAAGGTGCTCAGAACGGCAAAAGGAGCTCAAAATAAACCAAATGATCGCTGCCACCAGCCCAGTCCCTGAATGACTTGCACCGATCCAAAAACCATCCTATAAGAGTGTCTAGGGTCTGTAGAAGGCTAGAGACCCAAGAGAGCTGTAACTTAGCTTACAGTGCCCTCTTGTGTCGTGTTGCACTAAAATGGCGACACGATAAAAGAAACTACGGGAAACAGCGTTCCCCGGTACTGACTGTCTTAAGGGCATGTCAGTTTCCCCGTAAGAAAGGAGCGAAAGCCCAGAGGAGTACAGCAGAAGGCTGCACTTCTCTGGCAAAGTCAAGAAAACAGGTTGAAAACAATAGCAAAAAGTTTAGGGGTTGCCACATGGAAGGAAAGTTCCCTACAATAACGAAATCTTTCCTAACACTCGCCCCTCCCAGACTATGGACAGGGGGAACTAATCCACCCCTGGATGAGTCTCTTGTTCAGGTCGGTAAAACATTCTGGACAACCCATCAGCATTGCTATGTTGGACACCTGGCCTATGCTCAATAGTGAAGTCGAAGCCTTGTAGACTTATGGACCACCTAAGCAACTTTGGATTCTCCCCCTTCATGTTCATTAGCCACTTTAACGGCTTATGGTCAGTCTGCACAGTGAAGTGGGTCCCATAGAGGTAGGGCCGCAGCTTCCTTAGGGCCCACACAACAGAGAAACATTCTTTCTCTACCGTGGACCATCTGAGCTCTCTGTCCTTAAGCTGGCGACTAATAAAACCGATAGGGTGTTCCTTACCCTTCTCATCTACTTGTGATAGTACAGCTCCTATCCCAGTGTCAGAGGCATCCGTCTGCACGATAAAAGGTCTTTGATAATCAGGGGCCCTGAGCACAGGGGCCTGGCACAAGGAGTCTTTCAAGCCATTGAAGGCCTTCTCACACTCGTCAGTCCAAGTTACCTTCTTGGGTTTCTTCGGAGTTGTGAGGGCAGTCAGAGGAGCAGCTATGGTGCCATAGTCTGCCACAAAATTGCGGTAATAACCCGTGAGTCCTAAGAAGGCTCTCACTTGGGTTTGCGTAGTGGGGGTAGGCCAGTCTTGTACCGCTGGTACCTTACTGGATAGAGGCTGTCTCCTCCCTCCACCTACTTCATGTCCAAGGTAAACCACTGAGCCTTGTCCATTTTGGTGAGGGGCCACTGGGACACCCTCAGAAGAGCTAACTGAAGGACTGCTTGGGAACAGGTCGGGGAGAGGTTCAGACTCCTCTCCCACAACGTCTGAAGCCAGTAGCAGTGCTGCGATTTCGACGCTTGGGCCGAAAGCCTTCAGCCTATTCACGTGAAACACTTTTAGAGCCTGTCCAGGCCTTCCAAGGTCCACTGAATAGCTAACCTCACCCAGGGGCTCCACCACTGGGCAAGGGCCTGACCATTTGTCCTGTAAAGCTCGAGGCCTTATGAGATTCATGATCAGGACTTGCTGACCAAGTGTAAAGTTGATGAGGGAAGCTTTCTGGTCGTACCAATGTTTCACCAGCGCTTGCCCTGCCTTCAATTTATCACTGGCCAAGCCCATCAGAAGTACCATCCGTTTTCTGAGCCCTAGCACATAATCAACTACATTGGTAGTAACAGGGGGAGGGGGCATCTCCCATCCCTCTTTGATGATGGCTAAGGGTCCCCGTACGGGATGACCGAACAGAAGTTCGAAGGGGCTGAAGCCAACACCCTCCTGTGGTACCTCTCGGTAGGCAAACAGCAAGCATGAAACAAGAAGATCCCATTTTCTTCTCTGAGGCTCCTCCAGAGCCCCAATCATGCTTTTTAACGTCCTGTTAAGACGCCCCCCCAGACCATCGGTCTGGGGGCGGTATGCAGAAGAGAACCTGTAGGTGACCCCACATTCTTTCCACATAGCCTGCCTATACTTCGACATAAAGTTGCTGCCATCATCCGGCACAACTTCTTTAGGGAAGCCAACCCTAGTAAACATGCCGAGTAAAGCTTCTGCAACTGGCTTGGCAGTTACAGTTGTAAATGGGACGGCCTCAGGATACCTGGTTGCATGGTCGACCAGCACCAGGATAAACCTATTGCCTGAGGATGTTTGCGGGTCAAGGGGACCAACCATGTCGATCCCTACCCTTTCAAATGGTACCCCCACCACTGGGAGCGGTACCAACGGAGCTTGGATTGTCGCACCAACCTTACCAGACAACTGGCAGGCGGCACAACTCCTGCAGTGACTTTCTACTTGCTCCCCCATCTTGGGCCAGTAGAAGTGCATGGATAACCTTTGCTTGGTCCTCCTCATACCAAGGTGACCAGCAAGGGGAACGACATGCGCCAACTGTAGGAGGAAGGGCCTAACAGCAAGGGAAACCACCAACCTCCTATGGTCTCCTTCTGTAGACTCTGTGGGCTCACTATAAAGGAGTCCACCTTCCTGGTAAATCCTTTGCAACCCAGGAGGTTCACCCTCAAGCTGGGAGCAGGCCTGTATCCTTAGGCCTTCCAGAGATGGGCACTCACGTTGGCCCTTACTGAAGTCGTCCCTATCAGGACCTCCTTCAACTAACAAGTCTTTTAGTTCAGGATGGTCGTTGGGGTCGAACACTTCAGGCATCGCCACCTCCTCGTCAGGCTCGGGCGATTGACCAACTCCCTCCACCGCAGTGGTAGGCGAGCTCGGGGGAATATTCTCTTTCCCCCGTCGGGACTTGTTGACTCCTTTCGCCTTGGGTTTCCCCTTCGGCTGGGGCGGCGTATTGGACTTGGCCAATGCTGCCCGTGCTTGAGACCGTGTGTAGGGTCTTTCGGCAGTGTCTCCTACGAGCCCTAGAGCTCTGAGATCATTGCCCAACAAGACCTTTCCCGGGACGTTTCTCTGAATGCTCACTGGAATCCTAACTGCTGTACCATTTAAAGTTAGATTAACAGGGATCACGGGAAACATACGGAGGGGGCCGTCAGCCAACTTAGTGGGCATCAGAGTAGCTCTGGCAACTTCCTCTGAGTCTACCAAGGTAGAATCCACTACAGTTCGACTGCACCCACTATCCCTAAGAGCTGGAGTATCCACTCCATTGATCAGCACACTGTCTTTAAAGTAGTGCTTGGTATTATCCGGAATCCTAGCATACGCCTCTGCGACTTTAGGCTCCCAGGAACCCAGGGACACTAAAACTACCTCAGCCTCTATTCCGCTGGGAAATGAGTCTGAGGAGAAGGATGCTCCTGTAATCTCTTCTTCCTCGTAGGAGGAGAAGGCCAGATTAGCGGAGTGGACCCCCAAAGGTCTAACCTTACAACGGGGATCCCCCTTCACATGGTCAGTTGCTCCACAAGAAAAACAAGCCCCATTGGGTCTGTTTACGTAGGGAGGCTTATTATAACCAGAGTTCTGTTTCGGAGGCGAACCTCCACTACCCTGTGAGTTCTCGGATGGCTTACCCTTATTTTTCTTTTTGTGGCCCTTATGGGAAGAAGATTTAGCAGATTCCCCACCCTCCACATCTTTGGACTTTTTCCCTTCCTCCTGCTTACCAGGATGAGTTTTGTCCTTATGGGACACTCGATGTGACACCCATAAATCTGCTGCAATGGCCAGCTTCTTAGGATCTATCTCCTTCGAATCGGCCAAATGCTGCTTAAGCTCCGGGGAAGAAGAAGCAAAAATGTGTTCCAGCATGACCAGATTGATCATGCCTTCGAAGGTAGAAACCTTATAACCTTCAACCCAGCCAGTCAAGTTTTTCAGGGACTCAGCTACATACGACACCCAAGTACCACCTTCCTTTTTCTTATACTCTCTAAACCTTTTCAAATATTGGGTCGGAGTCTTCCCAAACTTTAAAATGAGAGTCTGCTTCAACATTGCAAAATCAGCGCGCTCAGCCTTCGACATTTCCATAATGGCACTGCAACCAGAATGGGGCAGTCTGCTGAGTAACCATGCAATCTTATCCGCATTATCAACCTCTTGAACCTCGCATGCATACTCAAACGCATTTAACCAGTCCATAATGTCATTTCGTTCCTCATACACACTGAGCAGATCTTTTGGAAACCGTGGTTGAGAGGAAGCCCCAGAACCATGTCCAGGACCCTTGGACCCATTTGCGAACTGAAGCTTGGCCAGTTCCAACTGGTGATCCCTGTCTTTTTGTTTTTCTGCCTGGTCGATTTTCAGTTTGGCTATGCTGAATTCAAGCTCCTGCTGCCTAAACCGCAGCTCTTGCTTCTTGAATTCAAGCATAGCCTCCCCATCAACACTGGCAGAGGAAACGTTAGACATTACATCCTCCCTGTCCTCGTGGTCGTGATGGATCAGTGCAGCGGCAGAACCGTCGGTTCTGCCAGTGAGAGCAGCCCCACCACCTTCTGCACTGTCCTCGGAAGTTATAGCGTCAAGCTGCGCTTCTTGCCACGCCACGATTCTCTGGATCATTTCCAATTTAGTGCCTTGAGAGGAAACCCCTCTCTCCGCACACATCTTCTTCAATGTTTCAGATTTCGAAGCATTTAAGGTTAATAAAGTATTCGTTTCCATACTGTCGATAGGACTATGGCCTTTTTAACGTTATATTCAATACTTTACTGCGTGTCCTGGTTGGAATAACCTGAAAACGCCTTAGCTCGTGCGCAACACTGGATACCTTCAGTCGTATCCCACCGCTGCCACCAATTTGTTAAGACGGATTTCTGAACTCTGTCCTGGTGGCGCAGAGGTTCAGAAGGCCAACCTAATTACTTGGAACAGGGTAACCTCTGGACAAGCCAGACCAATCAAGGTAGCGATCGCGGCGGTCAAGACTAGGTCTCAAGAGGGGTGAGGGTGACTGAAAGCCCGCAATGAGCACACAAAGCAAGAGCGCTTACAAACTACTCCAAACAGTTGTTTATATCAAAAATAGATACACATTTATTATAAGGCCTCAAAACTAATGACCACAGTAAAAGCAGCAACATACAACGATATTAAACCAACACATACACTATCCACCCAATATATATACAGAATACACAGTTTCACAGCATTAGCAGCACGAAATATGTTATCCACCTGCAGGGGAAGGAAAACAGGCAGTGCGAACCAATGCTTGTGATATGTCCGCCTTCTGAGGCCCCTAACTAGATGGTAGTCCAATCCCTACGAAGAGTGGAGCCTAGCGCTCAAAAGTACCTGCACACGCCGGTGCCAATGGGCAGAAGGTGAAGCTCTTCGGAGGACGTTGGACGCTCTGTAGGGAGCTCTAATGAAGGAGAACACGGTCCGCGACTCTAGCGCAGCCTCCACTGTGAGGCAGAAGCAGGGCGCGAGTACGGACAAGGGGTGCTGTATTTACAGCGGGGAAAAGCAAGGGGCACTGCAGGAGGGCGACCAGATCCTAGCTAATCTACTCACCGGTCCCCGAAGCAAGCAGGCCCGAGCTTCTCCTCGATAGATACAGCTTCTGGCAGGTTCTGAAGAGCAGGGAACGTCTCGTCGTCGTGCAGAGTAAAAAGACGTCCCGATCGAAGAAACAAGCACAGTTTTGTCGCCACAGCAGGGCAACGGAACGGCCGGGTGTATTCAAGCCAAACGAGCACTGCTCACCTCTAGCTTAGGGTTGCTAAGCAAACGAAGCGTGTGAGCGTGCCCCGGACTCAGAATACCACCCAACCTGTCGGCGATTACAGAGCAGGCCTCCTTAGTAAGCTGGTCAGTCAACTGGATGGCCCAGAGACACTTCCGAAGGCTTACAGCAGGAGTTGATGAAGGTGCCGGGAATAGCTGGTCCTGCTATTCCAATAGGTCGAAGCGCCAGTACAGGCCTTCTTGTTCGATCTTAGGTGGAAAGGGCTTCACCGGACGACAGCAATGAGGAGCAGAAGTTCTTCAGGGGGTCACCAGCGATTCCTCGGTCCAGCCTCGTGTTCGCAGGATACTTGGCTCCCGTATCCCTGGGTTCGTAAGAACTCAGGAGATCGACATGGTAGTGGTGTTTCCAGCTCCCTCTTATCCACGGTTCCCTTCGCGCCAAAACGGAGGGGAGCCAATGGGAGATCCGCTCATCAACACACATACCATACGTGGACCAATCACGGACCACAGTGGTCCCAGGCATTCACACCACCCTAGACTCTCTGGCACCCAGGATGTGTATTGGGACCAGACAGCCCAGCCCACATCCTGGGGGCACTCAAACGACATGTAGAAGCCCGCGAAAGCAACCGTGTTTCGCGGGAAACTACATGCCCAAATAAGGAAGGCCCCGGGTCGCCTGACCCGGGGGAAGGTAAAGGGAGCAAGACGGACAGTGGACGAGACAAAGGAGCCTCGTGGTCCGGCCATTTTGGGTAGCCGGGCCACCCTTTTGTGTTCGCGGCAAAAAGGTGCTCAGAACGGCAAAAGGAGCTCAAAATAAACCAAATGATCGCTGCCACCAGCCCAGTCCCTGAATGACTTGCACCGATCCAAAAACCATCCTATAAGAGTGTCTAGGGTCTGTAGAAGGCTAGAGACCCAAGAGAGCTGTAACTTAGCTTACAGTGCCCTCTTGTGTCGTGTTGCACTAAAATGGCGACACGATAAAAGAAACTACGGGAAACAGCGTTCCCCGGTACTGACTGTCTTAAGGGCATGTCAGTTTCCCCGTAAGAAAGGAGCGAAAGCCCAGAGGAGTACAGCAGAAGGCTGCACTTCTCTGGCAAAGTCAAGAAAACAGGTTGAAAACAATAGCAAAAAGTTTAGGGGTTGCCACATGGAAGGAAAGTTCCCTACAATAACGAAATCTTTCCTAACATGGACCATCTGAGCTCTCTGTCCTTAAACTGGTGACTAATAAAACCAATAGGGTGTTCCTTACCCTTCTCATCTACTTGCGATAGTACAGCTCCTATCCCAGTGTCAGAGGCGTCCGTCTGCACGATAAAAGGTCTTTGATAATCAGGGGCCCTGAGGACAGGGGCCTGGCACAAGGAGTCTTTTAAGCCATTGAAGGCCTTCTCACACTCGTCGGTCCAAGTTACCTTCTTGGGTTTCTTCAGAGTTGTGAGGGCAGTCAGAGGGGCAGCTATGGTGCCATAGTCTGCCACAAAATTGCGGTAATACCCCGTGAGTCCTAAGAAGGCTCTCACTTGGGTTTGTGTAGTGGGGGTAGGCCAGTCTTGTACTGCTTGTACTTTACTGGGTAGAGGCTGTATCCTCCCTCCACCTACTTCATGTCCAAGGTAAAACACTGAGCCTTGTCCAATCTGGCATTTACTAGCCTTTATGGTCAAGTGTGCTTTCTGAAGAGCCTGGAGCACAATCCCGAGGTGTTTCACATGGTCTTCCCAGGTGGCACTGAAAACTGCTATATCGTCCAGATATGCAAGACAGAATTCGTCCAACCCATTCAAAACATGATGCACAAGCCTCTGGAAAGTGGCAGGTGCATTCTTCAACCCGAACGGCATTACCCGGAATTGGTAAAGGCCGTCTGGAGTAGAAAACGCCGTCTTCTCCTTGGCATGTTCTGCTAAAGCTATTTGCCAATAGCCAGCAGTGAGGTCAAACGTGCTGAGGTACTTGGAGACACCCAAAGTATCCACCAGCTCATCTGTTCGAGGCAAGGGGTGTGCATCTGTTTTGGTGACAGCATTCAGAGCCCTGTAATCCACCAGAACCTCAATTCAGAAGTGCCTGCCTTTGGAACGAAAACCACAGGGCTGGACCAAGGACTACTAGAGGGTTCAATCACCCCAAGGTCTAACATCTTGTTGACCTCGGTCTTAATATAAGACCGTACTTTGTCTGACATCCTGTATCCCCTACTTTTGGTAGGTACACTGTCTCCTGTGTCTATGTTATGTTTGCACCAAGGTGTCAAACCAGGCGACTGTGAAAACAGGGGGGAAAACTGCCTAAGCAAACTTTTCACCTCAGCCTGCTGATCAGAAGTCAGGTGAGGGGCCCCTCGGACTCCCTCAAAGGAGCTATCTGAAGGACCGCTTTGGAACAGGTCGGGGAGAGGTTCAGACTCCTCTTCCTCAACATCTGAAGCCAGTAACAGTGCTGCGATTTCGACTCTTGGGACGAAAGCCTTCAGCCTATTCACGTGAAACACTTTTGGAGCCTGTCCAGGCCTTCCAAGGTCCACTAAATAGTTAACCTCACCCAGGGGCTCCACCACTGTGTAAGAGCCTGACCATTTGTCCTGTAAAGCTCAAGGCCTTATGGGATTCATGATCAGGACTTGCTGACCAGGTGTAAAGTTGATGAGGGAAGCTTTCTGGTCGTACCAATGTTTCACCAGTGCTTGTCCTGCCTTCAATTTATCACTAGCCAAGCCCATCAGAAGTACCATCCGTTTTCTGAGCCCTAGCACATAATCAACTACGTTGGTAGTAACAGGGGGAGTGGGCATCTCCCATCCCTCTTTGACTATGGCTAAGGGTCTGTTAGGAGGTGTTTAGACTTACATCAATGTGTTTATACTTACATCATTTCAGCTGCTGCCATGTAACCTAGTTACCAAAGAATCTTTGTTGTTATGATTAAGCAAGGGTTCCAGATTCGAGCAGCAGAGAGAGGATTGAGACCAGGAGGACAGCCCACAGCTGGGGGCCTTTCTCTTGGATGAACTAACTAAATAAATCCTCACTAAAGACAAGGATTGCAGTGAAGTGTGGTCATTTACTTATTAACATTGGCGACGAGGATTGGGCCAAGGAGAAAAGGCCCCCAGCAGCAGCAATATTGATTACAGTTTGGATGCAACCGGACGGAGCGGCACACTACATGTGTAATAGCCGGCGAGAAACACGGCCGTTATCCTGGAGCGGAGTACGAATTTTGAGGAAAAAGTCAGTGCCTGGGAGTGAAGTGAACCACGAAGGAATCCTGGAGCAGAGCACGAATACTGAGGAGGTTGATTTGTGGTTTGTGATTTGCAACTACGAGAGACTGCGCTGACAACACCAGCAGAGGTCCCACCTGAGGTCACTCACTATTTGGATTGCCATTACCTTAATTACTCACTGTCTTGCCGTTACACACACGGCTGCGGCTTGCAGTTGTTTATCTTTGGATGGAACCCGGCTGTCAGGTGAACGAATAGTCGACCAAGCGAGCGAGGAATTCTTGGAATGTTGCAGCCTGGGGCCTTTCTCTTGGATGAACTAACTAAATAAATCCTCACTAAAGACAAGGATTGCAGTGAAGTGTGGTCATTTACTTATTAACAGGGTCCCCGTACAGGATGACCAAACAGAAGTTTGAAGGGGCTGAAGCCAACACCCTCCTGTGGTACCTCTCGGTAGGCAAACAGTAAGCATGGTAAAAGAAGATCCCATTGTCTTCTCTGAAGCTTCTCCAGAGCCCCAATCATGCTTTTTAACGTTCTGTTGAAACGTTCCACCAGACCATTGGTCTGGGGGTGGTATGCAGAAGAGAACTTGTAGGTGACCCCACATTCTTTCCACATAGCCTGCATATACTTTGACATAAAGTTGCTGCCACAATCTGACACAACTTCTTTAGGGAAGCCAACCCTAGTAAATATGCCAAGTAAAGCTTTTGCAACTGACTTGGCAGTTACATTTTTCAATGGGATGGCCTCAGGATATCTGGTTGCATGGTCGACCAGCACCAGGATAAACCTATTGCCCGAGGATGTTTGCGGGTCAAGGGGACCAACGATGTCGATCCCTACCCTTTCAAATGGTACCCCCACAACTGGGAGCGGTACCAACGGAGCTTGGATTGTCGAGCCAACCTTACCAGATAACTGGCAGGAGGCACAACTCCTGCAGTGACTTTCTACTTGCACCCCCATCTTGGGCCAGTAGAAGTGCATGGATAACCTTTGCTTGCTCCTCTTAATACCAAGGTGACCAGCAAGGAGCACTTCATGCGCCAACTGCAGGAGGAAGGGCCTAACAGCAAGGGGAACCACCAACCTCCTATGGTCTCCTTCTGTAGACTCTGTGGGCTCACTATACAGGAGTCCACCTTCCCAATAAATCCTATGCGTCCCAGGAGGTTCACCCTCAAGCTGGGAGCAGGCCTGTCTCCTTAGGCCTTCCAGAGATGGGCACTCACGTTGGCCTTTACTGAATTCGTCCCTATCAGGACCTCCTTCAACTAACAAGTCTTTTAGTTCAGGATGGTCGTTGGGGTTCAATACTTCAGGCATCGCCACCTCCTCGTCAGGCCCGGGCGATTGACCAACTTCCTCCACCGCAGTGGTAGGCGAGCTCGGGGGAATATTCTCTTTCCCTCGTCTTGACTTGTTGACTCCTTTCGCCTTGGGTTTCCCCTTCGGCTGGGGCGGTGTATTGGTCTTGGCCAATGCTGCCCGTGCTTGAGACCGTGTGTAGGGTCTTTCGGCAGTGTCTCCTACGAGCCCTAAAGCTCTGAGATCATTACCTAACAAGACCTTTCCCGGGACGTTTCTCTGAATGCTCACTGGAATCCTGACTGCTGTACCATTTAAAGTAAGATTTACAGATATTACTGGGAACATACGGAGTGGGCCGTCAGCCAACTTAGTGGGCATCAGAGTAGCTCTGGCAACTTCCTCTGAGTCTACCAAGGTAGAATCCACTACAGTTCGACTGCACCCACTATCCCTAAGAGCTGGAGTATCTACTCCATTGATCAGCACACTGTCTTTAAAGTAGTGCTTGGTATTATCTGTAATCCTAGCATAAGCCTCTGCGACTTTAGGATCCCAGGAACCCAGGGAAACTAAAACTACCTCAGCCTCTATCCCGCTGGGAAATGAGTCTGAGGAGAAGGATGCTCCTGTAATCTCTTCTTCCTCGTAGGAGGAGAAGGCCAGATTAGCGGAGTGGACCCCCAAAGGTCAAACCTTACACCGGGGATCCCCCTTCACGTGGTCAGTTGCTCCACAAGCAAAACAAGATCCATTGGGTCTGTTTACATAGGGAGGCTTATTGTAACCAGAGTTCTGTTTCGGAGGCTGACCTCCACTACCCTGTGAGTTCTCTTGTGTCTTACCCTTATTTTTCTTTTTGTGGCCCTTTTGAGAAGAAGATTTATCAGATTCTCCACCCTCCTTATCTTTGGACTTTTTCCCTTCCTCCTGCTTACCAGGATGAGTTTTGTCCTTATGGGACACTCGATGTGACACCCATAAGTCTGCTGCAATGGCCAGCTTCTTAGGATCTATCTCCTTCGAATCGGCCAAATGCTGCTTAAGCTCCGGGGAAGAAGATGCAAAAATGTGTTCCAGCATGACAAGATGTATCATGCCTTCGAAGGTAGAAACCTTATAACCTTCGACCCAGCCAGTTAAGTTTTTCAAGGATTCAGTGACATAAGATACCCAAGTACCACCTTCCTTTTTCTTATACTCTATGAATCGTTTCAAATATTGGGCCGGAGTCTTCCCAAACGTTAAAATGAGAGTTTGCTTTAACATTGCGAAATCAGCTTGCTCAGCCTTCGACATTTCCATAATGGCACTACAGCCAGAATGGGGCAGTCTGCTGAGTAACCAGGCAATCTTATCAGCATTGTCAACTTGTTGAACTTCGCATGCATACTCAAACGCATTCATCCAGTCCATAATGTCATTCCTTTCCTCATACACAATGACCAGATCTTTCGGAAACCATGGATGAGAGGAGGCCCCAGACCCATGTCCAGGACCCTTGGACCCATTTGCAACCTGAAGCTTGGCCAGTTCCAACTGGTGATCCCTGTCTTTCTGTTTTTCTGACTGTTCGATTTTTAGTTTGGCTATGCTGAATTCAAGCTCCTTCTGCCTAAACCGCAGCTCTTGCTTCTTGAATTCAAGCATAGCCTCCCCATCAACACTGGCAGAGGAAACATTAGACATCTCATCCTCCCTGTCCTCGTGGTCGCGGTGGATCAGTGCAGCGGCAGAACCGTCGGTTCTACCAGTGAGAGCAGCCCCACCTCCTTCCGCACTGTCCTCAGAAGTTATAGCGTCAAGCTGCGCTTCTTGCCACGTCACGATTCTTTTGATCATATCCAATTTCGTGCCTTGAGAGGAAACACCTCTCTCCGCACACATTTTTTTCAATGTTTCTGATTTGGAAGCATTTAAAGTTAACAAGGTATTTGTTTCCATACTGTTAGATAGGACTATGGCCTTTTTAAAGTTATACTACAACAATTCACTACATGTCCTGGTAGGAATAACTTGAAATGCCTTAGTTCGTGCGCAACACTGGATACCTTCAGTCGTATCCCACCACTGTACACCAATTTGTTAAGACGGATTTCTGAACTCTGTCCTGGTGGCGCAGAAGTTCAGAAGGCCAACCTAATTACTTGGAACAGGGTAACCTCTGGACAAGCCAGACCAATCAAGGTAGCGATCGCGGCGGTCAAGACTAGGTCTCAAGAGGGGTGAGGGTGACTGAAAGCCTGCAATGAGCACACAAAGCAAGGACACTTACAAACTACTCCAAACAGGTGCTAAATTAAAAATATATATACATTTATTCCAAGGCCTTTAAAACAATGACCGTAGCGAGAAATCACAATACAACTCTAGTAAACCAACACATACCATACCAATACAATATATATACAAATACAAACAAGTCTCAAGCGTTAGATGCACGAAATGTGTGGTCCACCTAAAAGGGAAGGAAAACAGGCAGTGTGAAATAATGCTTAGACCCAGTCCGCCTTCAGAGGCACCTAACTAAAAGGAAGTCCGAGCCCTACGAAGAGTGGAGCCTTGTGCTCAAAAGTACCTGCACACGCTGGTGCCAACGGGCAAAAGGGGATTCTCTTTGAGGGAGATCAGGCAGTTCAGTTTAGTGCACAAACGAAGAACAACAGTGTTCCGCGACTCAAGCGCAGCCTCCACTGTGGGCAGAAGCAGAGCGCGAGTACGGAAAGGCGTGCTGTTTTGACACAGCGGGGAAAAGCTATGGGCTCCTGCAGGAGGGCGACCAGTTCATAGCTATGCTACTCACCGGACCCCGATGCAAGCAGACCCAGGCTTCTCCGCGTCAGTTTCAGTCGCTGGCAGGTTCAGAAGAGCAGGGGACGTCTCGTCGTCGTGTTGAGTCTGCAGCAGCAGAGTTGAGTAAAAGACGTCCCAAACGAAGGAACCCGCACAGTTTGTTACCACAGCAGGGCAACGGAGCGGCCGTGTGTATCTGAGCCAAATGTACACTACTCACTTCAGACCTGGGAACGCCAAGTGTACGAATCGTGTGAGAGTGACAAGGACTCGATATACTACACAACCTGGTGGCGGTTACAGAGCAAGACTCCTGTGTAGGCTGGTCAGTCTGCTGGATGGCCCAGAGACGCTTCCGAAGGCTTACTAGCAGGAGATGGTGAAGATGCCGAGAATAGCTGTCCCCGCTATTCCAAGGGTCGAAGTACTAGTACATGCCTTCTGGTTCGATCAAAGGTGAAAAGGGTTTCACAAGGCGACAGCAGTGCAGAGGAGCAGTCCTTCAGCGGGTCACCAGCGATTCCTCGGTTCAGCCTCTTGGTTGCAGGATACTTGGCTCCTGTATTCCTTTGTTCGTGAGAACTCAGGAGATCGACATGGTAGTGGTGTTTCCAGCCCCCTCTTATCCACGGTTCCCTTCGCGCCAAAACGGTGGGGACCCAATGGGAGATCCGCTCATCAACACTCACACCATTCGTGGACCTATCACGGACCACGGTGGTCCCAGGCATTCACACGGGACCAGACATCCCAGCCCACATACTGGAGGCACACACAAGACATGTAGAAGCCCGCGAAAGCATCCGTGTTTCGCGGGAAAGTACATGCCCAAATAAGGAAGGCCCCGGGTCGGCTCGACCTGGGGAAGGTGAAGGGAGCAAGACGGTCAGCGGACAGGACAAAGGAGCCTCGTGGTCTGGCCATTTTGGGAGCCAGGCCACCATTTTGGGTTAAGTGCGAGAAACGTGCTTAGAACGCCAAAAGGAGCTCAAAACACAAGAAACGATCGCTGCCACCATTCCCGTCCGTGAATCACTTGCACCGATCAGTTACAATCCTGAAAGAGTATCTAGGGCCTGTAGAAGGCTAGAATCCCAAGAGAGCAGCAACTTAGCTTACAGTGCCCTCTTGTGTCATGTTGCACGAAAGCCGCAACATGATAAAAGAAACTACGGAAAACAGCGTTTCCCGGTACTGACTGTCTTAAGGGCATGTCAGTTTCCCCGTAAGAAAGGAGCGACATCCCAGAGGAGTGCGGCAGAAGGCTGCACTTCTCTAGCAAAGTCGAGAACAAGGTGAAAAACAACAGCAAAAAGTTTAGGGGTTGCCACATGGAAGGAAAATTACCTACAATTATTAAATCTTTCCTAACAGATATCACATCTCATGTTATAGGAAGAGTTTCAGGTTTGGTATAAGCATTGAGATATCACATCTCTGCAATCGGAAGTGTCTCAGGATTGGGATGGGAAGGAGTTGGATATCCCATCTCATGTTATAGGACGGGTCTCAGGATTGTTATTAGAATCATTGAGATATCATATTGCATGCTGTAGGAAGGGTCTAAGGATTGGAATGGGAAGGACTTGGATATCACATCTCATGCTATGGATAGGCTCTCAGGTTTGGAAAGGGAAGGAGTTGGATATCACATTTCATGTTAGAGGAAGGATCTCAGGTTTGGTATTAGAGGCATTGAGATATCACATCTCATGCTATAGGAAGGGTCTCAGGATTGGAATGGGAAGGAGTTGGATATCACATTTCATGCTATAGGAAGGGTCTCAGGTTTGGTATAAGCATTGAGATATCACATCTCATGCTATAGGAAGGGTCTCAGGATTGGAATGGAAGGAGTTGGATATCACATCTCATGTTAAACGAAGGATCTCAGGTTTGGTATTAGAAGCATTGAGATATCACATCTCATGCTATAGGAAGGGTCTCAGGATTGGAATGGGAAGGAGTTGGATATCACATCTCATGCTATAGGAAGGGTCTCAGGTTTGGTATAAGCATTGAGATATCACATCTCATGCTATCGGAAGGGTCTCAGGATTGGAATGGGAAGGAGTTGTATATGACATCTCAAGCCATAGGAAGGGTCTCAGGTTTGGTATAAGCTTTGAGATATCACATCTCTGCTATCGGAAGGGTCTCAGGATTGGAATGGGAAGGAGTTGGATATCCCATCTCATGTTATAGGAAGAGTCTCAGGTTTGGTATTAGAAGCATTGAGATATCATATCTCATGCTATAGGAAGTGTCTCAGGATTGGAATGGGAAGGACTTGGATATCACATCTCATGCTATAGGGAAGGTCTCAAGTTTGATATTAGAAGCATTGAGATATCACATCTCATGCTATAGGAAGGGTCTCAGGATTGGAATGGGAATGAGTAGGATATCACATCTCATGCTATAGGAAGGATCTCAGGTTTGGTATAAGCATTGAGATATCACATCTCTTCTATCGGAAGGGTCTCAGGATTGGAATGGGAAGGAGTTGGATATTCCCATCTCATGTTATAGGAAGGGTCTCAGGTTTGGTATTAGAAGCATTGAGATATCACATCTCATGCTATAGGAAGGGTCTCAGGATTGGAATGGGAAGGACTTGGATATCACATCTCATGCTATAGGGAGGGTCTCAAGTTTGATATTAGAAGCATTGAGATATCACATCTCATGATATCGGAAGGGTCTCAGGATTGGAATGGGAAGGAGTTGGATATCACATCTCATGATAAAGGAAGGGTCTAAGGTTGGGAAGGGGAAGGATTTGGATATCACATTTCATGTTATAGGACGGGTCTCAGGTTTGGTATTAGAAGCACTGAGATATCAAGTCTCATGGTATAGGAAGGGTCTCAGAATTGGAATGAGAAGGAGTTGGATATCACATCTCAAGCTATAGGAAGGGTCTCAGGATTGGAATGGGAAGGAGTTTGATATCACATCTCATGCAATAGTATGGGTCTCAGGTTTGGTATAAGCATTGGGATATCACATCTCATGCTATCGGAAGGGTATCAGGATTGGAATTCCAAGGAGTTGGATATCCCATCTCATGCTAAAGGAAGGGTCTCAGGTTGGAATGGGAAGGAGTTGGATATCACATCTCATGTTATAGGAAGGGTCTCAGGATTGGAATGGGAAGGACTTGGATATCACATCTCATGCTATAGGAAGGCTCTCAGGTTTGGAAGGGGAAAGAGTTGGATATCACATTTCATGTTAGAGGTAGGATCTCAGGTTTGGTATTAGAGGCATTGAGATATCACATCTCATGCTATCAGAAGGGTCTCAGGATTGGAATGGGAAGGAGTTGGATATCACATCTCATGCTAAAGGGAGGGTCTCAGGTTTGGAAGGGGAAGGATTTGGATATCACATCTCATGTTATAGGAAGGATCTCAGGTTTGGTATTAGAAGCATTGAGATATCACATCTCATGCTATCGGAAGGATCTCAGGTTTGGTATTAGAAGCATTGAGATATCACATCTCATGCTATCAGAATGGTCTCAGGATTGGAATCGGAAGGAGTTGGATATCACATCTCATGCTAAAGGGAGGGTCTCAGGTTTGGAAGGGGAAGGATTTGGATATCACATCTCATGTTATCGTAAGGATCTCAGGTTTGGTATTAGAAGTATTGAGATATCACATCTCATGCTATAGGAATGGTCTCAGGATTGGAATGGGAAGGACTTGGATATCACATCTCATGCTATAGGGAGGTCTCAAGTTTGATATTAGAAGCATTGAGATATCACATCTCATGCTATAGGAAGGGTCTCAGGATTGGAATGGAAGGAGTTGGATATCACATCTCATGTTTTAGGAAGGATCTCAGGTTTGGTATTAGAAGCATTGAGACATCACATCTCATGCTATAGGAAGGGTCTCAGGATTGGAATGGGAAGGAGTTGGATATCACATCTCATGCTATATGAAGGGTCTCAGGTTTGGTATAAGCATTGAGATATCACATCTCATGCTATAGGAAGGGTCTCAGGATTGGAATGGGAAGGAGTTGTATATGACATCTCATGCCGTAGGAAGGGTCTCAGGTTTGGTATAAGCATTGAGATATCACATCTCTGCTATCAGAAGGGTCTCAGGATTGGAATGGGAAGGAGTTGGATATCCCATCTCATGTTATAGGAAGAGTCTCAGGTTTGGTATTAGAAGCATTGAGATATCACATCTCATGCTATAGGAAGGGTCTCAGGATTGGAATGGGAAGGAGTTGGATATCACATCTCATGCTATAGGAAGGGTCTCAGGTTTGGTATAAGCAGTGAGATATCACATCTCATGCTATAGGAACTGTCTCAGGATTGGAATGGGAAGAAGTTGGATATCACATCTCATGTTATAGGAAGGATCTCAGGTTTGGTATAAGCATTGAGATATCACATCTCTGTTATCGGAAGGGTCTCAGGATTGGAATGGGAGGGAGTTGGATATTCCCATCTCATGTTATAGGAAGGGTCTCAGGTTTGGTATTAGAAGCATTGAGATATAACATCTCATGCTATAGGAAGGGTCTCAGGATTGGAATGGGAAGGACTTGGATATCACATCTAATGCTGTAGGGAGGGTCTCAGGATTGGAATGGGAAGGAGTTGGATATCACATCTCATGATAAAGGAAGGGTCTAAGGTTTGGAAGGGGAAGGATTTGGATATCACATCTCATGTTATAGGACGGGTCTCAGGTTTGGTATTAGAAGCATTGAGATATCAAGTCTCATGGTATAGGAAGGGTCTCAGAATTGGAATGGGAAGGAGTTGGATATCACATCTCATTCTATAGGAAGGGTCTCAGGATTGGAATGGGAAGGAGTTTGATATCACATCTCATGCCATAGTATGGGTCTCAGGTTTGGTAGAAGCATTGGGATATCACATCTCATGCTATCGGAAGGTTATCAGGATTGGATTTGGAAGGAGTTGGATATCCCATCTCATGCTACAGGAAGGGTCTCAGGTTGGAATGGGAAGGAGTTGGATATCACATCTCATGTTATAGGAAGGGTCTCAGGATTGGAATGGGAAGGACTTGGATATCACATCTCATGCTATAGGTAGGCTCTCAGGTTTGGAAGGGGAAAGAGTTGGATATCACATTTCATGTTAGAGGTAGGATCTCAGGTTTGGTATTAGAGGCATTGAGATATCACATCTCATGCTATCAGAAGGGTCTCAGGATTGGAATGGGAAGGAGTTGGATATCACATCTCATGCTAAAGGGAGGGTCTCAGGTTTGGAAGGGGAAGGATTTGGATATCACATCTCATGTTATAGGAAGGATCTCAGGTTTGGTATTAGAAGCATTGAGATATCACATCTCATGCTATCAGAAGGATCTCAGGTTTGGTATTAGAAGCATTGAGATATCACATCTCATGCTATCAGAAGGGTCTTAGGATTGGAATGGGAAGAAGTTGGATATCACATCTCATGCTAAAGGGAGGGTCTCAGGTTTGGAAGGGGAAGGATTTGGATATCACATCTTATGTTATCGGAAGGATCTCAGGTTTGGTATTAGAAGTATTGAGATATCACATCTCATGCTATAGGAAGGGTCTCAGGATTGGAATGGGATGGAGTTGGATATCACATCTCAAGCTATAGGAAGGGTCTCAGGTTTGGTATATGCATTGAGATATCACATCTCATGCTATAGGAAGGGTCTCAGGATTGGAATGGGAAGGAGTTGGATATCACATCTCATGTTATAGGAAAGATTTCAGGTTTGGTATTAGAAGCATTGAGACATCACATCTCATGTTATAGGAAGGGTCTCAGGATTAGAATGGGAAGAAGTTGGATATCACATCTCATGCTATAGGAAGGGTCTCAGGTTTGGCATAAGCATTGAGATATCACATCTCATGCTATAGGAAGGGTCTCAGGATTGGAATGGGAAGGAGTTGTATATGACATCTCATGCCATAGGAAGGGTCTCAGGTTTGGTATAAGCATTGAGATATCACATCACATGCTATAGGAAGGGTCTCAGGATTGGAATGGGAAGGACTTGGATATCACATCTCATGCTATCAGAAGGGTCTCAGGATTGGAATGGGAAGGAGTTGGATATCACATCTCATGCTAAAGGTAGGGTCTCAGGTTTGGAAGGGGAAGGATTTGGATATCACATCTCATGTTATAGGAAGGATCTCAGGTTTGGTATTAGAAGCATTGAGATATCACATCTCATGCTATCGGAAGTATCTCAGGTTTGGTATTAGAGGCATTGAAATATTACATCTCATGCTATCATAAGGGTCTCAGGATTGGAATGGGAAGGAGTTGGATATCACATCTCATGCTAAAGGGAGGGTCTCAGGTTTGGAAGGGGAAGGATTTGAATATCACATCACATGTTATAGGAAGGATCTCAGGTTTGGTATTAGAAGCATTGAGATATCACATCTCATGCTATCGGAATGGTCTCAGGATTGGAATGGGAAGGAGTTGGATATCACATCTCATGCTATAGGAAGGGTCTCAGGTTTGGAACGGGAAGGAGTTGGATATCACTTCTCATGTTATAGGAAAGATCTCAGGTTTGGTATTAGAAGCATTGAGACATCACATCACTGCAATCGGAAGTGTCTCAGGATTGGGATGGGAAGGCGTTGGATATCACATCTCATGTTATAGGAAAGATCTCAGGTTTGGTATTAGAAGCATTGAGACATCACATCTCATGTTATAGGAAGGGTCTCAGAATTGGAATGGGAAGAAGTTGGATATCACATCTCATGCTATAGGAAGGGTCTCAGTTTGGTATAAGCATTGAGATATCACATCTCATGCTATAGGAAGGGTCTCAGGATTGGAATGGGAAGGAGTTGTATATGACATCTCATGCCATAGGAAGGGTCTCAGGTTTGGTATAAGCATTGAGATATCACATCACATGCTATAGGAAGGGTCTCAGGATTGGAATGGGAAGGACTTGGATATCACATCTCATGCTATAGGCAGGGTCTCAGGTTTGGAAAGGGAAGGAGTTGGCTATCACATTTCATGTTAGAGGTAGGATCTCAGGTTTGGTATTAGAGGCATTGAGATATCACATCTCATGCTATCAGAAGGGTCTCAGGATTGGAATGGGAAGGAGTTGGATATCACATCTCATGCTAAAGGGAGGGTCTCAGGTTTGGAAGGGGAAGGATTTGGATATCACATCTCATGTTATAGGAAGGATCTCAGGTTTTGTATTAGAAGCATTGAGATATCACATCTCATGCTATCGGAAGTATCTCAGGTTTGGTATTAGAGGCATTGAGATATCACATCTCATGCTATCGTAAGGGTCTCAGGATTGGAATGGGAAGGAGTTGGATATCACATCTCATGCTAAAGGGAGGGTCTCAGGTTTGGAAGGGGAAGGATTTGAATATCACATCACATGTTATAGGAAGGATCTCAGGTTTGGTATTAGAAGCATTGAGATATCACATCTCATGCTATAGGAAGGGTCTCAGGTTTGGAACGGGAAGGAGTTGGATATCACATCTCATGTTTAAGGAAAGATCTCAGGTTTGGTATTAGAAGCATTGAGACATCACATCTCTGCAATCGGAAGTGTCTCAGGATTAGGATGGGAAGGAGTTGGATATCAGATCTCATGTTATAGGAAAGATCTCAGGTTTGGTTTTAGAAGCATTGAGACATCACATCTCATTTTATAGGAAGGGTCTCATGATTGGAATGGGAAGAAGTTGGATATCACATCTCATGCTATAGGAAGGGTCTCAGGTTTGGTAGAAGCATTGAGATATCACATCTCATGCTATAGGAACGGTCTCAGGATTGGAATGGGAAGGACTTGGATATCCCATCTCATGCTATAGGCAGGGTCTCAGGTTTGGAAAGGGAAGGAGTTGGATGTCACATTTCATGTTAGAGGTAGGATCTCAGGTTTGGTATTAGAAGCATTGAGATATCACATCTCATGCTATCCGAAGGGTCTCAGGATTGGAATGGGAAGGAGTTGGATATCACATCTCATGCTAAAGGGAGGGTCTCAGGTTTGGCAGGGGAAGGATTTGGATATCACATCTCATGTTATAGGAAGGATCTCAGGTTTGGTATTAGAAGCATTGAGATATCACATCTCATGCTATCGGAAGTATCTCAGGTTTGGTATTAGAGGCATTGAGATATCACATCTCATGCTATCATAAGGGTCTCAGGATTGGAATGGGAAGGAGTTGGATATCACATCTCATGCTAAAGGGAGGGTCTCAGGTTTGGAAGGGGAAGGATTTGAATATCACATCACATGTTATAGGAAGGATCTCAGGTTTGGTATTAGAGGCTTTGAGATATCACATCTCATGCTATCGGAAGGGTCTCAGGATTGGAATGGGAAGGAGTTGGATATCACATCTCATGCTATAGGAAGGGTCTCAGGTTTGGAACGGGAAGGAGTTGGATATCACATCTCATGTTATAGGAAGGGTCTCAGGTTTGGTATAAGCATTGAGATATCACATCTCTGCAATCGGAAGTGTCTCAGGATTGGAACGGGAAGGAGTTGGATATCCCATCTCATGTTATAGGACTGGTCTCAGGTTTGGTATTAGAAGCATTGAGATATCACATCGCATGCTGTAGGACGGGTCTCAGGTTTGGAATGGGAAGGAATTGGATATCACATCTCATGTCATAGGAAGGATCTCAGGTTTGGTATTAGAAGCATTGAGATATCACATCTCATGCTATAGGAATGGTCTCAGGTTTGGAATGGGAAGGAGTTGGATATCACATCTCATGTTATAGGACGGGTCTCAGGTTTGTTATTAGAATCATTGAAATATCATATTGCATGCTATAGGAAGGGTCTAAGGATTGGAATGGGAAGGACTTGGATATCACATCTCATGCTATAGGTAGGCTCTCAGGTTTGGAAAGGGAAGGAGTTGGATATCACATTTCATGTTAGAGGAAG
This sequence comes from Ambystoma mexicanum, assembly GCF_040938575.1. Lineage (NCBI taxonomy): Eukaryota > Metazoa > Chordata > Amphibia > Caudata > Ambystomatidae > Ambystoma > Ambystoma mexicanum. Next base: position 124,056 of record NW_027182328.1, on the reverse strand, counting down.
GATCTCAGGTTTGGTATTAGAGGCATTGAGATATCACATCTCATGCTATAGGAAGGGTCTCAGGATTGGAATGGGAAGGAGTTGGATATCACATCTCATGCTATAGGAAGGGTCTCAGGTTTGGTATAAGCATTGAGATATCACATCTCATGCTATAGGAAGGGTCTCAGGATTGGAATGGGAAGGATATGTATATGACATCTCATGCCATAGGAAGGGTCTCAGGTTTGGTACAAGCATTGAGATATCACATCTCTGCTTTTGGAAGGGTCTCAGGATTGGAATCGGAAGGAGTTGGATATCCCATCTCATGTTATAGGAAGAGTCTCAGGTTTGGTATTAGAAGCATTGAGATATCACATCTCATGCTATAGGAAGTGTCTCAGGATTGGAATGGGAAGGAATTGGATATCACAACTCATGCTATAGGGAGGGTCTCAAGTTTGATATTAGAAGCATTGAGATATCACATCTCATGCTATAGGAAGGGTCTCAGGATTGGAATGGAAGGAGTTGGATATCACATCTCATGTTATAGGAAGGATCTCAGGTTTGGTATTAGAAGCATTGAGACATCACATCTCATGCTATAGGAAGGGTCTCAGGATTGTAATGGGAAGGAGTTGGATATCACATCTCATGCTATATGAAGGGTCCCAGGTTTGGTATAAGCATTGAGATATCACATCTCATTCTATAGGAAGGGTCTCAGGATTGGAATGGGAAGGAGTTGTATATGACATCTCATGCCGTAGGAAGGGTCTCAGGTTTGGTATAAGCATTGAGATATCACATCTCTGCTATCGGAAGGGTCTCAGGATTGGAATGGGAAGGAGTTGGATATCCCATCTCATGTTATAGGACGGGTCTCAGGTTTGTTATTAGAATCATTGAGATATCATATTGCATGCTATAGGAAGGGTCTAAGGATTGGAATTGGAAGGACTTGGATATCACATCTCATGCTATAGGTAGGCTCTCAGGTTTGGAAAGGGAAGGAGTTGGATATCACATCATGTTAGAGGAAGGATCTCAGGTTTGGTATTAGAGGCATTGAGATATCACATCTCATGCTATAGGAAGGGTCTCAGGATTGGAATGGGAAGGAGTTAGATATCACATCTCATGCTATAGGAAGGGTCTCAGGTTTGGTATAAGCATTGAGATATCACATCTCATGCTATAGGAAGGGTCTCAGGATTGGAATGGGAAGGATATGTATATGACATCTCATGCCATAGGAAGGGTCTCAGGTTTGGTATAAGCATTGAGATATCACATCTGTGCTTTTGGAAGGGTCTCAGGATTGGAATGGGAAGGAGTTGGATATCCCATCTCATGTTATAGGAAGAGTCTCAGGTTTGGTATTAGAAGCATTGAGATATCACATCTCATGCTATAGGAAGTGTCTCAGGATTGGAATGGGAAGGACTTGGATATCACATCTCATGCTATAGGGAGGGTCTCAAGTTTGATATTAGAAGCATTGAGATATCACATCTCATGCTATAGGAAGGGTCTCAGGATTGGAATGGAAGGAGTTGGATATCACATCTCATGTTTTAGGAAGGATCTCAGGTTTGGTATTAGAAGCATTGAGACATCACATCTCATGCTATAGGAAGGGTCTCAGGATTGGAATGGGAAGGAGTTGGATATCACATCTCATGCTATATGAAGGGTCTCAGGTTTGGTATAAGCATTGAGATATCACATCTCATGCTATAGGAAGGGTCTCAGGATTGGAATGGGAAGGAGTTGTATATGACATCTCATGCCGTAGGAAGGGTCTCAGGTTTGGTATAAGCATTGAGATATCACATCCCTGCTATCGTAAGGGTCTCAGGATTGGAATGGGAAGGAGTTGGATATCCCATCTCATGTTATAGGAAGAGTCTCAGGTTTGGTATTAGAAGCATTGACATATCACATCTCATGCTATAGGAAGGGTCTCAGGATTGGAATGGGAAGGAGTTGGATATCACATCTCATGCTATAGGAAGGGTCTCAGGTTTGGTATAAGCATTGAGATATCACATCTCATGCTATAGGAAGGGTCTCAGGATTGGAATGGGAAGGAGTTGGATATCACATCTCATGTTATAGGAAGGATCTCAGGTTTGGTATTAGAAGCATTGAGACATCACATCTCATGCTATAGGAAGGGTCTCAGGATTGGAATGGGAAGGAGTTGTATATGACATCTCATGCCGTAGGAAGGGTCTCAGGTTTGGTATAAGCATTGAGATATCACATCTCTGCTATCGGAAGGGTCTCAGGATTGGAATGGGAAGGAGTTGGATATCCCATCTCATGTTATAGGAAGGGTCTCATGATTGGAATGGGAAGGACTTGGATATCACATCTCATGCTATAGGAAGGCTCTCAGGTTTGGAAGGGGAAAGAGTTGGATATCACATTTCATGTTAGAGGTAGGATCTCAGGTTTGGTATTAGAGGCATTGAGATATCACATCTCATGCTATCAGAAGGGTCTCAGGATTGGAATGGGAAGGAGTTGGATATCACATCTCATGCTAAAGGGAGGGTCTCAGGTTTGGAAGGGGAAGGATTTGGATATCACATCTCATGTTATAGGAAGGATCTCAGGTTTGGTATTAGAAGCATTGAGATATCACATCTCATGCTATCAGAAGGGTCTCAGGATAGGAATGGGAAGGAGTTGGATATCACATCTAATGCTTAAAGGAGGGTCTCAGGTTTGGAAGGGGAAGGATTTGGATATCACATCTCATGTTATCGGAAGGATCTCAGGTTTGGTATTAGAAGTATTGAGATATCACATCTCATGCTATAGGAAGGGTCTCAGGATTGGAATGGGAACGAGTTGGATATCACATCTCATGCTAAAGGAAGGGTCTCAGGATTGGAATGGGAAGGACTTAGATATCACATATCATGCTATAGGGAGGGTCTCAGTTTTGATATTAGAAGCATTGAGATATCACATCTCATGCTATCGGAAGTGTCTCAGGATTGGAATGGGAAGGAGCTGGATATCACATCTCATGCTAAAGGAAGGGTCTCAGGTTTGGAACGGGAAGGAGTTGGATATCACATCTCATGTTATAGGAAGGGTCTCAGGTTGGTATAAGCATTGAGATATCACATCTCTGCTATCGGAAGGGTCTCAGGATTGGAATGGGAAGGAGTTGGATATCCCATCTCATGTTATAGGACGGGTCTCAGGTTTGTTATCAGAATCATTGAGATATCATATTGCATGCTGTAGGAAGGGTCTAAGGATTGGAATGGGAAGGACTTGGATATCACATCTCATGCTATAGATAGGCTCTCAGGTTTGGAAAGGGAAGGAGTTGGATATCACATTTCATGTTAGAGGAAGGATCTCAGGTTTGGTATTAGAGGCATTGAGATATCACATCTCATGCTATAGGAAGGGTCTCAGGTTGGAATTGGAAGGAGTTGGATATCACATCTCATGTTATAGGAAGGGTCTCAGGATTGGAATGGGAAGGACTTGGATATCACATCTCATGCTATAGGAAGGCTCTCAGGTTTGGAAGGGGAAAGAGTTGGATATCACATTTCATGTTAGAGGTAGGATCTCAGGTTTGGTATTAGAGGCAATGAGATATCACATCTCATGCTATCAGAAGGGTCTCAGGATTGGAATGGGAAGGAGTTGGATATCACATCTCATGCTAAAGGGAGGGTCTCAGGTTTGGAAGGGGAAGGATTTGGATATCACATCTCATGTTATAGGAAGGATCTCAGGTTTGGTATTAGAAGCATTGAGATATCACATCTCATGCTATCGGAAGGATCTCAGGTTTGGTATTAGAAGCATTGAGATATCACATCTCATGCTATCAGAAGGTTCTCAGGATTGGAATGGGAAGGAGTTGGATATCCCATCTCATGCTAAAGGGAGGGTCTCAGGTTTGGAAGGGGAAGGATTTGGATATCACATCTCATGTTATCGGAAGGATCTCAGGTTTGGTATTAGAAGTATTGAGATATCACATCTCATGCTATAGGAAGGGTCTCAGGATTTGAATGGGAAGGAGTTGGATATCACATCTCATGTTATAGGACGGGTCTCAGGATTGTTATTAGAATCATTGAGATATCATATTGCATGCTGTAGGAAGGGTCTCATGATTGGAATGGGAAGGACTTGGATATCACATCTCATGCTATAGGAAGGCTCTCAGGTTTGGAAGGGGAAAGAGTTGGATATCACATTTCATGTTAGAGGTAGGATCTCAGGTTTGGTATTAGAGGCATTGAGATATCACATCTCATGCTATCAGAAGGGTCTCAGGATTGGAATGGGAAGGAGTTGGATATCACATCTCATGCTAAATTGAGGGTCTCAGGTTTGGAAGGGGAAGGATTTGGATATCACATCTCATGTTATAGGAAGGATCTCAGGTTTGGTATTAGAAGCATTGAGATATCACATCTCATGCTATCAGAAGGGTCTCAGGATAGGAATGGGAAGGAGTTGGATATCACATCTCATGCTAAAGGGAGGGTCTCAGGTTTGGAAGGGGAAGGATTTGGATATCACATCTCATGTTATCGGAAGGATCTCAGGTTTGGTATTAGAAGTATTGAGATATCACATCTCATGCTATAGGAAGGGTCTCAGGATTGGAATGGGAACGAGTTGGATATCACATCTCATGCTAAAGGAAGGGTCTCAGGTTTGGTAGAAGCATTGAGATATCACATCTCATGCTATAGGAAGGGTCTCAGGATTGGAATGGGAAGGACTTAGATATCACATATCATGCTATAGGGAGGGTCTCAGTTTTGATATTAGAAGCATTGAGATATCACATCTCATGCTATCGGAAGTGTCTCAGGATTGGAATGGGAAGGAGCTGGATATCATATCTCATGCTAAAGGAAGGGTCTCAGGTTTGGAACGGGAAGGAGTTGGATATCACATCTCATGTTATAGGAAGGGTCTCAGGTTGGTATAAGCATTGAGATATCACATCTCTGCTATCGGAAGTGTCTCAGGATTGGAATGGGAAGGAGTTGGATATCCCATCTCATGTTATAGGACGGGTCTCAGGTTTGTTATTAGAATCATTGAGATATCATATTGCATGCTGTAGGAAGGGTCTAAGGATTGGAATGGGAAGGACTTGGATATCACATCTCATGCTATAGATAGGCTCTCAGGTTTGGAAAGGGAAGGAGTTGGATATCACATTTCATGTTAGAGGAAGGATCTCAGGTTTGGTATTAGAGGCATTGAGATATCACATCTCATGCTATAGGAAGGGTCTCAGGTTGGAATTGGAAGGAGTTGGATATCACATCTCATGTTATAGGAAGGGTCTCAGGATTGGAATGGGAAGGACTTGGATATCACATCTCATGCTATAGGAAGGCTCTCAGGTTTGGAAGGGGAAAGAGTTGGATATCACATTTCATGTTAGAGGTAGGATCTCAGGTTTGGTATTAGAGGCAATGAGATATCACATCTCATGCTATCAGAAGGGTCTCAGGATTGGAATGGGAAGGAGTTGGATATCCCATCTCATGCTAAAGGGAGGGTCTCAGGTTTGGAAGGGGAAGGATTTGGATATCACATCTCATGTTATCGGAAGGATCTCAGGTTTGGTATTAGAAGTATTGAGATATCACATCTCATGCTATAGGAAGGGTCTCAGGATTGGAATGGGAAGGAGTTGGATATCACATCTCATGCTAAAGGAAGGGTCTCAGGTTTGGTAGAAGCATTGAGATATCACATCTCATGCTATAGGAAGGGTCTCAGGATTGGAATGGGAAGGACTTAGATATCACATATCATGCTATAGGGAGGGTCTCAGTTTTGATATTAGAAGCATTGAGATATCACATCTCATGCTATCGGAAGTGTCTCAGGATTGGAATGGGAAGGAGCTGGATATCACATCTCATGCTAAAGGAAGGGTCTCAGGTTTGGAACGGGAAGGAGTTGGATATCCGATCTCATGTTATAGGAAGGGTCTCAGGTTTGGTATAAGCATTGAGATATCACAAATCTGCTATCGGAAGTGTCTCTGGATTGGAATGGGAAGGAGTTGGATATCCCATCTCATGTTATAGGACGGGTCTCAGGATTGTTATTAGAATCATTGAGATATCATATTGCATGCTGTAGGAAGGGTCTAAGGATTGGAATGGGAAGGACTTGGATATCACATCTCATGCTATGGATAGGCTCTCAGGTTTGGAAAGGGAAGGAGTTGAATATCACATTTCATGTTAGAGGAAGGATCTCAGGTTTGGTATTAGAGGCATTGAGATATCACATCTCATGCTATAGGAAGGGTCTCAGGATTGGAATGGGAAGGAGTTGGATATCACATCTCATGTTATAGGAAGGGTCTCAGGTTTGGTATAAGAATTGAGATATCATATCTCATGCTATAGGAAGGGTCTCAGGATTGGAATGGAAGGAGTTGGATATCACATCTCATGCTATAGGGAGTGTCTCAAGTTTGATATTAGAAGCATTGAGATATCACATCTCATGCTATAGGAAGGGTCTCAGGATTGGAATTGGAAGGAGTTGGATATCACATCTCATGCTATAGGAAGGGTCTCAGGTTTGGTATAAGCAGTGAGATATCACATCTCATGCTATAGGAAGTGTCTCAGGATTGGAATGGGAAGGAGTTGGATATCACATCTCATGTTATAGGAAGGATCTCAGGTTTGGTATAAGCATTGAGATATCACATCTCTGCTATCGGAAGGGTCTCAGGATTGGAATGGGAAGGAGTTGGATATTCCCATCTCATGTTATAGGAAGGGTCTCAGGTTTGGTATTTGAAGCATTGAGACATCACATCTCATGCTATAGGAAGGGTCTCAGGATTGCAATGGGAAGGACTTGGATATCACATCTCATGCTATAGGGAGGGTCTCAAGTTTGATATTAGAAGCATTGAGATATCACATCTCATGATATCGGAAGGATCTCAGGATTGGAATGGGAAGGAGTTGGATATCACATCTCATGATAAAAGAAGGGTCTAAGGTTTGGAAGGGGAAGGATTTGGATATCACATCTCATGTTATAGGACCGGTCTCAGGTTTGGTATTAGAAGCATTGAGATATCAAGTCTCATGGTATAGGAAGGGTCTCAGAACTGGAATGGGAAGGAGTTGGATATCACATCTCAAGCTATAGGAAGGGTCTCAGGATTGGAATGGGAAGGAGTTTGATATCACATCTCATGCCATAGTATGGGTCTCAGGTTTGGTATCAGCATTGGGATATCCCATCTCATGCTATAGGAAGGGTCTCAGGTTGGAATGGGAAGGAGTTGGATATCACATCTCATGTTATAGGAAGGGTCTCAGGATTGGAATGGGAACGAGTTGGATATCACATCTCATGCTAAAGGAAGGGTCTCAGGTTTGGTAGAAGCATTGAGATATCACATCTCATGCTATAGGAAGGGTCTCAGGATTGGAATGGGAAGGACTTAGATATCACATATCATGCTATAGGGAGGGTCTCAGTTTTGATATTAGAAGCATTGAGATATCACATCTCATGCTATCGGAAGTGTCTCAGGATTGGAATGGGAAGGAGCTGGATATCACATCTCATGCTAAAGGAAGGGTCTCAGGTTTGGAACGGGAAGGAGTTGGATATCACATCTCATGTTATAGGAAGGGTCTCAGGTTGGTATAAGCATTGAGATATCACATCTCTGCTATCGGAAGGGTCTCAGGATTGGAATGGGAAGGAGTTGGATATCCCATCTCATGTTATAGGACGGGTCTCAGGTTTGTTATCAGAATCATTGAGATATCATATTGCATGCTGTAGGAAGGGTCTAAGGATTGGAATGGGAAGGACTTGGATATCACATCTCATGCTATAGATAGGCTCTCAGGTTTGGAAAGGGAAGGAGTTGGATATCACATTTCATGTTAGAGGAAGGATCTCAGGTTTGGTATTAGAGGCATTGAGATATCACATCTCATGCTATAGGAAGGGTCTCAGGTTGGAATTGGAAGGAGTTGGATATCACATCTCATGTTATAGGAAGGGTCTCAGGATTGGAATGGGAAGGACTTGGATATCACATCTCATGCTATAGGAAGGCTCTCAGGTTTGGAAGGGGAAAGAGTTGGATATCACATTTCATGTTAGAGGTAGGATCTCAGGTTTGGTATTAGAGGCAATGAGATATCACATCTCATGCTATCAGAAGGGTCTCAGGATTGGAATGGGAAGGAGTTGGATATCACATCTCATGCTAAAGGGAGGGTCTCAGGTTTGGAAGGGGAAGGATTTGGATATCACATCTCATGTTATAGGAAGGATCTCAGGTTTGGTATTAGAAGCATTGAGATATCACATCTCATGCTATCGGAAGGATCTCAGGTTTGGTATTAGAAGCATTGAGATATCACATCTCATGCTATCAGAAGGTTCTCAGGATTGGAATGGGAAGGAGTTGGATATCCCATCTCATGCTAAAGGGAGGGTCTCAGGTTTGGAAGGGGAAGGATTTGGATATCACATCTCATGTTATCGGAAGGATCTCAGGTTTGGTATTAGAAGTATTGAGATATCACATCTCATGCTATAGGAAGGGTCTCAGGATTGGAATGGGAAGGAGTTGGATATCACATCTCATGTTATAGGACGGGTCTCAGGATTGTTATTAGAATCATTGAGATATCATATTGCATGCTGTAGGAAGGGTCTCATGATTGGAATGGGAAGGACTTGGATATCACATCTCATGCTATAGGAAGGCTCTCAGGTTTGGAAGGGGAAAGAGTTGGATATCACATTTCATGTTAGAGGTAGGATCTCAGGTTTGGTATTAGAGGCATTGAGATATCACATCTCATGCTATCAGAAGGGTCTCAGGATTGGAATGGGAAGGAGTTGGATATCACATCTCATGCTAAATTGAGGGTCTCAGGTTTGGAAGGGGAAGGATTTGGATATCACATCTCATGTTATAGGAAGGATCTCAGGTTTGGTATTAGAAGCATTGAGATATCACATCTCATGCTATCAGAAGGGTCTCAGGATAGGAATGGGAAGGAGTTGGATATCACATCTCATGCTAAAGGGAGGGTCTCAGGTTTGGAAGGGGAAGGATTTGGATATCACATCTCATGTTATCGGAAGGATCTCAGGTTTGGTATTAGAAGTATTGAGATATCACATCTCATGCTATAGGAAGGGTCTCAGGATTGGAATGGGAACGAGTTGGATATCACATCTCATGCTAAAGGAAGGGTCTCAGGTTTGGTAGAAGCATTGAGATATCACATCTCATGCTATAGGAAGGGTCTCAGGATTGGAATGGGAAGGACTTAGATATCACATATCATGCTATAGGGAGGGTCTCAGTTTTGATATTAGAAGCATTGAGATATCACATCTCATGCTATCGGAAGTGTCTCAGGATTGGAATGGGAAGGAGCTGGATATCATATCTCATGCTAAAGGAAGGGTCTCAGGTTTGGAACGGGAAGGAGTTGGATATCACATCTCATGTTATAGGAAGGGTCTCAGGTTGGTATAAGCATTGAGATATCACATCTCTGCTATCGGAAGTGTCTCAGGATTGGAATGGGAAGGAGTTGGATATCCCATCTCATGTTATAGGACGGGTCTCAGGTTTGTTATTAGAATCATTGAGATATCATATTGCATGCTGTAGGAAGGGTCTAAGGATTGGAATGGGAAGGACTTGGATATCACATCTCATGCTATAGATAGGCTCTCAGGTTTGGAAAGGGAAGGAGTTGGATATCACATTTCATGTTAGAGGAAGGATCTCAGGTTTGGTATTAGAGGCATTGAGATATCACATCTCATGCTATAGGAAGGGTCTCAGGTTGGAATTGGAAGGAGTTGGATATCACATCTCATGTTATAGGAAGGGTCTCAGGATTGGAATGGGAAGGACTTGGATATCACATCTCATGCTATAGGAAGGCTCTCAGGTTTGGAAGGGGAAAGAGTTGGATATCACATTTCATGTTAGAGGTAGGATCTCAGGTTTGGTATTAGAGGCAATGAGATATCACATCTCATGCTATCAGAAGGGTCTCAGGATTGGAATGGGAAGGAGTTGGATATCCCATCTCATGCTAAAGGGAGGGTCTCAGGTTTGGAAGGGGAAGGATTTGGATATCACATCTCATGTTATCGGAAGGATCTCAGGTTTGGTATTAGAAGTATTGAGATATCACATCTCATGCTATAGGAAGGGTCTCAGGATTGGAATGGGAAGGAGTTGGATATCACATCTCATGCTAAAGGAAGGGTCTCAGGTTTGGTAGAAGCATTGAGATATCACATCTCATGCTATAGGAAGGGTCTCAGGATTGGAATGGGAAGGACTTAGATATCACATATCATGCTATAGGGAGGGTCTCAGTTTTGATATTAGAAGCATTGAGATATCACATCTCATGCTATCGGAAGTGTCTCAGGATTGGAATGGGAAGGAGCTGGATATCACATCTCATGCTAAAGGAAGGGTCTCAGGTTTGGAACGGGAAGGAGTTGGATATCCGATCTCATGTTATAGGAAGGGTCTCAGGTTTGGTATAAGCATTGAGATATCACAAATCTGCTATCGGAAGTGTCTCTGGATTGGAATGGGAAGGAGTTGGATATCCCATCTCATGTTATAGGACGGGTCTCAGGATTGTTATTAGAATCATTGAGATATCATATTGCATGCTGTAGGAAGGGTCTAAGGATTGGAATGGGAAGGACTTGGATATCACATCTCATGCTATGGATAGGCTCTCAGGTTTGGAAAGGGAAGGAGTTGAATATCACATTTCATGTTAGAGGAAGGATCTCAGGTTTGGTATTAGAGGCATTGAGATATCACATCTCATGCTATAGGAAGGGTCTCAGGATTGGAATGGGAAGGAGTTGGATATCACATCTCATGTTATAGGAAGGGTCTCAGGTTTGGTATAAGAATTGAGATATCATATCTCATGCTATAGGAAGGGTCTCAGGATTGGAATGGAAGGAGTTGGATATCACATCTCATGCTATAGGGAGTGTCTCAAGTTTGATATTAGAAGCATTGAGATATCACATCTCATGCTATAGGAAGGGTCTCAGGATTGGAATTGGAAGGAGTTGGATATCACATCTCATGCTATAGGAAGGGTCTCAGGTTTGGTATAAGCAGTGAGATATCACATCTCATGCTATAGGAAGTGTCTCAGGATTGGAATGGGAAGGAGTTGGATATCACATCTCATGTTATAGGAAGGATCTCAGGTTTGGTATAAGCATTGAGATATCACATCTCTGCTATCGGAAGGGTCTCAGGATTGGAATGGGAAGGAGTTGGATATTCCCATCTCATGTTATAGGAAGGGTCTCAGGTTTGGTATTTGAAGCATTGAGACATCACATCTCATGCTATAGGAAGGGTCTCAGGATTGCAATGGGAAGGACTTGGATATCACATCTCATGCTATAGGGAGGGTCTCAAGTTTGATATTAGAAGCATTGAGATATCACATCTCATGATATCGGAAGGATCTCAGGATTGGAATGGGAAGGAGTTGGATATCACATCTCATGATAAAAGAAGGGTCTAAGGTTTGGAAGGGGAAGGATTTGGATATCACATCTCATGTTATAGGACCGGTCTCAGGTTTGGTATTAGAAGCATTGAGATATCAAGTCTCATGGTATAGGAAGGGTCTCAGAACTGGAATGGGAAGGAGTTGGATATCACATCTCAAGCTATAGGAAGGGTCTCAGGATTGGAATGGGAAGGAGTTTGATATCACATCTCATGCCATAGTATGGGTCTCAGGTTTGGTATCAGCATTGGGATATCCCATCTCATGCTATAGGAAGGGTCTCAGGTTGGAATGGGAAGGAGTTGGATATCACATCTCATGTTATAGGAAGGGTCTCAGGATTGGAATGGGAACGAGTTGGATATCACATCTCATGCTAAAGGAAGGGTCTCAGGTTTGGTAGAAGCATTGAGATATCACATCTCATGCTATAGGAAGGGTCTCAGGATTGGAATGGGAAGGACTTAGATATCACATATCATGCTATAGGGAGGGTCTCAGTTTTGATATTAGAAGCATTGAGATATCACATCTCATGCTATCGGAAGTGTCTCAGGATTGGAATGGGAAGGAGCTGGATATCACATCTCATGCTAAAGGAAGGGTCTCAGGTTTGGAACGGGAAGGAGTTGGATATCACATCTCATGTTATAGGAAGGGTCTCAGGTTGGTATAAGCATTGAGATATCACATCTCTGCTATCGGAAGGGTCTCAGGATTGGAATGGGAAGGAGTTGGATATCCCATCTCATGTTATAGGACGGGTCTCAGGTTTGTTATCAGAATCATTGAGATATCATATTGCATGCTGTAGGAAGGGTCTAAGGATTGGAATGGGAAGGACTTGGATATCACATCTCATGCTATAGATAGGCTCTCAGGTTTGGAAAGGGAAGGAGTTGGATATCACATTTCATGTTAGAGGAAGGATCTCAGGTTTGGTATTAGAGGCATTGAGATATCACATCTCATGCTATAGGAAGGGTCTCAGGTTGGAATTGGAAGGAGTTGGATATCACATCTCATGTTATAGGAAGGGTCTCAGGATTGGAATGGGAAGGACTTGGATATCACATCTCATGCTATAGGAAGGCTCTCAGGTTTGGAAGGGGAAAGAGTTGGATATCACATTTCATGTTAGAGGTAGGATCTCAGGTTTGGTATTAGAGGCAATGAGATATCACATCTCATGCTATCAGAAGGGTCTCAGGATTGGAATGGGAAGGAGTTGGATATCACATCTCATGCTAAAGGGAGGGTCTCAGGTTTGGAAGGGGAAGGATTTGGATATCACATCTCATGTTATAGGAAGGATCTCAGGTTTGGTATTAGAAGCATTGAGATATCACATCTCATGCTATCGGAAGGATCTCAGGTTTGGTATTAGAAGCATTGAGATATCACATCTCATGCTATCAGAAGGTTCTCAGGATTGGAATGGGAAGGAGTTGGATATCCCATCTCATGCTAAAGGAAGGGTCTCAGGTTTGGTAGAAGCATTGAGATATCACATCTCATGCTATAGGAAGGGTCTCAGGATTGGAATGGGAAGGACTTAGATATCACATATCATGCTATAGGGAGGGTCTCAGTTTTGATATTAGAAGCATTGAGATATCACATCTCATGCTATCGGAAGTGTCTCAGGATTGGAATGGGAAGGAGCTGGATATCACATCTCATGCTAAAGGAAGGGTCTCAGGTTTGGAACGGGAAGGAGTTGGATATCACATCTCATGTTATAGGAAGGGTCTCAGGTTGGTATAAGCATTGAGATATCACATCTCTGCTATCGGAAGGGTCTCAGGATTGGAATGGGAAGGAGTTGGATATCCCATCTCATGTTATAGGACGGGTCTCAGGTTTGTTATCAGAATCATTGAGATATCATATTGCATGCTGTAGGAAGGGTCTAAGGATTGGAATGGGAAGGACTTGGATATCACATCTCATGCTATAGATAGGCTCTCAGGTTTGGAAAGGGAAGGAGTTGGATATCACATTTCATGTTAGAGGAAGGATCTCAGGTTTGGTATTAGAGGCATTGAGATATCACATCTCATGCTATAGGAAGGGTCTCAGGTTGGAATTGGAAGGAGTTGGATATCACATCTCATGTTATAGGAAGGGTCTCAGGATTGGAATGGGAAGGACTTGGATATCACATCTCATGCTATAGGAAGGCTCTCAGGTTTGGAAGGGGAAAGAGTTGGATATCACATTTCATGTTAGAGGTAGGATCTCAGGTTTGGTAATAGAGGCAATGAGATATCACATCTCATGCTATCAGAAGGGTCTCAGGATTGGAATGGGAAGGAGTTGGATATCACATCTCATGCTAAAGGGAGGGTCTCAGGTTTGGAAGGGGAAGGATTTGGATATCACATCTCATGTTATAGGAAGGATCTCAGGTTTGGTATTAGAAGCATTGAGATATCACATCTCATGCTATCGGAAGGATCTCAGGTTTGGTATTAGAAGCATTGAGATATCACATCTCATGCTATCAGAAGGTTCTCAGGATTGGAATGGGAAGGAGTTGGATATCCCATCTCATGCTAAAGGGAGGGTCTCAGGTTTGGAAGGGGAAGGATTTGGATATCACATCTCATGTTATCGGAAGGATCTCAGGTTTGGTATTAGAAGTATTGAGATATCACATCTCATGCTATAGGAAGGGTCTCAGGATTGGAATGGGAAGGAGTTGGATATCACATCTCATGTTATAGGACGGGTCTCAGGATTGTTATTAGAATCATTGAGATATCATATTGCATGCTGTAGGAAGGGTCTCATGATTGGAATGGGAAGGACTTGGATATCACATCTCATGCAATAGGAAGGCTCTCAGGTTTGGAAGGGGAAAGAGTTGGATATCACATTTCATGTTAGAGGTAGGATCTCAGGTTTGGTATTAGAGGCATTGAGATATCACATCTCATGCTATCAGAAGGGTCTCAGGATTGAAATGGGAAGGAGTTGGATATCACATCTCATGCTAAATTGAGGGTCTCAGGTTTGGAAGGGGAAGGATTTGGATATCACATCTCATGTTATAGGAAGGATCTCAGGTTTGGTATTAGAAGCATTGAGATATCACATCTCATGCTATCAGAAGGGTCTCAGGATAGGAATGGGAAGGAGTTGGATATCACATCTCATGCTAAAGGGAGGGTCTCAGGTTTGGAAGGGGAAGGATTTGGATATCACATCTCATGTTATCGGAAGGATCTCAGGTTTGGTATTAGAAGTATTGAGATATCACATCTCATGCTATAGGAAGGGTCTCAGGATTGGAATGGGAACGAGTTGGATATCACATCTCATGCTAAAGGAAGGGTCTCAGGTTTGGTAGAAGCATTGAGATATCACATCTCATGCTATAGGAAGGGTCTCAGGATTGGAATGGGAAGGACTTAGATATCACATATCATGCTATAGGGAGGGTCTCAGTTTTGATATTAGAAGCATTGAGATATCACATCTCATGCTATCGGAAGTGTCTCAGGATTGGAATGGGAAGGAGCTGGATATCATATCTCATGCTAAAGGAAGGGTCTCAGGTTTGGAACGGGAAGGAGTTGGATATCACATCTCATGTTATAGGAAGGGTCTCAGGTTGGTATAAGCATTAAGATATCACATCTCTGCTATCGGAAGTGTCTCAGGATTGGAATGGGAAGGAGTTGGATATCCCATCTCATGTTATAGGACGGGTCTCAGGTTTGTTATTAGAATCATTGAGATATCATATTGCATGCTGTAGGAAGGGTCTAAGGATTGGAATGGGAAGGACTTGGATATCACATCTCATGCTATAGATAGGCTCTCAGGTTTGGAAAGGGAAGGAGTTGGATATCACATTTCATGTTAGAGGAAGGATCTCAGGTTTGGTATTAGAGGCATTGAGATATCACATCTCATGCTATAGGAAGGGTCTCAGGTTGGAATTGGAAGGAGTTGGATATCACATCTCATGTTATAGGAAGGGTCTCAGGATTGGAATGGGAAGGACTTGGATATCACATCTCATGCTATAGGAAGGCTCTCAGGTTTGGAAGGGGAAAGAGTTGGATATCACATTTCATGTTAGAGGTAGGATCTCAGGTTTGGTATTAGAGGCAATGAGATATCACATCTCATGCTATCAGAAGGGTCTCAGGATTGGAATGGGAAGGAGTTGGATATCACATCTCATGCTAAAGGGAGGGTCTCAGGTTTGGAAGGGGAAGGATTTGGATATCACATCTCATGTTTTAGGAAGGATCTCAGGTTTGGTATTAGAAGCATTGAGATATCACATCTCATGCTATCGGAAGGATCTCAGGTTTGGTATTAGAAGCATTGAGATATCACATCTCATGCTATCAGAAGGATCTCAGGATTGGAATGGGAAGGAGTTGGATATCCCATCTCATGCTAAAGGGAGGGTCTCAGGTTTGGAAGGGGAAGGATTTGGATATCACATCTCATGTTATCGGAAGGATCTCAGGTTTGGTATTAGAAGTATTGAGATATCACATCTCATGCTATAGGAAGGGTCTCAGGATTGGAATGGGAAGGAGTTGGATATCACATCTCATGCTAAAGGAAGGGTCTCAGGTTTGGTAGAAGCATTGAGATATCACATCTCATGCTATAGGAAGGGTCTCAGGATTGGAATGGGAAGGACTTAGATATCACATATCATGCTATAGGGAGGGTCTCAGTTTTGATATTAGAAGCATTGAGATATCACATCTCATGCTATCGGAAGTGTCTCAGGATTGGAATGGGAAGGAGCTGGATATCACATCTCATGCTAAAGGAAGGGTCTCAGGTTTGGAACGGGAAGGAGTTGGATATCCGATCTCATGTTATAGGAAGGGTCTCAGGTTTGGTATAAGCATTGAGATATCACAAATCTGCTATCGGAAGTGTCTCTGGATTGGAATGGGAAGGAGTTGGATATCCCATCTCATGTTATAGGACGGGTCTCAGGATTGTTATTAGAATCATTGAGATATCATATTGCATGCTGTAGGAAGGGTCTAAGGATTGGAATGGGAAGGACTTGGATATCACATCTCATGCTATGGATAGGCTCTCAGGTTTGGAAAGGGAAGGAGTTGGATATCACATTTCATGTTAGAGGAAGGATCTCAGGTTTGGTATTAGAGGCATTGAGATATCACATCTCATGCTATAGGAAGGGTCTCAGGTTGGAATTGGAAGGAGTTGGATATCACATCTCATGTTATAGGAAGGGTCTCAGGATTGGAATGGGAAGGACTTGGATATCACATCTCATGCTATAGGAAGGCTCTCAGGTTTGGAAGGGGAAAGAGTTGGATATCACATTTCATGTTAGAGGTAGGATCTCAGGTTTGGTATTAGAGGCAATGAGATATCACATCTCATGCTATCAGAAGGGTCTCAGGATTGGAATGGGAAGGAGTTGGATATCCCATCTCATGCTAAAGGGAGGGTCTCAGGTTTGGAAGGGGAAGGAGTTGGATATCACATCTCATGTTATAGGAAGGGTCTCAGGTTTGGTATAAGAATTGAGATATCATATCTCATGCTATAGGAAGGGTCTCAGGATTGGAATGGAAGGAGTTGGATATCACATCTCATGCTATAGGGAGTGTCTCAAGTTTGATATTAGAAGCATTGAGATATCACATCTCATGCTATAGGAAGGGTCTCAGGATTGGAATTGGAAGGAGTTGGATATCACATCTCATGCTATAGGAAGGGTCTCAGGTTTGGTATAAGCAGTGAGATATCACATCTCATGCTATAGGAAGTGTCTCAGGATTGGAATGGGAAGGAGTTGGATATCACATCTCATGTTATAGGAAGGATCTCAGGTTTGGTATAAGCATTGAGATATCACATCTCTGCTATCGGAAGGGTCTCAGGATTGGAATGGGAAGGAGTTGGATATTCCCATCTCATGTTATAGGAAGGGTCTCAGGTTTGGTATTTGAAGCATTGAGACATCACATCTCATGCTATAGGAAGGGTCTCAGGATTGCAATGGGAAGGACTTGGATATCACATCTCATGCTATAGGGAGGGTCTCAAGTTTGATATTAGAAGCATTGAGATATCACATCTCATGATATCGGAAGGATCTCAGGATTGGAATGGGAAGGAGTTGGATATCACATCTCATGATAAAAGAAGGGTCTAAGGTTTGGAAGGGGAAGGATTTGGATATCACATCTCATGTTATAGGACCGGTCTCAGGTTTGGTATTAGAAGCATTGAGATATCAAGTCTCATGGTATAGGAAGGGTCTCAGAACTGGAATGGGAAGGAGTTGGATATCACATCTCAAGCTATAGGAAGGGTCTCAGGATTGGAATGGGAAGGAGTTTGATATCACATCTCATGCCATAGTATGGGTCTCAGGTTTGGTATCAGCATTGGGATATCCCATCTCATGCTATAGGAAGGGTCTCAGGTTGGAATGGGAAGGAGTTGGATATCACATCTCATGTTATAGGAAGGGTCTCAGGATTGGAATGGGAACGAGTTGGATATCACATCTCATGCTAAAGGAAGGGTCTCAGGTTTGGTAGAAGCATTGAGATATCACATCTCATGCTATAGGAAGGGTCTCAGGATTGGAATGGGAAGGACTTAGATATCACATATCATGCTATAGGGAGGGTCTCAGTTTTGATATTAGAAGCATTGAGATATCACATCTCATGCTATCGGAAGTGTCTCAGGATTGGAATGGGAAGGAGCTGGATATCACATCTCATGCTAAAGGAAGGGTCTCAGGTTTGGAACGGGAAGGAGTTGGATATCACATCTCATGTTATAGGAAGGGTCTCAGGTTGGTATAAGCATTGAGATATCACATCTCTGCTATCGGAAGGGTCTCAGGATTGGAATGGGAAGGAGTTGGATATCCCATCTCATGTTATAGGACGGGTCTCAGGTTTGTTATCAGAATCATTGAGATATCATATTGCATGCTGTAGGAAGGGTCTAAGGATTGGAATGGGAAGGACTTGGATATCACATCTCATGCTATAGATAGGCTCTCAGGTTTGGAAAGGGAAGGAGTTGGATATCACATTTCATGTTAGAGGAAGGATCTCAGGTTTGGTATTAGAGGCATTGAGATATCACATCTCATGCTATAGGAAGGGTCTCAGGTTGGAATTGGAAGGAGTTGGATATCACATCTCATGTTATAGGAAGGGTCTCAGGATTGGAATGGGAAGGACTTGGATATCACATCTCATGCTATAGGAAGGCTCTCAGGTTTGGAAGGGGAAAGAGTTGGATATCACATTTCATGTTAGAGGTAGGATCTCAGGTTTGGTATTAGAGGCAATGAGATATCACATCTCATGCTATCAGAAGGGTCTCAGGATTGGAATGGGAAGGAGTTGGATATCACATCTCATGCTAAAGGGAGGGTCTCAGGTTTGGAAGGGGAAGGATTTGGATATCACATCTCATGTTATAGGAAGGATCTCAGGTTTGGTATTAGAAGCATTGAGATATCACATCTCATGCTATCGGAAGGATCTCAGGTTTGGTATTAGAAGCATTGAGATATCACATCTCATGCTATCAGAAGGTTCTCAGGATTGGAATGGGAAGGAGTTGGATATCCCATCTCATGCTAAAGGGAGGGTCTCAGGTTTGGAAGGGGAAGGATTTGGATATCACATCTCATGTTATCGGAAGGATCTCAGGTTTGGTATTAGAAGTATTGAGATATCACATCTCATGCTATAGGAAGGGTCTCAGGATTGGAATGGGAAGGACTTGGATATCACATCTCATGCTATAGGACGGGTCTCAGGATTGTTATTAGAATCATTGAGATATCATAGTGCATGCTGTAGGAAGGGTCTCATGATTGGAATGGGAAGGACTTGGATATCACATCTCATGCTATAGGAAGGCTCTCAGGTTTGGAAGGGGAAAGAGTTGGATATCACATTTCATGTTAGAGGTAGGATCTCAGGTTTGGTATTAGAGGCATTGAGATATCACATCTCATGCTATCAGAAGGGTCTCAGGATTGGAATGGGAAGGAGTTGGATATCACATCTCATGCTAAAGGGAGGGTCTCAGGTTTGGAAGGGGAAGGATTTGGACATCACATCTCATGTTATAGGAAGGATCTCAGGTTTGGTATTAGAAGCATTGAGATATCACATCTCATGCTATCAGAAGGGTCTCAGGATAGGAATGGGAAGGAGTTGGATATCACATCTCATGCTAAAGGGAGGGTCTCAGGTTTGGAAGGGGAAGGATTTGGATATCACATCTCATGTTATCGGAAGGATCTCAGGTTTGGTATTAGAAGTATTGAGATATCACATCTCATGCTATAGGAAGGGTCTCAGGATTGGAATGGGAACGAGTTGGATATCACATCTCATGCTAAAGGAAGGGTCTCAGGTTTGGTAGAAGCATTGAGATATCACATCTCATGCTATAGGAAGGGTCTCAGGATTGGAATGGGAAGGACTTAGATATCACATATCATGCTATAGGGAGGGTCTCAGTTTTGATATTAGAAGCATTGAGATATCACATCTCATGCTATCGGAAGTGTCTCAGGATTGGAATGGGAAGGAGCTGGATATCATATCTCATGCTAAAGGAAGGGTCTCAGGTTTGGAACGGGAAGGAGTTGGATATCACATCTCATGTTATAGGAAGGGTCTCAGGTTGGTATAAGCATTGAGATATCACATCTCTGCTATCGGAAGTGTCTCAGGATTGGAATGGGAAGGAGTTGGATATCCCATCTCATGTTATAGGACGGGTCTCAGGTTTGTTATTAGAATCATTGAGATATCATATTGCATGCTGTAGGAAGGGTCTAAGGATTGGAATGGGAAGGACTTGGATATCACATCTCATGCTATAGATAGGCTCTCAGGTTTGGAAAGGGAAGGAGTTGGATATCACATTTCATGTTAGAGGAAGGATCTCAGGTTTGGTATTAGAGGCATTGAGATATCACATCTCATGCTATAGGAAGGGTCTCAGGTTGGAATTGGAAGGAGTTGGATATCACATCTCATGTTATAGGAAGGGTCTCAGGATTGGAATGGGAAGGACTTGGATATCACATCTCATGCTATAGGAAGGCTCTCAGGTTTGGAAGGGGAAAGAGTTGGATATCACATTTCATGTTAGAGGTAGGATCTCAGGTTTGGTATTAGAGGCAATGAGATATCACATCTCATGCTATCAGAAGGGTCTCAGGATTGGAATGGGAAGGAGTTGGATATCACATCTCATGCTAAAGGGAGGGTCTCAGGTTTGGAAGGGGAAGGATTTGGATATCACATCTCATGTTATAGGAAGGATCTCAGGTTTGGTATTAGAAGCATTGAGATATCACATCTCATGCTATCGGAAGGATCTCAGGTTTGGTATTAGAAGCATTGAGATATCACATCTCATGCTATCAGAAGGATCTCAGGATTGGAATGGGAAGGAGTTGGATATCCCATCTCATGCTAGAGGGAGGGTCTCAGGTTTGGAAGGGGAAGGATTTGGATATCACATCTCATGTTATCGGAAGGATCTCAGGTTTGGTATTAGAAGTATTGAGATATCACATCTCATGCTATAGGAAGGGTCTCAGGATTGGAATGGGAAGGAGTTGGATATCACATCTCATGCTAAAGGAAGGGTCTCAGGTTTGGTAGAAGCATTGAGATATCACATCTCATGCTATAGGAAGGGTCTCAGGATTGGAATGGGAAGGA
The DNA here is from genome assembly GCF_040938575.1 of Ambystoma mexicanum. Classification (NCBI taxonomy): domain Eukaryota; kingdom Metazoa; phylum Chordata; class Amphibia; order Caudata; family Ambystomatidae; genus Ambystoma; species Ambystoma mexicanum. The sequence continues at coordinate 102,710 of NW_027182328.1, read as the reverse complement.
CTTAGATATCACATATCATGCTATAGGGAGGGTCTCAGTTTTGATATTAGAAGCATTGAGATATCACATCTCATGCTATCGGAAGTGTCTCAGGATTGGAATGGGAAGGAGCTGGATATCACATCTCATGCTAAAGGAAGGGTCTCAGGTTTGGAACGGGAAGGAGTTGGATATCCGATCTCATGTTATAGGAAGGGTCTCAGGTTTGGTATAAGCATTGAGATATCACAAATCTGCTATCGGAAGTGTCTCTGGATTGGAATGGGAAGGAGTTGGATATCCCATCTCATGTTATAGGACGGGTCTCAGGATTGTTATTAGAATCATTGAGATATCATATTGCATGCTGTAGGAAGGGTCTAAGGATTGGAATGGGAAGGACTTGGATATCACATCTCATGCTATGGATAGGCTCTCAGGTTTGGAAAGGGAAGGAGTTGAATATCACATTTCATGTTAGAGGAAGGATCTCAGGTTTGGTATTAGAGGCATTGAGATATCACATCTCATGCTATAGGAAGGGTCTCAGGATTGGAATGGGAAGGAGTTGGATATCACATCTCATGTTATAGGAAGGGTCTCAGGTTTGGTATAAGAATTGAGATATCATATCTCATGCTATAGGAAGGGTCTCAGGATTGGAATGGAAGGAGTTGGATATCACATCTCATGTTATAGGAAGGATCTCAGGTTTGGTATTAGAAGCATTGAGACATCACATCTCATGCTATAGGAAGTGTCTCAGGATTGGAATGGGAAGGACTTGGATATCACATCTCATGCTATAGGGAGTGTCTCAAGTTTGATATTAGAAGCATTGAGATATCACATCTCATGCTATAGGAAGGGTCTCAGGATTGGAATTGGAAGGAGTTGGATATCACATCTCATGCTATAGGAAGGGTCTCAGGTTTGGTATAAGCAGTGAGATATCACATCTCATGCTATAGGAAGTGTCTCAGGATTGGAATGGGAAGGAGTTGGATATCACATCTCATGTTATAGGAAGGATCTCAGGTTTGGTATAAGCATTGAGATATCACATCTCTGCTATCGGAAGGGTCTCAGGATTGGAATGGGAAGGAGTTGGATATTCCCATCTCATGTTATAGGAAGGGTCTCAGGTTTGGTATTTGAAGCATTGAGACATCACATCTCATGCTATAGGAAGGGTCTCAGGATTGCAATGGGAAGGACTTGGATATCACATCTCATGCTATAGGGAGGGTCTCAAGTTTGATATTAGAAGCATTGAGATATCACATCTCATGATATCGGAAGGATCTCAGGATTGGAATGGGAAGGAGTTGGATATCACATCTCATGATAAAAGAAGGGTCTAAGGTTTGGAAGGGGAAGGATTTGGATATCACATCTCATGTTATAGGACCGGTCTCAGGTTTGGTATTAGAAGCATTGAGATATCAAGTCTCATGGTATAGGAAGGGTCTCAGAACTGGAATGGGAAGGAGTTGGATATCACATCTCAAGCTATAGGAAGGGTCTCAGGATTGGAATGGGAAGGAGTTTGATATCACATCTCATGCCATAGTATGGGTCTCAGGTTTGGTATCAGCATTGGGATATCCCATCTCATGCTATAGGAAGGGTCTCAGGTTGGAATGGGAAGGAGTTGGATATCACATCTCATGTTATAGGAAGGGTCTCAGGATTGGAATGGGAAGGACTTGGATATCACATCTCATGCTATAGGAAGGCTCTCAGGTTTGGAAGGGGAAAGAGTTGGATATCACATTTCATGTTAGAGGTAGGATCTCAGGTTTGGTATAAGAGGCATTGAGATATCACATCTCATGCTATCAGAAGGGTCTCAGGATTGGAATGGGAAGGAGTTGGATATCACATCTCATGCTAAAGTGAGGGTCTCAGGTTTGGAAGGGGAAGGATTTGGATATCACATCTCATGTTATAGGAAGGATCTCAGGTTTGGTATTAGAAGCATTGAGATATCACATCTCATGCTATCAGAAGGTTCTCAGGATTGGAATGGGAAGGAGTTGGATATCACATCTCATGCTAAAGGGAGGGTCTCAGGTTTGGAAGGGGAAGGATTTGGATATCACAAATCATGTTATCGGAAGGATCTCAGGTTTGGTATTAGAAGTATTGAGATATCACATCTCATGCTATAGGAAGGGTCTCAGGATTGGAATGGGAAGGAGTTGGATATCACATCTCATGCTAAAGGAACGGTCTCAGGTTTGGTAGAAGCATTGAGATATCACATCTCATGCTATAGGAAGGGTCTCAAGATTGGAATGGGAAGGACTTAGATATCACATATCATGCTATAGGGAGGGTCTCATTTTTGATATTAGAAGCATTGAGATATCACATCTCTGCTATCGGAAGGGTCTCAGGATTGGAATGGGAAGGAGTTGGATATTCCCATCTCATGTTATAGGAAGGGTCTCAGGTTTGGTATTTGAAGCATTGAGACATCACATCTCATGCTATAGGAAGGGTCTCAGGATTGCAATGGGAAGGACTTGGATATCACATCTCATGCTATAGGGAGGGTCTCAAGTTTGATATTAGAAGCATTGAGATATCACATCTCATGATATCGGAAGGATCTCAGGATTGGAATAGGAAGGAGTTGGATATCACATCTCATGATAAAAGAAGGGTCTAAGGTTTGGAAGGGGAAGGATTTGGATATCACATCTCATGTTATAGGACCGGTCTCAGGTTTGGTATTAGAAGCATTGAGATATCAAGTCTCATGGTATAGGAAGGGTCTCAGAACTGGAATGGGAAGGAGTTGGATATCACATCTCAAGCTATAGGAAGGGTCTCAGGATTGGAATGGGAAGGAGTTTGATATCACATCTCATGCCATAGTATGGGTCTCAGGTTTGGTATTAGCATTGGGATATCCCATCTCATGCTATAGGAAGGGTCTCAGGTTGGAATGGGAAGGAGTTGGATATCACATCTCATGTTATAGGAAGGGTCTCAGGATTGGAATGGGAAGGACTTGGATATCACATCTCATGCTATAGGAAGGCTCTCAGGTTTGGAAGGGGAAAGAGTTGGATATCACATTTCATGTTAGAGGTAGGATCTCAGGTTTGGTATAAGAGGCATTGAGATATCACATCTCATGCTATCAGAAGGGTCTCAGGATTGGAATGGGAAGGAGTTGGATATCACATCTCATGCTAAAGTGAGGGTCTCAGGTTTGGAAGGGGAAGGATTTGGATATCACATCTCATGTTATAGGAAGGATCTCAGGTTTGGTATTAGAAGCATTGAGATATCACATCTCATGCTATCAGAAGGTTCTCAGGATTGGAATGGGAAGGAGTTGGATATCACATCTCATGCTAAAGGGAGGGTCTCAGGTTTGGAAGGGGAAGGATTTGGATATCACATCTCATGTTATCGGAAGGATCTCAGGTTTGGTATTAGAAGTATTGAGATATCACATCTCATGCTATAGGAAGGGTCTCAGGATTGGAATGGGAAGGAGTTGGATATCACATCTCATGCTAAAGGAACGGTCTCAGGTTTGGTAGAAGCATTGAGATATCACATCTCATGCTATAGGAAGGGTCTCAAGATTGGAATGGGAAGGACTTAGATATCACATATCATGCTATAGGGAGGGTCTCATTTTTGATATTAGAAGCATTGAGATATCACATCTCATGCTATCGGAAGTGTCTCAGGATTGGAATGGGAAGGAGCTGGATATCACATCTCATGCTAAAGGAAGGGTCTCAGGTTTGGAACGGGAAGGAGTTGGATATCCGATCTCATGTTATAGGAAGGGTCTCAGGTTTGGTATAAGCATTGAGATATCACATCTCTGCTATCGGAAGTGTCTCAGGATTGGAATGGGAAAGAGTTGGATATCCCCTCTCATGTTATAGGACGGGTCTCAGGATTGTTATTAGAATCATTGAGATATCATATTGCATGCTGTAGGAAGGGTCTAAGGATTGGAATGGGAAGGACTTGGATATCACATCTCATGCTATGGATAGGCTCTCAGGTTTGGAAAGGGAAGGATTTGGATATCACATTTCATGTTAGAGGAAGGATCTCAGGTTTGGTATTAGAGGCATTGAGATATCACATCTCATGCTATAGGAAGGGTCTCAGGATTGGAATGGGAAGGAGTTGGATATCACATCTCATGCTAAAGGAAGGGTCTCAGGTTTAGTATAAGCATTGAGATATCACATCTCATGCTATAGGAAGGGTCTCAGGATTGGAATGGAAGGAGTTGGATTTCACATCTCATGTTATAGGAAGGATCTCAGGTTTGGTATTAGAAGCATTGAGACATCACATCTCATGCTATAGGAAGGGTCTCAGGATTGGAATGGGAAGGAGTTGGATATCACATCTCATGCTATAGGAAGGGTCTCAGGTTTGGTATAAGCATTGAGATATCACATCTCATGCTATAGGAAGGGTCTCAGGATTGGAATGGGAAGGAGTTGGATATTCCCATCTCATGTTATAGGAAGAGTCTCATGCTAAGACCTGATAGACCCTTCCTATAACATGAGATGTGATATCTCAATGCTTCTAATATCAATACTGAGACCCTCCCTATAGCATGAGATGTGATATCTAAGTCCTTCCCATTCCAATCCTGAGACCCTTCCGATAGCAGAGATGTGATATCTCAATGCTTATACCAAACCTGAGACCCTTCCTATAGCATGAGATGTGATATCCAACTCCTTCCCATTCCAATCCTGAGACCCTTCCTATAGCATGATATGTGAAATCTCAATGCTTCTACCAAAACTGAGACCCTTCCTTTAGCATGAGATGTGATATCCAACTCCTTCCCATTCCAATCCTGAGACCAGTCCTATAGCATGAGATGTGATATCTCAATGCTTCTAATACCAAACCCGAGATCCTTCCTATAACATGAGATGTGATATCCAACTCCTTCCCATTCCAATCCTGAGACCCTTCCTATAGCATGAGATGTGATATCTCAATGCTTCTAATACCAAACCTGAGATCCTTCCGATAGCATGTGATATCTCAATGCTTCTAATACCAAACCTGAGATCCTTCCTATAACATGAGATGTGATATCCAAATCCTTCCCCTTCCGAACCTGAGAGCCTTCCTACAGCATGAGATGTGATATCCAAGTCCTTCCCATTCCAATCCTGAGACCCTTCCTATAACATGAGATGTCATATCCAACTCCTTCCCATTCCAACCTGAGACCCTTCCTATAGCATGAGATGGGATATCCAACTCCTTCCAAATCCAATCCTGATACCCTTCCGATAGCATGAGATGTGATATCCCAATGCTTCTACAAAACCTGAGACCCATACCATGGCATGAGATGTGATATCAAACTCCCGTCCCATACCATGAGACTTGATATCTCAATGCTTCTAATACCAAACCTGAGACCGGTCCAATAACATGAGATGTGATATCCAAATCCTTCCCCTTCCAAACCTTACACCCTTCCTTTATCATGAGATGTGATATCCAAGTCCTTCCCATTCCATTCCTGAGACCCTTCCTATAGCATGAGATGTGATATCTCAATGCTTCTAATACCAAACCTGAGACCCTTCCTATAACATGAATTCTGATATCCAAGTCCTTCCCATTCCAATCCTGAGACCCTTCCAATAGCAGAGATGTGATATCTCAATGCTTCTAATATCAAACCTGAGACCTGTCCTATAACATGAGATGGGATATCCAACTCCTTCCCGTTCCAAACCTGATACCCTTCCTATAGCATGAGATGTGATATCCAATTCCTTCCCATCCCAATCTTGAGACACCTCCGATAGCAGGGATGTGATATCTCAATGCTTATACCAAACCTGAGACTCTTCCTATAACATGAGATGTGATATCTAACTCCTTCCCGTTCCAAACCTGAGACCCTTCCTATAGCATGAGATGTGATATCCAACTCCTTCCCATTCCAATCCTGAGACCCTTCCTATAGCATGAGATGTGATATCTCAATGCTTATACCAAATCTGAGACCCTTCCTATAGCATGAGATGTGATATCCAACTCCTTCCCATTCCAATCCTGAGACCCTTCCTATAGCATGAGATGTGATATCTCAATGCTTCTAATACCAAACCTGAGATCCTTCCTATAACAAGAGATGTGATATCCAACTCCTTCCCATTCCAATCCTGAGACCCTTATGATAGCATGAGATGTGATATCTCAATGCCTCTAATACCAAACCTGAGATACTTCCGATAGCATGAGATGTGATATCTCAATGCTTCTAATACCAAACCTGAGATCCTTCCTATAACATGAGATGTGATTTACAAATCCTTCCCCTTCCAAACCTGAGACCCTCCCTTTAGCATGAGATGTGATATACAACTCCTTCCCATTCCAATCCTGAGACCCTTCTGATAGCATGAGGTGTGATATCTCAATGCCTCTAATACCAAACCTGAGATCCTACCTCTAACATGAAATGTGATATCCATTTCCTTCCCTTTCCAAACCTGAGACCCTGCCTATAGCATGAGATGTGATATCCAAGTCCTTCCCATTCCAATCCTGAGACCCTTCATATAGCATGTGATGTGATATCTCAATGCTTATACCAAACCTGAGACCCTTCCTATGGCATGAGATGTCATATACAATTCCTTCCCATTCCAATCCTGAGACCCTTCCTATAGCATGAGATGTGATATCTCAATGCTTATACCAAACCTGAGACCCTTCCTATAGCATGCGATGTGATATCCAACTTCTTCCCATTCCAATCCTAAGACCCTTCCTATAACATGAGATGTGATGTCTCAATGCTTCTAATACCAAACCTGAGATCTTTCCTATAACATGAGATGTGATATCCAACTCCTTCCCATTCCAATCCTGAGACCCTTCCTATAGCATGAGATGTGATATCTCAATGCTTATACCAAACCTGAGACCCTTCCTATAGCTTGAGATGTGATATCCAATTCCTTCCCATTCCAATCCGGAGACCCTTCCTATAGCATGAGATGTGATATCTCAAGGCCTCTAATACCAAACCTGAGATCCTTCCTCTAACATGAAATGTGATATCCAACTCCTTCCCCTTCCAAACCCGAGAGCCTTCCTATAGCATGAGATATGATATCCAAGTCCTTCCCATTCCAATCCTGAGACCCTTCCTATAACATGAAATGTGATATCCAACTCCTTCCCATTCCAACCTGAGACCCTTCCTATAGCATGAGATGGGATATCCAACTCCTTCCAAATCCAATACTGATACCCTTCCAATAGCATGAGATGTGATATCCCAATGCTTCTACCAAACCTGAGACCCATACTATGGCATAAGATGTGACATCAAACTCCTTCCCATTCCAATCCTGAGACCCTTCCTATAGCTTGAGATGTGATATCCAACTCCTTCCCATTCCAATTCTGAGACCCTTCCTATACCATGAGACTTGATATCTCAATGCTTCTAATACCAAACCTGAGACCCGTCCTATAACATGAGATGTGATATCCAAATCCTTCCCCTTCCAAACCTTAGACCCTTCCTTTATCATGAGATGTGATATCCAACTCCTTCCCATTCCAATCCTGAGACACTTCCTATAGCATGAGATGTGATATCTCAATGCTTCTAATACCAAACCTGAGATCCTTCTGATAGCATGAGATGTGATATCTCAATGCTTCTAATACCAAACCTTAGATCCTTCCTATAACATGAGATGTGATATCCAAATCCTTCCCCTTCCGAACCTGAGACCCTCCCTTTAGCATGAGATGTGATATCCAACTCCTTCCCATTCCAATCCTGATACGCTTCTGATAGCATGAGATGTGATATCTCAATGCCTCTAATACCAAACCTGAGATCCTACCTCTAACATGAAATGTGATATCCAACTCCTTCCCTTTCCAAACCTGCGAGCCTTCCTACAGCATGAGATGTGATATCCAAGTCCTTCCCATTCCAATCCTGAGACCCTTCCTATAACATGAGATGTCATATCCAACTCCTTCCCATTCCAACCTGAGACCCTTCCTATAGCATGAGATGGGATATCCAACTCCTTCCAAAAACAATCCTGATACCCTTCCGATAGCATGAGATGTGATATCCCAATGCTTCTACAAAACCTGAGACCCATACCATGGCATGAGATGTGATATCAAACTCCCGTCCTATACCATGAGACTTGATATCTCAATGCTTCTAATACCAAACCTGAGACCGGTCCAATAACATGAGATGTGATATCCAAATCCTTCCCCTTCCAAACCTTAGACCCTTCCTTTATCATGAGATGTGATATCCAAGTCCTTCCCATTCCATTCCTGAGACCCTTCCTATAGCATGAGATGTGATATCTCAATGCTTCTAATACCAAACCTGAGACCCTTCCCATAACATGAGATGTGATATCCAAGTCCTTCCCATTTCAATCCTGAGACCCTTCCTATAGCATGAGATGTGATATCTCAATGCTTCTAATTCCAAACCTGAGACCCTTCCTATAACATGAGATGTGATATCCAAGTCCTTCCCATTTCAATCCTGAGACCCTTCCTATAGCATGAGATGTGATATCTCAATGCTTCTAATATCAAACCTGAGACCTGTCCTATAACATGAGATGGGATATCCAACTCCTTCCCGTTCCAAACCTGATACCCTTCCTATAGCATGAGATGTGATATCCAATTCCTTCCCATCCCAATCCTGAGACACCTCCGATAGCAGAGATGTGATATCCAACTCCTTCCCATTCCATTCCTGAGACCCTTCCTATAGCATGAGATGTGATATCTCAATGCTTATACCAAATCTGAGACCCTTCCTATAGCATGAGATGTGATATCCAACTCCTTCCCATTCCAATCCTGAGACCCTTCCTATAGCATGAGATGTGATATCTCAATGCTTCTAATACCAAACCTGAGATCCTTCCTATAACATGAGATGTGATATCCAACTCCTTCCCATTCCAATCCTGAGACCCTTATGATAGCATGAGATGTGATATCTCAATGCCTCTAATACCAAACCTGAGATACTTCCGATAGCATGGGATGTGATATCTCAATGCTTCTAATACCAAACCTGAGATCCTTCCTATAACATGAGATGTGATTTCCAAATCCTTCCCCTTCCAAACCTGAGACCATCCCTTTAGCATGAGATGTGATATACAACTCCTTCCCATTCCAATCCTGAGACCCTTCTGATAGCATGAGATGTCTTATCTCAATGCCTCTAATACCAAACCTGAGATCCTACCTCTAACATGAAATGTGATATCCATCTCCTTCCCTTTCCAAACCTGAGACCCTGCCTATAGCATGAGATGTGATATTCAAGTCCTTCCCATTCCAATCCTGAGACCCTTCCTATAGCATGTGATGTGATATCTCAATGCTTATACCAAACCTGAGACCCTTCCTATGGCATGAGATGTCATATACAACTCCTTCCCATTCCAATCCTGAGACCCTTCCTATAGCATGAGATGTGATATCTCAATGCTTATACCAAACCTGAGACCCTTCCTATAGCATGAGATGTGATATCCAACTTCTTCCCATTCCAATCCTAAGACCCTTCCTATAACATGAGATGTGATGTCTCAATGCTTCTAATACCAAACCTGAGATCTTTCCTATAATATGAGATGTGATATCCAACTCCTTCCCATTCCAATCCTGAGACCCTTCCTATAGCATGAGATGTGATATCTCAATGCTTATACCAAACCAGAGACCCTTCCTATAGCTTGAGATGTGATATCCAACTCCTTCCCATTCCAATCCTGAGACCCTTCCTATAGCATGAGATGTGATATCTCAAGGCCTCTAATACCAAACCTGAGATCCTTCCTCTAACATGAAATGTGATATCCAACTCCTTCCCCTTCCAAACCTGAGAGCCTTCCTATAGCATGAGATATGATATCCAAGTCCTTCCCATTCCAATCCTGAGACCCTTCCTATAACATGAAATGTGATATCCAAATCCTTCCCATTCCAACCTGAGACCCTTCCTATAGCATGAGATGGGATATCCAACTCCTTCCAAATCCAATACTGATACCCTTCCAATAGCATGAGATGTGATATCCCAATGCTTCTACCAAACCTGAGACCCATACTATGGCATAAGATGTGATATCAAACTCCTTCCCATTCCAATCCTGAGACCCTTCCTATAGCTTGAGATGTGATATCCAACTCCTTCCCATTCCAATTCTGAGACCCTTCCTATACCATGAGACTTGATATCTCACTGCTTCTAATACCAAACCTGAGACCCGTCCTATAACATGAGATGTGATATCCAAATCCTTCCCCTTCCAAACCTTAGACCCTTCCTTTATCATGAGATGTGATATCCAACTCCTTCCCATTTCAATCCTGAGACCCTCCCGATATCATGAGATTTGTTATCTCAATGCTTCTAATATCAAACTTGAGACCCTCCCTATAGCATGAGATGTGACATCCAAGTCCTCCCCATTCCAATCCTGAGACCCTTCCTATAGCATGAGATGTGATATCTCAATGCTTCTAATACCAAACCTGAGACCCTTCCTATAACATGAGATGGGATATCCAACTCCTTCCCATTCCAATCCTGAGACCCTTCCGATAGCAGAGATGTGATATCTCAATGCGTATACCAACCTGAGACCCTTCCTATAACATGAGATGTGATATCCAACTCCTTCCCATTCCAAACCTGAGACCCTTCCTATAGCATATGTGATATCCAACTCCTTCCAATTCCAAACATGAGACCCTTCCCATAGCAAGAATGTAATATCCAACTCCTTCCCATTCCAATCCTGAGACCATTCCTATAGCATGAGATGTGATATCTCAACGCTTCTAATACCAAACCTGAGATCCTTCCTATGACATGAGATGTGATATCCAATTCCTTCCCATTCCAAACCTGAGACCCTTCCTACAGCATGCAATGTGATATCTCAATGCTTCTAATACCAAACCTGAGACCAGTCCTATAACATGAGATGGGATATCCAACTCCTTCCCGTTCCAATCCTGAGACACTTCCGATTGCAGAGATTTGATATCTCAATGCTTATACCAAACCTGAGACTCTTCCTATAACATGAGATGTGATATCCAACTCCTTCCCGTTCCAAACCTGAGACCCTTCCTATAGCATGAGATGTGATATCCAAATCCTTCCCATCCCAATCCTGAGACACTTCCAATTGCAGAGATGTGATATCTCAATGCTTATACCAAACCTGAGACTCTTCCTATAACACGAGATGTGATATCCAACTCCTTCCCGTTCCAAACCTGAGACCCTTCCTATAGCATGAGATGTGATATCCAACTCCTTCCCATTCCAATCCCGAGACCCTTCCGATAGCATGAGATGTGATATCTCAATGCCTCTAATACCAAACCTGAGATCCTTCCTATAACATGTGATGTGATATTCAAATCCTTCCCCTTCCAAACCTGAGACCCTCCCTTTAGCATGAGATGTGATATCCAACTACTTCCCATTCCAATCCTGAGACCCTTCTGATAGCATGAGATGTTATATCTCAATGCCTCTAATACCAAACCTGAGATCCTACCTCTAACATGAAATGTGATATCCAACTCCTTCCCCTTCTAAACCTGGGAGCCTTCCTATAACATGAGATGTGATATCGAAGTGCTTCCCATTCCAATCCTGAGACCCTTCCTATAACATGAGATGTGATATCCAACTCCTTCCCATTCCAATCCTGAGACCCTTCCTATAGCATGAGATGTGATGTCTCAATGCTTCTAATACCAAATCTGAGATCCTTCCTATAACATGAGATGTGATATCCAACTCCTTCCCATTGCAATCTTGAGACCATTTCTATAGCATGAGATGTGATATCTCAATGCTTATACCAAACCTGAGACCCTTCCTATAGCATGAGATGTGATATCCAAATCCTTCCCATTCCAATCGTGAGACCCTTCCTATAGCATGAGATGTGATATCTCAATGCCTCTAATACCAAACCTGAGATCCTACCTCTAACATGAAATGTGATATCCAACTCTTTCCCCTTCCAAACCTGAGAGCCTTCCTATAGCATGAGATGTGATATCCAAGTCCTTCCCATTCCAATCCTGAGACCCTTCCTATAGCTTGAGATGTGATATCCAACTCCTTCCCATTCCAATTCTGAGACCCTTCCTATACTCTGAGACTTGATATCTCAATGCTTCTAATACCAAACCTGAGACCCGTAATATAACATGAGATGTGATATCCAAATCCTTCCCCTTCCAACCTTAGACCCTTCCTTTATCATGAGATGTGATATCCAACTCCTTCCCATTCCAATCCTGAGACCCTTCCGATATCATGAGATGTGATATCTCAAAGCTTCTAATATCAAACTTGAGACCCTCCCTATAGCATGAGATGTGATATCCAAGTCCTTCCCATTCCAATCCTGAGACCCTTCCTATAGCATGAGATGTGATATCTCAATGCTTCTAATACCAAACCTGAGACCCTTCCTATAACATGAGATGGGAATATCCAACTCCTTCCCATTCCAATCCTGAGACCCTTCCGATAGCAGAGATGTGATATCTCAATGCTTATACCAAACCTGAGACCCTTCCTATGGCATGAGATGTGATATCCAACTCCTTGCCATTCAAATCCTGAGACCCTTCCTATAGCATGAGAAGGGATATCCAACTCCTTCCCAATCCAATCCTGAGACCCTTCCGATAGCAGAGACGTGATATCTCAATGCTTCTACCAAACCTGAGACCCTTCCTTTAGCATGAGATGTGATATCCAAATCCTTCACATTCCAATCCTGAGATCCTTCCTATAACATGAGATGTGATATCCAATTCCTTCCCATTCCAAACCTGAGACCCTTCCTATTGGATGAGATGTGATATCCAACTCCTTCCCATTCCAACCCTGAGACCCTTCCTATAGCATGAGATGTGATGTCTCAATGCTTCTAATACCAAACCTGAGATCCTTCCTATAACATGAGATGTGATATCCAACTCCTTCCATTCCAATCCTGAGACCCGTCCTATAGCATGAGATGTGATATCTCAATGCTTATACCAAACCTGAGACCCTTCCTATAGCATGAGATGTGATATCCAACTACTTCCCATTCCAATCCTGAGACCCTTCCTATAGCATGAGATGTGATATCTCAATGCTTCTAATACCAAACCTGAGATCCTTCCTCTAACATGAAATGTGATATCCAACTCCTTCCCTTTCCAAACCTAAGAGCCTATCTATAGCATGAGATGTGATATCCAAGTCCTTCCCATTCCAATCCTTAGACCCTTCCTACAGCATGCAATATGATATCTCAATGATTCTAATAACAAACCTGAGACCCGTCCTATAGCATGAGATATGATATCCAAGTCCTTCCCATTCCAATCCTGAGACCCTTCCTATAACATGAAATGTGATATCAAACTCCTTCCCATTCCAATCCTGAGACCCTTCCTATAGCTTGAGGTGTGATATCCAACTCCTTCCCATTCCAATTCTGAGACCCTTCTTATACGATGAGACTTGATATCTCAATGCTTCTAATACCAAACCTGAGACCCGTCCTATAACATGAGATGTGATATCCAAATCCTTCCCCTTCCAAACCTTAGACCCTTCGTTTATCATGAGATGTGATATCCAACTCCTTCCCATTCCAATCCTGAGACCCTTCCGATATCATGAGATTTGTTATCTCAATGCTTCTAATATCAAACTTGAGACCCTCCCTATAGCATGAGATGTGACATCCAAGTCCTTCCCATTCGAATCCTGAGACCCTTCCTATAGCATGAGATGTGATATCTCTATGCTTCTAATACCAAACCTGAGACCCTTCCTATAACATGAGATGGGATATCCAACTCCTTCCCATTCCAATCCTGAGACCCTTCCTATAGCAGAGATGTGATATCTCAATGCTTATACCAAACCTGAGAACCTTCCTATGGCCTGAGATGTCATATACAACTCCTTCCCATTCCAATCCTGAGACCCTTCCTTTAGCATGAGATGTGATATCTCAATGCTTATACCAAATCTGAGACCCTTCCTATAGCATGAGATGTGATATCCAATTCCTTCCCATTCCAATCCTGAGACCCTTCCTATAGCATGAGATGTGATATCTCAATGCTTATACCAAACCTGAGAGCCTACCTATAGCATGAGATGTGATATCCAAGTCCATCCCATTCCAATCCTTAGACCCTTCCTACAGCATGCGATGTGATATCTCAATGATTCTAATACCAAACCAGAGACTCTTCCTATAACATGAGATGGGATATCCAACTCCTTCCCATTCCAATCCTGAGCCGCTTCCGATAGCAGAGATGTGATATCTCAATGCTTATACCAAACCTGAGACCCTTCCTATAACATGAGATGTGATATCCAACTCCTTCCCGTTCCAAACCTGAGACACTAACTATAGCATATGTGATATCCAACTCCTTCCCATTCCAAACATGAGACCCTTCCTATAGCAAGAAAGTAATATCCAACTCCTACCCATTCCAAACCTGAGACCCTTCCTATAGCAAGAGATGTGATATCCAAATCCTTCCCATTCCAATCCTGAGACCCTTCCTATAACATGAGATGTGATATCCAACTCCTTCCCATTCCAACCTGAGACACTTCCTATCGCATGAGAAGGGATATCCAACTCCTTCCCAATCCAATCCTGAGACCCTTCCGATAGCAGAGATGTGATATCTCAATGCTTATACCAAACCTGAGACCCTTCCTATGGCATGAGATGTGATATTCAACTCCTTGCCATTCAAATCCTAAAACCCTTCCTATAGCATGAGATGTGATATCTCTATGCTTCTAATACCAAACCTGAGACCCTTCCTATAACATGAGATGGGATATCCAACTCCTTCCCATTCCAATCCTGAGACCCTTCCGATAGCAGAGATGTGATATCTCAATGCTTATACCAAACCTGAAAACCTTCCTATGGCCTGAGATGTCATATACAACTCCTTCCCATTCCAAACCTGAGACCCTTCCTTTAGCATGAGATGTGATATCTCAATGCTTATACCAAATCTGAGACCCTTCCTACAGCATGAGATGTGATATCCAATTCCTTCCCATTCCAATTCTGAGACCCTTTCTATAGCATGAGATGTGATATCTCAATGCTTATACCAAACCTGAGAGCCTAACTATAGCATGAGATGTGATCTCCAAGTCCATCCCATTCCAATCCTTAGACCCTTCCTACAGCATGCAATGTGATATCTCAATGATTCTAATACTAAACCAGAGACTCTTCCTATAACATGAGATGTGATATCCAATTCCTTCCCATTCCAAACCTGAGACCCTTCCTATTGGATGAGATGTGATATCCAACTCCTTCCCATTCCAACCCTGAGACCCTTCCTATAGCATGAGATGTGATGTCTCAATGCTTCTAATACCAGACCTGAGATCCTTCCTATAACATGAGATGTGATATCCAACTCCTTCCATTCCAATCCTGAGACCCGTCCTATAGCATGAGATGTGATATCTCAATGCTTATACCAAACCTGAGACCCTTCCTATAGCATGAGATGTGATATCCAACTGCTTCCCATTCCAATCCTGAGACCCTTCCTATAGCATGAGATGTGATATCTCAATGCTTCTAATACCAAACCTGAGATCCTTCCTCTAACATGAAATGTGATATCCAACTCCTTCCCTTTCCAAACCTAAGAGCCTATCTATAGCATGAGATGTGATATCCAAGACCTTCCCATTCCAACCCTTAGACCTTTCCTACAGCATGCAATATGATATCTCAATGATTCTAATAACAAACCTGAGACCCGTCCTATAACATGAGATGGGATATCCAACTCCTTCCCATTCCAATCCTGAGACACTTCCGATAGCAGAGATGTGATATCTCAATGCTTATACCAAACCTGAGACCCTTCCTATAACATGAGATGTGATATCCAAATCCTTCCCGTTCCAAACCTGAGACCCTTCCTTTAGCAGGAGATGTGATATCCAGCACCTTCCCATTCCAATCCTGAGACACTTCCGATAGCATGAGATGTGATATCTCAATGCTTCTAATATCAAAACTGAGACCCTCCCTATAGCATGATATGTGATATCTAAGTCCTTCCCATTCCAATCCTGAGACCCTCCCTATAGCATGAGATGTGATATCCAACTCCTTCCCATTCCAATCCTGAGACCCTTCCTATAGCATGAGATATGATATCTCAATACTTCTAATACCAAACGTGAGACCCTTTCGATAACATGAGATGTGATATCCAAATCCTTCCCTTTCCAAACCTGAGACCCTCCCTTTAGCATGAGATGTGATATCCAACTCCTTCCTATTCCAATCCTGAGACTCTTCTGATAGCATGAGATGTGATATCTCAATGCTTCTAATACCAAACCTGAGATCCTTCCGATAGCATAAGATGTGATATCTCAATGCTTCTAATACCAAACCTGAGATCCTTCCTATAACATGAGATGTGATATCCAAATCCTTCCCCTTCCAAACCTGAGACCCTCCCTTTAGCATGAGATGTGATATCCAACTCCTTCCCATTCCATTCCTGAGACCCTTCCTATACCATGAGATTTGATATCTCAATGCTTCTAATACCAAACCTGAGATCCTTCCGATAGCATAAGATGTGATATCTCAATGCTTCTAATACCAAACCTGAGATCCTTCCTATAACATGAGATGTGATATCCAAATCCTTCCCCTTCCAAACCTGAGACCCTCCCTTTAGCATGAGATGTGATATCCAACTCCTTCCCATTCCAATCCTGAGACCCTTCCTATACCATGAGATGTGATATCTCAATGCTTCTAATACCAAACCTGACACCCGTCCTAAAACATGAGATGTGATGTCCAAATCCTTCCCCTTCCAAACCTGAGATCTTTCCTATAACATAAGATGGGATATCCAACTCCTTCCCATTCCAATCCTGAGACCCTTCCGATAGCAGAGATGTGATATCTCAATGCTTATACCAAACCTGAGACCCTTCCTGTGGCATGAGATGTGATGTTGTATTTGACATCTCATGCCATAGGAAGGGTCTCAGGTTTGGTAGAAGCATTGGGATATCACATCTCATGCTATCGGAAGGGTATCGGGATTGGATTTGGAAGGAGTTGGATATCCCATCTCATGCTATAGGAAGGTTTATCTCAATGCCTCTAATACCAAACCTGAGATCCTACCTCTAACATGAAATGTGATATCCAACTCCTTCCTTTTCCAAACCTGAGACCCTTCCTACAGCATGAGATGTGATATCCAAGTCCTTCCCATTCCAATCCTGAGACCCTTCCTATAACATGAGATGTGATATCCAACTCCTTCTATTCCAACCTGAGACCCTTCCTATAGCATGAGATGGGATATCCAACTCCTTCCAAATCCAATCCTGATACCCTTCCGATAGCATGAGATGTGATATCCCAATGCTTCTACAAAACCTGAGACCCATACCATGGCATGAGATGTGATATCAAACTCCCGTCCTATACCATGAGACTTGATATCTCAATGCTTCTAATACCAAACCTGAGACCGGTCCAATAACATGAGATGTGATATCCAAATCCTTCCCATTCCAATCCTGAGACCCTTCCGATAGCAGAGATGTGATATCTCAATGCTTATACCAAACCTAAGACCCTTCCGATAGCATGAGATGTGATATCTCAATGCTTCTAATACCAAACCTGAGATCCTTCCAATAACATGAGATATGATGTCCAAATCCCTCCCCTTCCAAACCTTAGACCATCCCTTTAGCAAGAGATTTGATATCCAACTCCTTCCCATTCCAATCCTGAGACCCTTCTGATGGCATGAGATGTGATATCTCAATGCCTCTAAAACCAAACCTGAGATCCTACCTCTAACATGAAATGTGATATCCAACTCCTTCCCCTTCCAACCCTGAGAGCCTTCCTATAGAATGAGATGTGATAGCCAAGTCCTTCCCATTCCAATCCTGAGACCCTTCCTATAACATGAGATGTGATATCCAACTCCTCCCCATTCCAATCATGAGACCCTCCCTATAGCTTGAGATGTGATATCCAACTCCTTCTCATTCCAATTCCGAGACCCGTCCTATACCATGAGACTTGATATCTCAATGCTTCAAATACCAAACCTGAGACCGGTCCTATAACATGAGATGTGATACCCAAATCCGTCCCCTTCCAATCCTGAGACCATTCCTATAGCATGAGGTGTGATATATCAATGCTTCTAATACCAAACCTGAGATCCTTCCTATGACATGAGATGTGATATCCAAATCCTTCCCATTCCAATCCTGAGACCCTTCCTATAGCAAGAGATGTGATATCCAAATCCTTCCCATTCCAATCCTGAGACCCTTCCTATAACATGAGATGTGATATTCAACTCCTTCCCATTCCAACCTGAGACACTTCCTATAGCATGAGAAGGGATATCCAACTCCTTCCCAATCCAATCCTGAGAACCTTCCGATAGCAGAGATGTGATATCTCAATGCTTATACCAAACCTGTGTCCCTTCCTATGGCATGAGATGTGATATCCAACTCCTTGCCATTCAAATCCTGAGACCCTTCCTATAGCATGAGATGTGATATCTCAATGCTTCTACCAAACCTGAGACCCTTCCTTTAGCATGAGATGTGATATCCAAATCCTTCACATTCCAATCCTGAGACCCTTCCTATAGCATGAGATGTGATATCTCAATGCTTCTAATACCAAACCTGAGATCCTTCCTATAACATGAGATGTGATATCCAATTCCTTCCCATTCCAAACCTGAGACCCTTCCTATTGGATGAGATGTGATATCCAACTCCTTCCCATTCCAACCCTGAGACCCTTCCTATACCATGAGATGTGATATCTCAATGCTTCTAATACCAAACCTGGGAACCGTCCTATAACATGAGATGTGATATCTCAATGTTTCTAATAAAAAACCTGAGACCCTTCCTATAACATGAGATGTGATATCCAATTCCTTCCCATTCCAAACCTGAGACCCTTCCTATTGGATGAGATGTGATATCCAAATCCTTCCCCTTCCAAACCTGAGACCCTTCCTTTAGCATGAGATGTGATATCCAAATACTTCCCATTCCAATCCTAAAACACTTCCTATAGCATGAGATGTGATATCTCAATGTTTCTAATAAAAAACCTGAGACCCTTCCTATAGCAAGAGATGTGATATCCAAATCCTTCCCATTCCAATCCTGAGACCCTTCCTGTATATAACATGAGATGTGATATCCAACTCCTTCCCATTCCAACCTGAGACCCTTCCTATAGCATGAGATGTGATATCCAACTCCTTACCATTCAAATCCTGAGACCCTCCCTATAACAAGAGATGTCATATCCAACTCCTTCCCATTCCAAACCTGAGACCCTTCCTATAACATGAGATGTGATATCCAACTCCTTCCCATTCCAAACCTGAGACCCTTCCGATAGCATGAGATGTGATATCTCAATGCTTCAAAAACCAAACATGAGAACCATCCTATAACATGAGATGTGAAATCCAAATCCTTCCCTTCCCAAACCTGAGACTCTTCCTATAGCCTGAGATGTGATATCTCAATCCTTCTACCAAACCTGAAACCCTTCCTATAGCATGAGATGTGATATCCAACTCCTTCCCATTCCAATCCTGAGACACATCCTATAGCATGAGATGTGATATCACAATGCTTCTAATACCAAACCTGAGACCCGTCCTATAACATGAGATGTGATATCCAAATCCTTCCCCTTCCAAACCTGAAACCCTTCCTTTAGCATGAGATGTGATATCCAGCTCCTCCCATTCCAATCCTGAGACCCTTCCGATAGCAGAGATGTGATATTTCAATGCTTATACCAAACCTGAGACCCTTCCCATAGCATGAGATGTGATATCCAACTCCTTCCCATTCCAATCCTGAGACCCTTCCTATAGCATGAGATGTGATATCTCAATGCTTCTAATACCAAACCTGAGATCCTTCCTATAACATGAGATGTGATATCCAACTCCTTCCCATTCCAATCCCGAGACCCTTCCTATAGCATGAGATGTGATATCTCAATGCTTCTAATACCAAACCTAAGGTCCTTCCTATAACATGAGATGTGATATCCAAATCCTTCCCATTCCAAACCTGAGACCCTCCCTTTAGCATGAGATGTGATATCCAACTCCTTCCCATTCCAATCCTGATACCCTTCTGATAGCATGAGATGTGATATCTCAATGCCTCTAATACCAAACCTGAGATCCTACCTCTAACATGAAATGTGATATCCAACTCCTTCCTTTTCCAAACCTGAGACCCTTCCTACAGCATGAGATGTGATATCCAAGTCCTTCCCATTCCAATCCTGAAACCCTTCCTATAACATGAGATGTGATATCCAACTCCTTCTATTCCAACCTGAGACCCTTCCTATAGCATGAGATGGGATATCCAACTCCTTCCAAATCCAATCCTGATACCCTTCCGATAGCATGAGATGTGATATCCCAATGCTTCTACAAAACCTGAGACCCATACCATGGCATGAGATGTGATATCAAACTCCCGTCCTATACCATGAGACTTGATATCTCAATGCTTCTAATACCAAACCTGAGACCGGTCCAATAACATGAGATGTGATATCCAAATCCTTCCCATTCCAATCCTGAGACCCTTCCGATAGCAGAGATGTGATATCTCAATGCTTATACCAAACCTAAGACCCTTCCGATAGCATGAGATGTGATATCTCAATGCTTCTAATACCAAACCTGAGATCCTTCCAATAACATGAGATATGATGTCCAAATCCCTCCCCTTCCAAACCTTAGACCATCCCTTTAGCATGAGATTTGATATCCAACTCCTTCCCATTCCAATCCTGAGACCCTTCTGATGGCATGAGATGTGATATCTCAATGCCTCTAAAACCAAACCTGAGATCCTACCTCTAACATGAAATGTGATATCCAACTCCTTCCCCTTCCAACCCTGAGAGCCTTCCTATAGAATGAGATGTGATATCCAAGTCCTTCCCATTCCAATCCTGAGAGCCTTCCTATAACATGAGATGTGATATCCAACTCCTTCCCATTCCAATCATGAGACCCTCCCTATAGCTTGAGATGTGATATCCAACTCCTTCTCATTCCAATTCCGAGACCCGTCCTATACCATGAGACTTGATATCTCAATGCTTCAAATACCAAACCTGAGACCGGTCCTATAACATGAGATGTGATACCCAAATCCGTCCCCTTCCAATCCTGAGACCATTCCTATAGCATGAGGTGTGATATATATGGAACGGGAAGGATTTGGATATCACATCTCATGCTAAAGGAAGGGTCTCAGGTTTGGAACGGGAAGGATTTGGATATCACATCTCATGTTATAGGACGGGTCTCAGGTTTGTTATTAGAATCATTGAGATATCATATTGCATGCTGTAGGAAGGGTCTAAGGGTTGGAATGGGAAGGACTTGGATATCACATCTCATGCTATAGATAGGCTCTTAGGTTTGGAAAGGGAAGGAGTTGGATATCACATTTCATGTTAGAGGAAGGATCTCAGGTTTGGTATTAGAAGCATTGAGACATCACATCTCATGCTATAGGAAGGGTCTCAGGGTTGGAATGGGAAGGAGTTGGATATCACATCTCATCCAATAGGAAGGGTCTCAGGTTTGGAATGGGAAGGAATTGGATATCACATCTCATGTTATAGGAAGGATCTCAGGTTTGGTATTAGAAGCATTGAGATATCACATCTCATGCTATAGGAAGGGTCTCAGGATTGGAATGTGAAGGATTTGGATATCACATCTCATGCTAAAGGAAGGGTCTCAGGTTTGGTAGAAGCATTGAGATATCACGTCTCTGCTATCGGAAGGGTCTCAGGATTGGATTGGGAAGGAGTTGGATATCCCTTCTCATGCTATAGGAAGGGTCTCAGGATTTGAATGGCAAGGAGTTGGATATCACATCTAATGCCATAGGAAGGGTCTCAGGTTTTGTATAAGCATTGAGATATCACATCTCTGCTATCGGAAGGGTCTCAGGATTGGATTGGGAAGGAGTTGGATATCCCTTCTCATGCTATAGGAAGTGTCTCAGGTTGGAATGGGAAGGAGTTGGATATCACATCTCATGTTATAGGAAGGGTCTCAGGATTGGAATGGGAAGGATTTGGATATCACATCTCTTGCTATAGGAAGGGTCTCAGGATTGGAATGGGTAGGAGTTGGATATTACTTTCTTGCTATAGGAAGGGTCTCATGTTTGGAATGGGAAGGAGTTGGATATCACATATGCTATAGTTAGTGTCTCAGGTTTGGAACGGGAAGGAGTTGGATATCACATCTCATGTTATAGGAAGGGTCTCAGGTTTGGTATAAGCATTGAGATGTCACATCTCTGCTATCGGAAGCGGCTCAGGATTGGAATGGGAAGGAGTTGGATATCACATCTCATGCTATAGGTAGGCTCTCAGGTTTGGTATAAGCATTGAGATATCACATCTCATGCTATAGGAAGGGTCTCAGGATTGGAATGGGAAGGATTTGGATATCACATCTCATGCTATAGGAAGGGTCTCAGATTTGGTATAAGCATTGAGATATCACATCTCATGCTAAAATAAGGGTCTCAGGATTGGAATGGGAAGGAGTTGTATATGACATCTCAGGCCATAGGAAGGGTCTCAGGTTTGGTATAAGCATTGAGATATCACATCTCTGCTATCGGAAGGGTCTCAGGATTGGAATGGGAAGGAGTTGGATATCCCATCTCATGCTATAGGAAGTGTCTCAGGTTGGAATGGGAAGGAGTTGAATATCACATCTCATGTTATAGGAAGGGTCTCAGGATTGGAATGGGAAGGATTTGGATATCACATCTCTTGCTATAGGAAGGGTCTCAGGATTGGAATGGGAAGGATTTGGATATCACATCTCATGTCATAGGAAGGATCTCAGGTTTGGTATTAGAAGCATTGATATATCACACCTCATGCTATAGGAATGGTCTCAGGATTGGAAGGGGACGGATTTGGGTATCACATCTCATGTTATAGGACCGGTCTCAGGTTTGGTATTTGAAGCATTGAGATATCAAGTCTCATGGTATAGGACGGGTCACGGAATTGGAATGAGAAGGAGTTGGATATCACATCTCAAGCTATAGGGAGGGTCTCATGATTGGAATGGGAAGGAGTTGGATATCACATCTCATGTTATAGGAAGGCTCTCAGGATTGGAATGGGAAGGACTTGGATATCACATCTCATTCTATAGGAAGGCTCTCAGGGTTGGAAGGGGAAGGAGTTGGATATCACATTTCATGTTAGAGGTAGGATCTCAGGTTTGGTTTTAGAGGCATTGAGATATCACATCTCATGCCATCAGAAGGGTCTCAGGATTGGAATGGGAAGGAGTTGGATATCAAATCTCATGCTAAAGGGATGGTCTAAGGTTTGGAAGGGGAGGGATTTGGACATCATATCTCATGTTATTGGAAGGATCTCAGGTTTGGTATTAGAAGCATTGAGATATCACATCTCATGCTATCGGAAGGGTCTTAGGTTTGGTATAAGCATTGAGATATCACATCTCTGCTATCGGAAGGGTCTCAGGATTGGAATGGGAAGGATTTGGATATCACATCTCATGTTATTGGACCGGTCTCAGGTTTGGTATTAGAAGCATTGAGATATCAAGTCTCATGGTGTAGGACGGGAGTTTGATATCACATCTCATGCCATGGTATGGGTCTCAGGTTTTGTAGAAGCATTGGGATATCACATCTCATGCTATCGGAAGGGTATCAGGATTGGATTTGGAAGGAGTTGGATATCCCATCTCATGCTATAGGAAGGGTCTCAGGTTGGAATAGAAGGAGTTGGATATCACATCTCATGTTATAGGAAGGGTCTCAGGATTGGAATGGGAAGGACTTGGATATCACATCTCATGCTGTAGGAAGGGTCTCAGGTTTGGAAAAGGAAGGAGTTGGATATCACATTTCATGTTAGAGGTAGGATCTCAGGTTTGGTATTAGAGGCATTGAGATATCACATCTCATGCTATCAGAAGGGTATCAGGATTGGAATGGGAAGGAGTTGGATATCACATCTCATGCTAAAGGGAGGGTCTCAGGTTTGGAATGGGAAGGATTTGGATATCACATCTCATGTTATAGGAAGGACCTTAGGTTTGGTATTAGAAGCATTGAGTTATCACATCTCATGCTATAGGAAGGGTCTCGGGATTGGAATGGGAAGGAGTTGGATATCACATCTCATGTTATAGGAAGGATCTCAGGTTTGGTATTAGAAGCATTGAGATATCACATCTCATGCTATAGGAAGGGTCTCAGGATTGGAATGGGAAGGAGTTGGATATCACATCTCATGCTATGGGAAGGGTCTCAGGTTTGGTATAAGCATTGAAATATCACATCTCTGCTATCGGAAGGGTCTCAGGATTGGAATGGGAGGAGCTGGATATCACATCTCATGCTAAAGGAAGGGTTTCAGGTTTGGAAGGGGAAGGATTTGGATATCACATCTCATGTTATAGGACGGGTCTCAGGTTTGGTATTAGAAGCATTGTGATATCACATCTCATGCTATAGGATGTGTCTCAGGATTGGAATGGGAAGGAGTTGGATATCACATCTCATGCTATAGGAAGGGTTTCAGGTTTGGTAGAAGGATTGAGATATCACATCTCAGGCTATAGGAAGAGTCTCAGGTTTGGGAAGGGAAGGATTTGGATTTCACATCTCATGTTATAGGATGGTTCTCATGTTTGGTTTTTGAAGCATTGAGATATCACATCTCATGCTATCGGAAGGGTCTCAGGTTTGGAATGGGAAGGAGTTGGATATCACATCTCATGTTATAGGAAGGGTCTCAGGTTTGGAATGGGAAGGAGTTGGATATGACATCTCTTGTTATAGGGAGGGTCTCAGGATTTGAATGGTAAGGAGTTGGATATCACATCTCATGCTATAGGAAGGGTCTCAGGTTGGAATGGGAAGGAGTTGGATATCACATCTCATGTTATATACAGGAAGGGTCTCAGGATTGGAATGGGAAGGATTTGGATATCACATCTCTTGCTATAGGAAGGGTCTCAGGTTTTTTATTAGAAACATTGAGATATCACATCTCATGCTATAGGAAGTGTTTTAGGATTGGAATGGGAAGTATTTGGATATCACATCTCATGCTAAAGGAAGGGTCTCAGGTTTGGAAGGGGAAGGATTTGGATATCACATCTCATCCAATAGGAAGGGTCTCAGGTTTGGAATGGGAAGGAATTGGATATCACATCTCATGTTATAGGAAGGGTCTCAGGTTTTTTATTAGAAACATTGAGATATCACATCTCATGTTATAGGACGGTTCCCAGGTTTGGTATTAGAAGCATTGAGATATCACATCTCATGGTATAGGAAGGGTCTCAGGGTTGGAATGGGAAGGAGTTGGATATCACATCTCATCCAATAGGAAGGGTCTCAGGTTTGGAATGGGAAGGAATTGGATATCACATCTCATGTTATATGAAGGATCTCAGGTTTGGTATTAGAAGCATTGAGATATCACATCTCATGCTATAGGAAGGGTCTCAGGATTGGAATGTGAAGGATTTGGATATCACATCTCATGCTAAAGGAAGGGTCTCAGGTTTGGTAGAAGCATTGAGATATCACATCTCATGCTATAGGAAGGGTCTCAGGATTTGAATGGCAAGGAGTTGGATATCACATCTCATGCCATAGGAAGGGACACAGGTTTGGTATAAGCATTGAGATATCACATCTCTGCTATCGGAAGGTTCTCAGGATTGGATTGGGAAGGAGTTGGATATCCCTTCTCATGCTATAGGAAGTGTCTCAGGTTGGAATGGGAAGGAGTTGAATATCACATCTCATGTTATAGGAAGGGTCTCAGGATTGGAATGGGAAGGATTTGGATATCACATCTCTTGCTATAGGAAGGGTCTCAGGATTGGAATGGGAAGGATTTGGATATCACATCTCATGTCATAGGAAGGATCTCAGGTTTGGTATTAGAAGCATTGATATATCACACCTCATGCTATAGGAATGGTCTCAGGATTGGAAGGGGACGGATTTGGGTATCACATCTCATGTTATAGGACCGGTCTCAGGTTTGGTATTTGAAGCATTGAGATATCAAGTCTCATGGTATAGGACGGGTCTCGGAATTGGAATGAGAAGGAGTTGGATATCACATCTCAAGCTATAGGGAGGGTCTCATGATTGGAATGGGGAGGAGTTGGATATCACATCTCATGTTATAGGAAGGGTCTCAGGATTGGAATGGGAAGGACTTGGCTATCACATCTCATTCTATAGGAAGGCTCTCAGGGTTGGAAGGGGAAGGAGTTGGATATCACATTTCATGTTAGAGGTAGGATCTCAGGTTTGGTTTTAGAGGCATTGAGATATCACATCTCATGCCATCAGAAGGGTCTCAGGATTGGAATGGGAAGGAGTTGGATATCAAATCTCTTGCTAAAGGGATGGTCTAAGGTTTGGAAGGGGAGGGATTTGGACATCATATCTCATGTTATTGGAAGGATCTCAGGTTTGGTATTAGAAGCATTGAGATATCACATCTCATGCTATCGGAAGGGTCTTAGGTTTGGTATAAGCATTGAGATATCACATCTCTGCTATCGGAAGGGTCTCAGGATTGGAATGGGAAGGATTTGGATATCACATCTCATGTTATTGGACCGGTCTCAGGTTTGGTATTAGAAGCATTGAGATATCAAGTCTCATGGTATAGGACGGGAGTTTGATATCACATCTCATGCCATGGTATGGGTCTCAGGTTTTGTAGAAGCATTGGGATATCACATCTCATGCTATCGGAAGGGTATCAGGATTGGATTTGGAAGGAGTTGGAAATCCCATCTCATGCTATAGGAAGGGTCTCAGGTTGGAATAGAAGGAGTTGGATATCACATCTCATGTTATAGGAAGGGTCTCAGGATTGGAATGGGAAGGACTTGGATATCACATCTCATGCTGTAGGAAGGGTCTCAGGTTTGGAAAAGGAAGGAGTTGGATATCACATTTCATGTTAGAGGTAGGATCTCAGGTTTGGTATTAGAGGCATTGAGATATTACATCTCATGCTATCAGAAGGGTATCAGGATTGGAATGGGAAGGAGTTGGATATCACATCTCATGCTAAAGGGAGGGTCTCAGGTTTGGAATGGGAAGGATTTGGATATCACATCTCATGTTATAGGAAGGACCTTAGGTTTGGTATTAGAAGCATTGAGATATCACATCTCATGCTATAGGAAGGGTCTCGGGATTGGAATGGGAAGGAGTTGGATATCACATCTCATGTTATAGGAAGGATCTCAGGTTTGGTATTAGAAGCATTGAGATATCACATCTCATGCTATAGGAAGGGTCTCAGGATTGGAATGGGAAGGAGTTGGATATCACATCTCATGCTATGGGAAGGGTCTCAGGTTTGGTATAAGCATTGAAATATCACATCTCTGCTATCGGAAGGGTCTCAGGATTGGAATGGGAGGAGCTGGATATCACATCTCATGCTAAAGGAAGGGTCTCAGGTTTGGAAGGGGAAGGATTTGGATATCACATCTCATGTTATAGGACGGGTCTCAGGTTTGGTATTAGAAGCATTGTGATATCACATCTCATGCTATAGGATGTGTCTCAGGATTGGAATGGGAAGGAGTTGGATATCACATCTCATGCTATAGGAAGGGTTTCAGGTTTGGTAGAAGCATTGAGATATCACATCTCATGCTATAGGAAGAGTCTCAGGTTTGGGAAGGGAAGGATTTGGATTTCACATCTCATGTTATAGGATGGTTCTCATGTTTGGTTTTTGAAGCATTGAGATATCACATCTCATGCTATCGGAAGGGTCTCAGGTTTGGAATGGGAAGGAGTTGGATATCACATCTCATGTTATAGGAAGGGTCTCAGGTTTGGAATGGGAAGGAGTTGGATATGACATCTCTTGTTATAGGGAGGGTCTCAGGATTTGAATGGTAAGGAGTTGGATATCACATCTCATGCTATAGGAAGGGTCTCAGGTTGGAATGGGAAGGAGTTGGATATCACATCTCATGTTATATACAGGAAGGGTCTCAGGATTGGAATGGGAAGGATTTGGATATCACATCTCTTGCTATAGGAAGGGTCTCAGGTTTTTTATTAGAAACATTGAGATATCACATCTCATGCTATAGGAAGTGTTTTAGGATTGGAATGGGAAGTATTTGGATATCACATCTCATGCTAAAGGAAGGGTCTCAGGTTTGGAAGGGGAAGGATTTGGATATCACATCTCATCCAATAGTAAGGGTCTCAGGTTTGGAATGGGAAGGAATTGGATATCACATCTCATGTTATAGGAAGGGTCTCAGGTTTTTTATTAGAAACATTGAGATATCACATCTCATGTTATAGGACGGTTCCCAGGTTTGGTATTAGAAGCATTGAGATATCACATCTCATGGTATAGGAAGGGTCTCAGGGTTGGAATGGGAAGGAGTTGGATATCACATCTCATCCAATAGGAAGGGTCTCAGGTTTGGAATGGGAAGGAATTGGATATCACATCTCATGTTATAGGAAGGATCTCAGGTTTGGTATTAGAAGCATTGAGATATCACATCTCATGCTATAGGAAGGTTCTCAGGATTGGAATGTGAAGGATTTGGATATCACATCTCATGCTAAAGGAAGGGTCTCAGGTTTGGTAGAAGCATTGAGATATCACATCTCATGCTATAGGAAGGGTCTCAGGATTTGAATGGCAAGGAGTTGGATATCACATCTCATGCCATAGGAAGGGACACAGGTTTGGTATAAGCATTGAGATATCACATCTCTGCTATCGGAAGGTTCTCAGGATTGGATTGGGAAGGAGTTGGATATCCCTTCTCATGCTATAGGAAGTGTCTCAGGTTGGAATGGGAAGGAGTTGAATATCACATCTCATGTTATAGGAAGGGTCTCAGGATTGGAATGGGAAGGATTTGGATATCACATCTCTTGCTATAGGAAGGGTCTCAGGATTGGAATGGGAAGGATTTGGATATCACATCTCATGTCATAGGAAGGATCTCAGGTTTGGTATTAGAAGCATTGATATATCACACCTCATGCTATAGGAATGGTCTCAGGATTGGAAGGGGACGGATTTGGGTATCACATCTCATGTTATAGGACCGGTCTCAGGTTTGGTATTTGAAGCATTGAGATATCAAGTCTCATGGTATAGGACAGGTCTCGGAATTGGAATGAGAAGGAGTTGGATATCACATCTCAAGCTATAGGGAGGGTCTCATGATTGGAATGGGAAGGAGTTGGATATCACATCTCATGTTATAGGAAGGGTCTCAGGATTGGAATGGGAAGGACTTGGATATCACATCTCATTCTATAGGAAGGCTCTCAGGGTTGGAAGGGGAAGGAGTTGGATATCACATTTCATGTTAGAGGTAGGATCTCAGGTTTGGTTTTAGAGGCATTGAGATATCACATCTCATGCCATCAGAAGGGTCTCAGGATTGGAATGGGAAGGAGTTGGATATCAAATCTCATGCTAAAGGGATGGTCTAAGGTTTGGAAGGGGAGGGATTTGGACATCATATCTCATGTTATTGGAAGGATCTCAGGTTTGGTATTAGAAGCATTGAGATATCACATCTCATGCTATCGGAAGGGTCTTAGGTTTGGTATAAGCATTGAGATATCACATCTCTGCTATCGGAAGGGTCTCAGGATTGGAATGGGAAGGATTTGGATATCACATCTCATGTTATTGGACCGGTCTCAGGTTTGGTATTAGAAGCATTGAGATATCAAGTCTCATGGTATAGGACGGGAGTTTGATATCACATCTCATGCCATGGTATGGGTCTCAGGTTTTGTAGAAGCATTGGGATATCACATCTCATGCTATCGGAAGGGTATCAGGATTGGATTTGGAAGGAGTTGGATATCCCATCTCATGCTATAGGAAGGGTCTCAGGTTGGAATAGAAGGAGTTGGATATCACATCTCATGTTATAGGAAGGGTCTCAGGATTGGAATGGGAAGGACTTGGATATCACATCTCATGCTGTAGGAAGGGTCTCAGGTTTGGAAAAGGAAGGAGTTGGATATCACATTTCATGTTAGAGGTAGGATCTCAGGTTTGGTATTAGAGGCATTGAGATATCACATCTCATGCTATCAGAAGGGTATCAGGATTGGAATGGGAAGGAGTTGGATATCACATCTCATGCTAAAGGGAGGGTCTCAGTTTTGGAATGGGAAGGATTTGGATATCAC
The DNA here is from genome assembly GCF_040938575.1 of Ambystoma mexicanum. Taxonomy (NCBI): domain Eukaryota; kingdom Metazoa; phylum Chordata; class Amphibia; order Caudata; family Ambystomatidae; genus Ambystoma; species Ambystoma mexicanum. Next base: position 72,208 of record NW_027182328.1, on the reverse strand, counting down.
ATCTCATGTTATAGGAAGGACCTTAGGTTTGGTATTAGAAGCATTGAGATATCACATCTCATGCTATAGGAAGGGTCTCGGGATTGGAATGGGAAGGAGTTGGATATCACATCTCATGTTATAGGAAGGATCTCAGGTTTGGTATTAGAAGCATTGAGATATCACATCTCATGCTATAGGAAGGGTCTCAGGATTGGAATGGGAAGGAGTTGGATATCACATCTCATGCTATGGGAAGGGTCTCAGGTTTGGTATAAGCATTGAAATATCACATCTCTGCTATCGGAAGGGTCTCAGGATTGGAATGGGAGGAGCTGGATATCACATCTCATGCTAAAGGAAGGGTCTCAGGTTTGGAAGGGGAAGGATTTGGATATCACATCTCATGTTATAGGACGGGTCTCAGGTTTGGTATTAGAAGCATTGTGATATCACATCTCATGCTATAGGATGTGTCTCAGGATTGGAATGGGAAGGAGTTGGATATCACATCTCATGCTATAGGAAGGGTTTCAGGTTTGGTAGAAGCATTGAGATATCACATCTCATGCTATAGGAAGAGTCTCAGGTTTGGGAAGGGAAGGATTTGGATTTCACATCTCATGTTATAGGATGGTTCTCATGTTTGGTTTTTGAAGCATTGAGATATCACATCTCATGCTATCGGAAGGGTCTCAGGTTTGGAATGGGAAGGAGTTGGATATCACATCTCATGTTATAGGAAGGGTCTCAGGTTTGGAATGGGAAGGAGTTGGATATGACATCTCTTGTTATAGGGAGGGTCTCAGGATTTGAATGGTAAGGAGTTGGATATCACATCTCATGCTATAGGAAGGGTCTCAGGTTGGAATGGGAAGGAGTTGGATATCACATCTCATGTTATATACAGGAAGGGTCTCAGGATTGGAATGGGAAGGATTTGGATATCACATCTCTTGCTATAGGAAGGGTCTCAGGTTTTTTATTAGAAACATTGAGATATCACATCTCATGCTATAGGAAGTGTTTTAGGATTGGAATGGGAAGTATTTGGATATCACATCTCATGCTAAAGGAAGGGTCTCAGGTTTGGAAGGGGAAGGATTTGGATATCACATCTCATCCAATAGGAAGGGTCTCAGGTTTGGAATGGGAAGGAATTGGATATCACATCTCATGTTATAGGAAGGGTCTCAGGTTTTTTATTAGAAACATTGAGATATCACATCTCATGTTATAGGACGGTTCCCAGGTTTGGTATTAGAAGCATTCAGATATCACATCTCATGGTATAGGAAGGGTCTCAGGGTTGGAATGGGAAGGAGTTGGATATCACATCTTATCCAATAGGAAGGGTCTCAGGTTTGGAATGGGAAGGAATTGGATATCACATCTCATGTTATAGGAAGGATCTCAGGTTTGGTATTAGAAGCATTGAGATATCACATCTCATGCTATAGGAAGGGTCTCAGGATTGGAATGTGAAGGATTTGGATATCACATCTAATGCTAAAGGAAGGGTCTCAGGTTTGGTAGAAGCATTGAGATATCACATCTCATGCTATAGGAAGGGTCTCAGGATTTGAATGGCAAGGAGTTGGATATCACATCTCATGCCATAGGAAGGGACACAGGTTTGGTATAAGCATTGAGATATCACATCTCTGCTATCGGAAGGTTCTCAGGATTGGATTGGGAAGGAGTTGGATATCCCTTCTCATGCTATAGGAAATGTCTCAGGTTGGAATGGGAAGGAGTTGAATATCACATCTCATGTTATAGGAAGGGTCTCAGGATTGGAATGGGAAGGATTTGGATATCACATCTCCTGCTATAGGAAGGGTCTCAGGATTGGAATGGGAAGGATTTGGATATCACATCTCATGTCATAGGAAGGATCTCAGGTTTGGTATTAGAAGCATTGATATATCACACCTCATGCTATAGGAATGGTCTCAGGATTGGAAGGGGACGGATTTGGGTATCACATCTCATGTTATAGGACCGGTCTCAGGTTTGGTATTTGAAGCATTGAGATATCAAGTCTCATGGTATAGGACGGGTCTCGGAATTGGAATGAGAAGGAGTTGGATATCACATCTCAAGCTATAGGGAGGGTCTCATGATTGGAATGGGAAGGAGTTGGATATCACATCTCATGTTATAGGAAGGGTCTCAGGATTGGAATGGGAAGGACTTGGATATCACATCTCATTCTATAGGAAGGCTCTCAGGGTTGGAAGGGGAAGGAGTTGGATATCACATTTCATGTTAGAGGTAGGATCTCAGGTTTGGTTTTAGAGGCATTGAGATATCACATCTCATGTCATCAGAAGGGTCTCAGGATTGGAATGGGAAGGAGTTGGATATCAAATCTCATGCTAAAGGGATGGTCTAAGGTTTGGAAGGGGAGGGATTTGGACATCATATCTCATGTTATTGGAAGGATCTCAGGTTTGGTATTAGAAGCATTGAGATATCACATCTCATGCTATCGGAAGGGTCTTAGGTTTGGTATAAGCATTGAGATATCACATCTCTGCTATCGGAAGGGTCTCAGGATTGGAATGGGAAGGATTTGGATATCACATCTCATGTTATTGGACCGGTCTCAGGTTTGGTATTAGAAGCATTGAGATATCAAGTCTCATGGTATAGGACGGGAGTTTGATATCACATCTCATGCCATGGTATGGGTCTCAGGTTTTGTAGAAGCATTGGGATATCACATCTCATGCTATCGGAAGGGTATCAGGATTGGATTTGGAAGGAGTTGGATATCCCATCTCATGCTATAGGAAGGGTCTCAGGTTGGAATAGAAGGAGTTGGATATCACATCTCATGTTATAGGAAGGGTCTCAGGATTGGAATGGGGAGGACTTGGATATCACATCTCATGCTGTAGGAAGGGTCTCAGGTTTGGAAAAGGAAGGAGTTGGATATCACATTTCATGTTAGAGGTAGGATCTCAGGTTTGGTATTAGAGGCATTGAGATATCACATCTCATGCTATCAGAAGGGTATCAGGATTGGAATGGGAAGGAGTTGGATATCACATCTCATGCTAAAGGGAGGGTCTCAGGTTTGGAATGGGAAGGATTTGGATATCACATCTCATGTTATAGGAAGGACCTTAGGTTTGGTATTAGAAGCATTGAGATATCACATCTCATGCTATAGGAAGGGTCTCGGGATTGGAATGGGAAGGAGTTGGATATCACATCTCATGTTATAGGAAGGATCTCAGGTTTGGTATTAGAAGCATTGAGATATCACATCTCATGCTATAGGAAGGGTCTCAGGATTGGAATGGGAAGGAGTTGGATATCACATCTCATGCTATGGGAAGGGTCTCAGGTTTGGTATAAGCATTGAAATATCACATCTCTGCTATCGGAAGGGTCTCAGGATTGGAATGGGAGGAGCTGGATATCACATCTCATGCTAAAGGAAGGGTCTCAGGTTTGGAAGGGGAAGGATTTGGATATCACATCTCATGTTATAGGACGGGTCTCAGGTTTGGTATTAGAAGCATTGTGATATCACATCTCATGCTATAGGATGTGTCTCAGGATTGGAATGGGAAGGAGTTGGATATCACATCTCATGCTATAGGAAGGGTTTCAGGTTTGGTAGAAGCATTGAGATATCACATCTCATGCTATAGGAAGAGTCTCAGGTTTGGGAAGGGAAGGATTTGGATTTCACATCTCATGTTATAGGATGGTTCTCATGTTTGGTTTTTGAAGCATTGAGATATCACATCTCATGCTATCGGAAGGGTCTCAGGTTTGGAATGGGAAGGAGTTGGATATCACATCTCATGTTATAGGAAGGGTCTCAGGTTTGGAATGGGAAGGAGTTGGATATGACATCTCTTGTTATAGGGAGGGTCTCAGGATTTGAATGGTAAGGAGTTGGATATCACATCTCATGCTATAGGAAGGGTCTCAGGTTGGAATGGGAAGGAGTTGGATATCACATCTCATGTTATATACAGGAAGGGTCTCAGGATTGGAATGGGAAGGATTTGGATATCACATCTCTTGCTATAGGAAGGGTCTCAGGTTTTTTATTAAAAACATTGAGATATCACATCTCATGCTATAGGAAGTGTTTTAGGATTGGAATGGGAAGTATTTGGATATCACATCTCATGCTAAAGGAAGGGTCTCAGGTTTGGAAGGGGAAGGATTTGGATATCACATCTCATCCAATAGGAAGGGTCTCAGGTTTGGAATGGGAAGGAATTGGATATCACATCTCATGTTATAGGAAGGGTCTCAGGTTTTTTATTAGAAACATTGAGATATCACATCTCATGTTATAGGACGGTTCCCAGGTTTGGTATTAGAAGCATTCAGATATCACATCTCATGGTATAGGAAGGGTCTCAGGGTTGGAATGGGAAGGAGTTGGATATCACATATTATCCAATAGGAAGGGTCTCAGGTTTGGAATGGGAAGGAATTGGATATCACATCTCATGTTATAGGAAGGATCTCAGGTTTGGTATTAGAAGCATTGAGATATCACATCTCATGCTATAGGAAGGGTCTCAGGATTGGAATGTGAAGGATTTGGATATCACATCTAATGCTAAAGGAAGGGTCTCAGGTTTGGTAGAAGCATTGAGATATCACATCTCATGCTATAGGAAGGGTCTCAGGATTTGAATGGCAAGGAGTTGGATATCACATCTCATGCCATAGGAAGGGACACAGGTTTGGTATAAGCATTGAGATATCACATCTCTGCTATCGGAAGGTTCTCAGGATTGGATTGGGAAGGAGTTGGATATCCCTTCTCATGCTATAGGAAGTGTCTCAGGTTGGAATGGGAAGGAGTTGAATATCACATCTCATGTTATAGGAAGGGTCTCAGGATTGGAATGGGAAGGATTTGGATATCACATCTCCTGCTATAGGAAGGGTCTCAGGATTGGAATGGGAAGGATTTGGATATCACATCTCATGTCATAGGAAGGATCTCAGGTTTGGTATTAGAAGCATTGATATATCACACCTCATGCTATAGGAATGGTCTCAGGATTGGAAGGGGACGGATTTGGGTATCACATCTCATGTTATAGGACCGGTCTCAGGTTTGGTATTTGAAGCATTGAGATATCAAGTCTCATGGTATAGGACGGGTCTCGGAATTGGAATGAGAAGGAGTTGGATATCACATCTCAAGCTATAGGGAGGGTCTCATGATTGGAATGGGAAGGAGTTGGATATCACATCTCATGTTATAGGAAGGGTCTCAGGATTGGAATGGGAAGGACTTGGATATCACATCTCATTCTATAGGAAGGCTCTCAGGGTTGGAAGGGGAAGGAGTTGGATATCACATTTCATGTTAGAGGTAGGATCTCAGGTTTGGTTTTAGAGGCATTGAGATATCACATCTCATGCCATCAGAAGGGTCTCAGGATTGGAATGGGAAGGAGTTGGATATCAAATCTCATGCTAAAGGGATGGTCTAAGGTTTGGAAGGGGAGGGATTTGGACATCATATCTCATGTTATTGGAAGGATCTCAGGTTTGGTATTAGAAGCATTGAGATATCACATCTCAGGCTATCGGAAGGGTCTTAGGTTTTGTATAAGCATTGAGATATCACATCTCTGCTATCGGAAGGGTCTCAGGATTGGAATGGGAAGGATTTGGATATCACATCTCATGTTATTGGACGGTCTCAGGTTTGGTATTAGAAGCATTGAGATATCAAGTCTCATGGTATAGGACGGGAGTTTGATATCACATCTCATGCCAGGGTATGGGTCTCAGGTTTTGTAGAAGCATTGGGATATCACATCTCATGCTATCGGAAGGGTATCAGGATTGGATTTGGAAGGAGTTGGATATCCCATCTCATGCTATAGGAAGGGTCTCAGGTTGGAATAGAAGGAGTTGGATATCACATCTCATGTTATAGGAAGGGTCTCAGGATTGGAATGGGAAGGACTTGGATATCACATCTCATGCTGTAGGAAGGGTCTCAGGTTTGGAAAAGGAAGGAGTTGGATATCACATTTCATGTTAGAGGTAGGATCTCAGGTTTGGTATTAGAGGCATTGAGATATCACATCTCATGCTATCAGAAGGGTATCAGGATTGGAATGGGAAGGAGTTGGATATCACATCTCATGCTAAAGGGAGGGTCTCAGGTTTGGAATGGGAAGGATTTGGATATCACATCTCATGTTATAGGAAGGACCTTAGGTTTGGTATTAGAATCATTGAGATATCACATCTCATGCTATAGGAAGGGTCTCGGGATTGGAATGGGAAGGAGTTGGATATCACATCTCATGTTATAGGAAGGATCTCAGGTTTGGTATTAGAAGCATTGAGATATCACATCTCATGCTATAGGAAGGGTCTCAGGATTGGAATGGGAAGGAGTTGGATATCACATCTCATGCTATGGGAAGGGTCTCAGGTTTGGTATAAGCATTGAAATATCACATCTCTGCTATCGGAAGGGTCTCAGGATTGGAATGGGAGGAGCTGGATATCACATCTCATGCTAAAGGAAGGGTCTCAGGTTTGGAAGGGGAAGGATTTGGATATCACATCTCATGTTATAGGACGGGTCTCAGGTTTGGTATTAGAAGCATTGTGATATCACATCTCATGCTATAGGATGCGTCTCAGGATTGGAATGGGAAGGAGTTGGATATCACATCTCATGCTATAGGAAGGGTTTCAGGTTTGGTAGAAGCATTGAGATATCACATCTCATGCTATAGGAAGAGTCTCAGGTTTGGGAAGGGAAGGATTTGGATTTCACATCTCATGTTATTGGACGGTCTCAGGTTTGGTATTAGAAGCATTGAGATATCAAGTCTCATGGTATAGGACGGGAGTTTGATATCACATCTCATGCCAGGGTATGGGTCTCAGGTTTTGTAGAAGCATTGGGATATCACATCTCATGCTATCGGAAGGGTATCAGGATTGGATTTGGAAGGAGTTGGATATCCCATCTCATGCTATAGGAAGGGTCTCAGGTTGGAATAGAAGGAGTTGGATATCACATCTCATGTTATAGGAAGGGTCTCAGGATTGGAATGGGAAGGACTTGGATATCACATCTCATGCTGTAGGAAGGGTCTCAGGTTTGGAAAAGGAAGGAGTTGGATATCACATTTCATGTTAGATGTAGGATCTCAGGTTTGGTATTAGAGGCATTGAGATATCACATCTCATGCTATCAGAAGGGTATCAGGATTGGAATGGGAAGGAGCTGGATATCACATCTCATGCTAAAGGGAGGGTCTCAGGTTTGGAATGGGAAGGATTTGGATATCACATCTCACTTTATAGGAAGGACCTTAGGTTTGGTATTAGAAGCATTGAGATATCACATCTCATGCTATAGGAAGGGTCTCGGGATTGGAATGGGAAGGAGTTGGATATCACATCTCATGTTATAGGAAGGATCTCAGGTTTGGTATTAGAAGCATTGAGATATCACATCTCATGCTATAGGAAGGGTCTCAGGATTGGAATGGGAAGGAGTTGGATATCACATCTCATGCTATGGGAAGGGTCTCAGGTTTGGTATAAGCATTGAAATATCACATCTCTGCTATCGGAAGGGTCTCAGGATTGGAATGGGAGGAGCTGGATATCACATCTCATGCTAAAGGAAGGGTCTCAGGTTTGGAAGGGGAAGGATTTGGATATCACATCTCATGTTATAGGACGGGTCTCAGGTTTGGTATTAGAAGCATTGTGATATCACATCTCATGCTATAGGATGCGTCTCAGGATTGGAATGGGAAGGAGTTGGATATCACATCTCATGCTATAGGAAGGGTTTCAGGTTTGGTAGAAGCATTGAGATATCACATCTCATGCTATAGGAAGAGTCTCAGGTTTGGGAAGGGAAGGATTTGGATTTCACATCTCTTGTTATAGGATGGTTCTCATGTTTGGTTTTTGAAGCATTGAGATATCACATCTCATGCTATCGGAAGGGTCTCAGGTTTGGAATGGGAAGGAGTTGGATATCACATCTCATGTTATAGGAAGGGTCTCAGGTTTGGAATGGGAAGGAGTTGGATATGACATCTCTTGTTATAGGGAGGGTCTCAGGATTTGAATGGTAAGGAGTTGGATATCACATCTCATGCTATAGGAAGGGTCTCAGGTTGGAATGGGAAGGAGTTGGATATCACATTTCATGTTATATACAGGAAGGGTCTCAGGATTGGAATGGGAAGGATTTGGATATCACATCTCTTGCTATAGGAAGGGTCTCAGGTTTTTTATTAGAAACATTGAGATATCACATCTCATGCTATAGGAAGTGTTTTAGGATTGGAATGGGAAGTATTTGGATATCACATCTCATGCTAAAGGAAGGGTCTCAGGTTTGGAAGGGGAAGGATTTGGATATCACATCTCATCCAATAGGAAGGGTCTCAGGTTTGGAATGGGAAGGAATTGGATATCACATCTCATGTTTTAGGAAGGGTCTCAGGTTTTTTATTAGAAACATTGAGATATCACATCTCATGTTATAGGACGGTTCCCAGGTTTGGTATTAGAAGCATTGAGATATCACATCTCATGCTATCGGAAGTATCTCAGGTTTGGTATTAGAGGCATTGAGATATCACATCTCATGCTATCATAAGGGTCTCAGGATTGGAATGGGAAGGAGTTGGATATCACATCTCATGTTATAGGAAGGATCTCAGGTTTGGTATTAGAAGCATTGAGACATCACATCTCATGCTATAGGAAGGGTCTCAGGATTGGAATGGGAAGGAGTTGGAAATCACATCTCATGATATAGGAAGGGTCTCAGATTTGGTATAAGCATTGAGATATCACATCTCATGCTATAGGAAGGGTCTCAGGATTTGAATGGCAAGGAGTTGGATATCACATCTCTGCTATCGGAAGGTTCTCAGGATTGGATTGGGAAGGAGTTGGATATCCCTTCTCATGTTATAGGAAGGGTCTCAGGATTGGAATGGGAAGGATTTGGATATCACATCTCTTGCTATAGGAAGGGTCTCAGGATTGGAATGGGAAGGATTTGGATATCACATCTCATGTCATAGGAAGGATCTCAGGTTTGGTATTAGAAGCATTGATATATCACATCTCATGCTATAGGAATGGTCTCAGGATTGGAATGGGTAGGAGTTGGATATTACATTCTTGCTATAGGAAGGGTCTCATGTTTGGAATGGGAAGGAGTTGGATATCACATATGCTATAGGAAGTGTCTCAGGTTTGAAACGGGAAGGAGTTGGATATCACATCTCATGTTATAGGAAGGGTCTCAGGTTTGGTATAAGCATTGAGATATCACATCTCTGCTATCAGGAGTGGCTCAGGATTGGAATGGGAAGGAGTTGGATATCCCATCTCATGTTAAAGGACAGGTCTCTGGTTTGGTATTAGAATCATTGAGATATCACATCGCATGCTGTAGGAAGGGTCTCAGGATTGGAATGGGAAGGATTTGGATATCACATCTCATGCTATAGGAAGGGTCTCAGGTTTGGTATAAGCATGGAGATATCACTTCTCATGCTATAGGAAGGGTCTCAGGATTGGAATGGCAAGGTGTTGGATATCACATCTCATGCTATAGGAAGGGTCTCAGATTTGGTATAAGCATTGAGATATCACATCTCATGCTATAGGAAGGGTCTCAGGATTGGAATGGGAAGGAGTTGTATATGACATCTCAGGCCTTAGGAAGGGTCTCAGGTTTGGTATAAGCACTGAGATATCACATCTTTGCTATCGGAAGGGTCTCAGGATTGGAATGGGAAGGAGTTGGATATCCCATCTCATGTTATAGGAAGGGTCTCAGGTTTGGTATTAGAAGCATTGAGATATCACATCTCATGCTATAGGAAGGGTCTCAGGATTGGAATGGGAAGGACTTGGATGTCACATCTCATGCTATAGGGAGGGTCTCAAGTTTGATATTAGAAGCATTGAGATAACAAATCTCATGATATCGGAAGGGTCTCAGGATTGGAATGGGAAGGAGTTGGATATCACATCTCATGATAAAGGAAGGGTCTAAGGTTTGGAAGGGGAAGGATTTGGATATCACATCTCATGTTATAGGACGGGTCTCAGGTTTGGTATTAGAAGCATTGAGATATCAAGTCTCATGGTATAAGAAGGGTCTCAGAATTGGAATGGGAAGGAGTTGGATATCACATCTCAAGCTATAGGAAGCGTCTCAGGATTGGAATGGGAAGGAGTTTGATATCACATCTCATGCCATAGTATGGGTCTCAGGTTTGGTAGAAGCATTGGGATATCACATCTCATGCTATCGGAAGGGTATCAGTATTGGATTTGGAAGGAGTTGGATATCCCATCTCATGCTATAGGAAGGGTCTCATGTTAGAATGGGAAGGAGTTGGATATCACATTTCATGTTATAGGAAGGGTCTCAGGATTGGAATGGGAAGGACTTGGATATCATATCTCATGCTATAGGAAGGCTCTCAGGTTTGGAAGGGGAAGGAGTTGGATATCACATTTCATGTTAGAGGAAGGATCTCAGGTTTGGTATAAGCATTGAGATATCACATCTCATGCTATAGGAAGGGTCTCAGGAATGGAATGGGAAGAAATTGGATATCACATCTCATGCTATAGGAAGGGTCTCAGGATTGGAATGGGAAGGAGTTGGATATCACATCTCATGTTATAGGAAGGATCTCAGGTTTGGTATTAGAAGCATTGAGACATCACATCTCATACTATAGGAAGGGTCTCAGGATTGGAATGGGAAGGAGTTGGATATCACATCTCATGCTATAGGAAGGGTCTCAAGTTTGGTATAAGCATTGAGATATCACATCTCATGCTATAGGAAGGGTCTCAGGATTGGAATGGGAAGGATTTGGATATCACATCTTATGCTATAGGAAGGGTCTCAGGTTTGGTATAAGCATTGAGATATCACATCTCATGCTATAGGAAGGGTCTCAGGATTGGAATGGGAAGAAGTTGGATATCACATCTCATGCTATAGGAAGGGTCTCAGGTTTGGTATAAGCATTGAGATATCACATCTCATGCTATAGGAAGGGTCTCAGGGTTGGAATGGGAAGGAGTTGTATATGACATCTCATGCTATAGGAAGGGTCTCAGGTTTGGAAGGGGAAGGATTTGGATATCATATCTCATGTCATAGGACCGGTCCCAGGTCTGGTATTAGAAGCATTGAGATATCACATCTCATGCTATAGGAGGAGTCTCAGGATTGGAATGGGAAGGAGTTGGATATCACGTCTCATGTTATAGGAAGGGTCTCAGGATTGGAATGGGAAGGAGTTGAATATCACATCTCATGCTAAAGGAAGGGTATCAGGTTTGATAGAAGCATTGAGATATCACATCTCATGCTATAGGAAGGAACTCAGGATTGGAATGGGAAGGAGTTGGATATCACATCTAATGCCATAGGAAGGGTCATCAGGTTTGGTATAAGCATTGAGATATCACATCTCTGCTATCGGAAGGGTCTCAGGATACGAATGGGAAGGACTTAGAATTCACATCTCATACTATAGGGAGGGTCTCGGTTTGATATTAGAAGCATTGAGCTATCACATCTCATGCTATCGGAAGGGTCTCAGGTTTGGAATGGGAAGGAGTTGGATATCACATCTCTGCTATCTGAAGGGTCTCAGGGTTGGAATGGGAAGGAGTTGGATATCCCATCTCGTTATAGGAAGGGTCTCAGGTTTGGTATTAGAAGCAATGAGATATCACATCTCATGCTATAGGAAGGGTCTAAGGTTTGGAAGGGGACGGATTTGGGTATCACATCTCATGTTATAGGACCGGTCTCAGGTTTGGTATTTGAAGCATTGAGATATCAAGTCTCATGGTATAGGACGGGTCTCAGAATTGGAATGAGAAGGAGTTGGATATCACATCTCAAGCTATAGGGAGGGTCTCATGATTGGAATGGGAAGGAGTTGGATATCACATCTCATGTTATAGGAAGGGTCTCAGGATTGGAATGGGAAGGACTTGGATATCACATCTCATTCTATAGGAAGGCTCTCAGGGTTGGAAGGGGAAGGAGTTGGATATCACATTTCATGTTAGAGGTAGGATCTCAGGTTTGGTTTTAGAGGCATTGAGATATCACATCTCATGCCATCAGAAGGGTCTCAGGATTGGAATGGGAAGGAGTTGGATATCAAATCTCATGCTAAAGGGATGGTCTAAGGTTTGGAAGGGGAGGGATTTGGACATCATATCTCATGTTATTGGAAGGATCTCAGGTTTGGTATTAGAAGCATTGAGATATCACATCTCATGCTATCGGAAGGGTCTTAGGTTTGGTATAAGCATTGAGATATCACATCTCTGCTATCGGAAGGGTCTCAGGATTGGAATGGGAAGGATTTGGATATCACATCTCATGTTATTGGACCGGTCTCAGGTTTGGTATTAGAAGCATTGAGATATCAAGTCTCATGGTATAGGACGGGAGTTTGATATCACATCTCATGCCATGGTATGGGTCTCAGGTTTTGTAGACGCATTGGGATATCACATCTCATGCTATCGGAAGGGTATCAGGATTGGATTTGGAAGGAGTTGGATATCCCATCTCATGCTATAGGAAGGGTCTCAGGTTGGAATAGAAGGAGTTGGATATCACATCTCATGTTATAGGAAGGGTCTCAGGATTGGAATGGGAAGGACTTGGATATCACATCTCATGCTGTAGGAAGGGTCTCAGGTTTGGAAAAGGAAGGAGTTGGATATCACATTTCATGTTAGAGGTAGGATCTCAGGTTTGGTATTAGAGGCATTGAGATATCACATCTCATGCTATCAGAAGGGTATCAGGATTGGAATGGGAAGGAATTGGATATCACATCTCATGCTATGGGAAGGGTCTCAGGTTTGGTATAAGCATTGAAATATCACATCTCTGCTATCGGAAGGGTCTCAGGATTGGAATGGGAGGAGCTGGATATCACATCTCATGCTAAAGGAAGGGTCTCAGGTTTGGAAGGGGAAGGATTTGGATATCACATCTCATGTTATAGGACGGGTCTCAGGTTTGGTATTAGAAGCATTGTGATATCACATCTCATGCTATAGGATGTGTCTCAGGATTGGAATGGGAAGGAGTTGGATATCACATCTCATGCTATAGGAAGGGTTTCAGGTTTGGTAGAAGCATTGAGATATCACATCTCATGCTATAGGAAGAGTTTCAGGTTTGGGAAGGGAAGGATTTGGATTTCACATCTCATGTTATAGGATGGTTCTCATGTTTGGTTTTTGAAGCATTGAGATATCACATCTCATGCTATCGGAAGGGTCTCAGGTTTGGAATGGGAAGGAGTTGGATATCACATCTCATGTTATAGGAAGGGTCTCAGGTTTGGAATGGGAAGGAGTTGGATATGACATCTCTTCTTATAGGGAGGGTCTCAGGATTTGAATGGTAAGGAGTTGGATATCACATCTCATGCTATAGGAAGGGTCTCAGGTTGGAATGGGAAGGAGTTGGATATCACATCTCATGTTATATACAGGAAGGGTCTCAGGATTGGAATGGGAAGGATTTGGATATCACATCTCTTGCTATAGGAAGGGTCTCAGGTTTTTTATTAGAAACATTGAGATATCACATCTCATGCTATAGGAAGTGTTTTAGGATTGGAATGGGAAGTATTTGGATATCACATCTCATGCTAAAGGAAGGGTCTCAGGTTTGGAAGGGGAAGGATTTGGATATCACATCTCATCCAATAGGAAGGGTCTCAGGTTTGGAATGGGAAGGAATTGGATATCACATCTCATGTTATAGGAAGGGTCTCAGGTTTTTTATTAGAAACATTGAGATATCACATCTCATGTTATAGGACGGTTCCCAGGTTTGGTATTAGAAGCATTGAGATATCACATCTCATGGTATAGGAAGGGTCTCAGGGTTGGAATGGGAAGGAGTTGGATATCACATCTCATCCAATAGGAAGGGTCTCAGGTTTGGAATGGGAAGGAATTGGATATCACATCTCATGTTATAGGAAGGATCTCAGGTTTGGTATTAGAAGCATTGAGATATCACATCTCATGCTATAGGAAGGGTCTCAGGATTGGAATGTGAAGGATTTGGATATCACATCTCATGCTAAAGGAAGGGTCTCAGGTTTGGTAGAAGCATTGAGATATCACATCTCATGCTATAGGAAGGGTCTCAGGTTTAGAAAGGGAATGATTTGGATTTCACATCTCATGTTATAGGATGGTTCTCATGTTTGGTTTTAGAAGCATTTAGATATCACATCTCATGCTATCGGAAGGGTCTCAGTTTTGGTATTAGAAGCATTGAGATATCACATCTCATGCTATCGGAAGGATCTCAGGTTTGGTATTAGAAGCATTGAGATATCACATCTCATGCTATCGGAAGGATCTCAGGTTTGGTATTAGAAGCATTGAGATATTACATCTCATGCTATAGGAAGGGTCTCATGATTGGAATTGGAAGGAGTTGGATATCACATCTCATGTTATAGGAAGGGACTCAGGTTTGGTATTAGAAGCACTGAGATATCAGATATCATCCTTTAGAAAGGGACTCAAGTTTGGTATTTGAAGGAGTGAGATAATAAATCTCATCCTATCGGAAGTTTCTCAGGATTGGAATGGGAAGGAGTTGAATATCACATCTCATGCTATAGGAAGGATCTCAGGTTTGGTAGAAGCATTGAGATATCACATCTCATGCTATAGAAAGGGTCTCAGGATTGGAATGGGAAGGAGTTGGATATCATATCTCATCCTATAGGAAGGGTCTCAGGTTTGGAATGGGAAGCATTTGGATATCACATCTCTTGCAATAGGAATGATCCCAGGTTTGGTATTAAGAGCATTGAGATATCACATCTCATGCTATAGGAAGGGTCTCAGGATTGGAATGGGAAGGAGTTGGATATCACATCTCATGCTATAGGAAGGGTCTCAGGTTTGGTAGAAGCATTGAGATATCTCATCTCATGCTATAGGAAGGGCCTCGTGATTGGAATGGGAAGGAGTTGGATATCACATCTCAGGCTATCGGAAGGGTCTCAGGATTGGAATGGGAAGGAGTTGGATATCACATCTCATGCTATAGGGAGGGTCTCAGGTTTGGTATTATTAGCATTGAGATATCACTTCTCATGCTATAGGAAGGGTCTCAGGATTGGATGGGAATAAGATGGATATCACATTTCATGCTATAGGAAGGGTCTCAGATTTGGTAGAAGCATTGGGATATCACACCTCATGCTATCGGAAGGGTATCAGGATTGGATTTGGAAGGAGTTGGATATCCCATCTCATGCTATAGGAAGGGTCTCAGGTTGGAATGGGAAGGAGTTGGATATCACATCTCAAGCTATAGGAAGGGTCTCAGGTTTGGTATTAGAAGCATTGAGATATCAAGTCTCATGGCATAGGAAGGGTCTCAGAATTGGAATGGGAAGGAGTTGGATATCACATATGCTATAGGAAGGGCCTCAGGTTTGGAACGGGAAGGAGTTGGATATCACATCTCATGCTTTAAGAAGGGTCTCAGTTTTGGTATTAGAGGCATTGAGATATCACATCTCATGCTATAGGAAGGGTCTCAGGTTTGGTATTACAAGCATTGTGATATTACATCTCATGCTATAGGAAGGGTCTCAGGATTGGATTGGGAAGGAGTCGGATATCACAGCTTATGCTATAGGAAGGGTCTCAGGTTTGGAATGGGAAGGATTTGTATATCACATCTCTTGCTATAGGAAGGGCCTCAAGTTTGGTATGAAAAACATTGAGATATCACATCTCATGTTATAGGAAGGGTCTCAGGTTTGGTAGAAGCATTGAGATATCACATCTCATGCAATAGGAAAGGTCTCAGGATTGGAATGAGAAGGAGTTGGATATTACATTCTTGCTATAGGATGGGTCTCAGGTTTGGAATGGGAAGGAGTTGGATATCACATATGCTATAGGAAGGGCCTCAGGTTTGGAACGGGAAGGAGTTGGATATCACATCTCATGCTTTAAGAAGGGTCTCAGTTTTGGTATTACAAGCATTGTGATATTACATCTCATGCTATAGGAAGGGTCTCATGATTGGAATGGGAAGGAGTTGGATATCACATCTCATGTTATAGGAAGGGACTCAGGTTTGGTATTAGAAGCACTGAGATATCAGATATCATCCTTTAGAAAGGGACTCAAGTTTGGTATTTGAAGGAGTGAGATAATAAATCTCATCCTATCGGAAGTTTCTCAGGATTGGAATGGGAAGGAGTTGAATATCACATCTCATGCTATAGGAAGGATCTCAGGTTTGGTAGAAGCATTGAGATATCACATCTCATGCTATAGGAAGGGTCTCAGGATTGGAATGGGAAGGAGTTGGATATCATCTCATGCTATAGGAAGGGTCTCAGGATTGGAATGGGAAGGAGTTGGATATCATATCTCATCCTATAGGAAGGGTCTCAGGTTTGGAATGGGAAGCATTTGGATATCACATCTCTTGCAATAGGAATGATCCCAGGTTTGGTATTAAGAGCATTGAGATATCACATCTCATGCTATAGGAAGGGTCTCAGGATTGGAATGGGAAGGAGTTGGATATCACATCTCATGCTATAGGAAGGGTCTCAGGTTTGGTAGAAGCATTGAGATATCTCATCTCATGCTATAGGAAGGGCCTCGTGATTGGAATGGGAAGGAGTTGGATATCACATCTCAGGCTATCGGAAGGGTCTCAGGATTGGAATGGGAAGGAGTTGGATATCACATCTCATGCTATAGGGAGGGTCTCAGGTTTGGTATTATTAGCATTGAGATATCACTTCTCATGCTATAGGAAGGGTCTCAGGATTGGATGGGAATAAGATGGATATCACATTTCATGCTATAGGAAGGGTCTCAGATTTGGTAAAAGCATTGAGATATCACATCTCATGCTATAGGAAGGGCCTCATGATTGGAATGGGAAGGGGTTGGATATCACATCTCATGCTATCGGAAAGGTCTCAGGTTTGGTAGAAGCATTGGGATATCACATCTCATGCTATAGGAATGGTCTCAGGATTGGAATGGGAAGGAGTTGGATATCACATCTCATGTTATAGGAAGGGTCTCAGGATTGGAATGGGAAGGACTTGGACATCACATCTGATGTTATAGGAAGGGTCTCAGGTTTGTTATTAGAAGCATTGAGATATAACATCTCTTGGTATAAGACGGGTCTCAGGATTGGAATGGGAAGGAGTTGGATATCACATCTCATGCCTTAGGAAGGGTCTCAGGTTTGTAACTGGAAGTAGTTGGATATCACATCTCATGCTACAGGGAGGGTCTCAGGTTTGGAAGGTGATTTGGAAAGCACATATGTTATAGGAAGGATCTCAGGTTTGGTATTAGAAGCATTGAGATATCACATCTCATGCTATCGGATGGGTCTCAGGATTGGAATGGGAAGGAGTTGGATATCACATCTCATGCTATAGGAAGGGTCTCAGGTTTGGAACTGGAAGGAGTTGGATATCACATCTCATGTTATAGGAAGCGTCTCAGGTTTGGTATAAGCATTGAGATATCATATCTCTGCTATTGGAAGTGTCTCAGGATTGGAATGGGAAGGAGTTGGATATCACATCTCATGCTATAGGTAGGCTCTCAGGTTTGGAAAGGGAAGGAGTTGGATATCACATTTCATGTTAGAGGAAGGATCTCAGGTTTGGTATTAGAGGCATTGAGATATCACATCTCATGCTATAGGAAGGGTCTCAGGATTGGAATGGGAAGGAGTTTGATATCACATCTCATGCCATAGTATGGGTCTCAGGTTTGGTAGAAGCATTGGGATATCACATCTCATGCTATCGGAAGGGTATCAGGATTGGATTTGGAAGGAGTTGGATATCCCATCTCATGCTATCGGAAGGGTCTCAGGTTGGAATGGGAAGGAGTTGGATATCACATCTCAAGCTATAGGAAGGGTCTCAGGATTGGAATGGGAAGGAGATTGATATCACATCTCATGCCATAGTATGGGTCTCAGGTTTGGAAAGGGAAGGAGTTGGATATCACAGCATTGTGATATTACATCTCATGCTATAGGGAGGGTCTCAGGATTGGATTGGGAAGGAGTCGGATATCACAGCTCACGCTATAGGAAGGGTCTCAGGTTTGAATGGGAAGGATTTGTATATCACATCTCTTGCTATAGAAAGGACCTCAGGTTTGGTATGAGAAACATTGAGATATCACATCTCATGGTATAGGAAGAATCTCAGGATTGGAATAGGAAGGAGTTGGATATCACATCTCATGCTATAGGAAGGGTATCAGGTTTGGTAGAAGCATTGAGATATCACATCTCATGCTATAGGAAGGGTCTCAGGATTGGTATGGGAAGGAGAAGTATATGACATCTCATGCCATAGGAAGGGTCTCAGGTTTGGTATAAGCATTGAGATATCACATCTCTGCTATCGGAAGGGTCTCGGGATTGGAATGGGAAGGAGTTGGATATCCCATCTCATGCTATAGGAAGGGTCTCAGGTTTGGTATTAGAAGCATTGAGATGTCACGTCTCATGCTATAGGAAGGGTCTCAGGATTGGAATAGGAAGGAGTTCGATATCACATCTCATGCTATATGAAGGGACTCAGGTGTGGTATTACAAGCATTGTGATATTACTTCTCATGCTATAGGAAGGGTCTCAGGATTGGATTGGGAAGGAGTCGGATATTCCATCTCATGCTATAGGAAGGGTCTCAGGTTTGGAATGGGAAGGAGTTGGATACACATCTCATGTTATAGGAAGGATCTCAGGTTTGGTATTAGAAGCATTGAGATATCACATATCATGCTATAGGAAGGGTCTCAGGATTGGAATGGGAAGGAGTTGGATATCACATCTCATGCTAAAGGAAAGGTCTCAGGTTTGGAAGGGGAAGGATTTGGATCTCACATATGTTTTAGGACGGGTCTCAGGTTTGGTATTAGAAGCATTGAGATATCACATCTCATGGTATAGGAAGGGTCTCGGGATTGGAATGGGAAGGAGTTGGATAGCACATCTCAAGCTATCTCAGGATTGGAATGGGAAGGAGTTTGATATCACATCTCAAGTTATAGGAAGGGTCTCAGGTTTAGAAAGGGAATGATTTGGATTTCACATCTCATGTTATAGGATGGTTCTCATGTTTGGTTTTAGAAGCATTGAGATATCACATCTCATGCTATCGGAAGGGTCTCAGTTTTGGTATTAGAAGCATTGAGATATCACATCTCATGCTATCGGAAGGATCTCAGGTTTGGTATTAGAAGCATTGAGATATCACATCTCATGCTATCGGAAGGATCTCAGGTTTGGTATTAGAAGCATTGAGATATCACATCTCATGCTATCAGAAGGGTCTCAGGATTGGAATGGGAAGGAGTTTGATATCACATCTCATGCCATAGTATGGGTCTTCGGTTTGGTAGAAGCATTGGGATATCACATCTCATGCTATCGGAAGGGTATCAGGATTGGATTTGGAAGGAGTTGGATATCCCATCTCATGCTATAGGAAGGGTCTCAGGTTGGAATGGGAAGGAGTTGGATATCACATCTCAAGCTATAGGAAGGGTCTCAGGATTGGAATGGGAAGGAGATTGATATCACATCTCATGCCATAGTATGGGTCTCAGGTTTGGAAAGGGAAGGAGTTGGATATTACAGCATTGTGATATTACATCTCATGCTATAGGGAGGGTCTCAGGATTGGATTGGGAAGGAGTCGGATATCACAGCTCACGCTATAGGAAGGGTCTCAGGTTTGGAATGGGAAGGATTTGTATATCACATCTCTTGCTATAGAAAGGACCTCAGGTTTGGTATGAGAAACATTGAGATATCACATCTCATGGTATAGGAAGAATCTCAGGATTGGAATAGGAAGGAGTTGGATATCACATCTCATGCTATAGGAAGGGTATCAGGTTTGGTAGAAGCATTGAGATATCACATCTCATGCTATAGGAAGGGTCTCAGGATTGGAATGGGAAGGAGAAGTATATGACATCTCATGCCATAGGAAGGGTCTCAGGTTTGGTATAAGCATTGAGATATCACATCTCTGCTATCAGAAGGGTCTCGGGATTGGAATGGGAAGGAGTTGGATATCCCATCTCATGCTATAGGAAGGGTCTCAGGTTTGGTATTAGAAGCATTGAGATGTCACGTCTCATGCTATAGGAAGGGTCTCAGGATTGGAATAGGAAGGAGTTGGATATCACATCTCATGCTATATGAAGGGACTCAGGTGTGGTATTACAAGCATTGTGATATTACATCTCATGCTATAGGAAGGGTCTCAGGATTGGATTGAGAAGGAGTCGGATATTCCATCTCATGCTATAGGAAGGGTCTCAGGTTTGGAATGGGAAGGAGTTGGATACACATCTCATGTTATAGGAAGGATCTCAGGTTTGGTATTAGAAGCATTGAGATATCACATATCATTCTATAGGAAGGGTCTCAGGATTGGAATGGGAAGGAGTTGGATATCACATCTCATGCTAAAGGAAAAGTCTCAGGTTTGGAAGGGGAAGGATTTGGATCTCACATATGTTTTAGGACGGGTCTCAGGTTTGGTATTAGAAGCAATGAGATATCACATCTCATGGTATAGGAAGGGTCTCGGGATTGGAATGGGAAGGAGTTGGATAGCACATCTCAAGCTATCTCAGGATTGGAATGGGAAGGAGTTTGATATCACATCTCAAGTTATAGGAAGGGTCTCAGGTTTAGAAAGGGAATGATTTGGATTTCACATCTCATGTTATAGGATGGTTCTCATGTTTGGTTTTAGAAGCATTGAGATATCACATCTCATGCTATCGGAAGGGTCTCAGTTTTGGTATTAGAAGCATTGAGATATCACATCTCATGCTATCGGAAGGATCTCAGGTTTGGTATTAGAAGCATTGAGATATCACATCTCATGCTATCGGAAGGATCTCAGGTTTGGTATTAGAAGCATTGAGATATTACATCTCATGCTATAGGAAGGGTCTCATGATTGGAATGGGAAGGAGTTGGATATCACATCTCATGTTATAGGAAGGGACTCAGGTTTGGTATTAGAAGCACTGAGATATCAGATATCATCCTTTAGAAAGGGACTCAAGTTTGGTATTTGAAGGAGTGAGATAATAAATCTCATCCTATCGGAAGTTTCTCAGGATTGGAATGGGAAGGAGTTGAATATCACATCTCATGCTATAGGAAGGATCTCAGGTTTGGTAGAAGCATTGAGATATCACATCTCATGCTATAGGAAGGGTCTCAGGATTGGAATGGGAAGGAGTTGGATATCATCTCATGCTATAGGAAGGGTCTCAGGATTGGAATGGGAAGGAGTTGGATATCATATCTCATCCTATAGGAAGGGTCTCAGGTTTGGAATGGGAAGCATTTGGATATCACATCTCTTGCAATAGGAATGATCCCAGGTTTGGTATTAAGAGCATTGAGATATCACATCTCATGCTATAGGAAGGGTCTCAGGATTGGAATGGGAAGGAGTTGGATATCACATCTCATGCTATAGGAAGGGTCTCAGGTTTGGTAGAAGCATTGAGATATCTCATCTCATGCTATAGGAAGGGCCTCGTGATTGGAATGGGAAGGAGTTGGATATCACATCTCAGGCTATCGGAAGGGTCTCAGGATTGGAATGGGAAGGAGTTGGATATCACATCTCATGCTATAGGGAGGGTCTCAGGTTTGGTATTATTAGCATTGAGATATCACTTCTCATGCTATAGGAAGGGTCTCAGGATTGGATGGGTATAAGTTGGATATCACATTTCATGCTATAGGAAGGGTCTCAGATTTGGTAGACGCATTGAGATATCACATCTCATGCTATAGGAAGGGCCTCATGATTGGAATGGAAAGGAGTTGGATATCACATCTCATGCTATCGGAAAGGTCTCAGGTTTGGTAGAAGCACTGGGATATCACATCTCAGGCTATATGAAGGGTCTCAGGATTGGAATGGGAAGGAGTTGAATATCACATCTCATGCTAAAGGACAGGTCTCAGGTTTGGGAGGGGAAGGATTTGGATATCACATCTCAAGTTATAGGACGGGTCTGTGGTTTGGTATTAGAAGCATTGAGATATCACATCTCATGCTATAGGAAGGGTCTCAGGATTGGATGGGAATAAGATGGATATCACATTTCATGCTATAGGAAGGGTCTCAGATTTGGTAAAAGCATTGAGATATCACATCTCATGCTATAGGAAGGGCCTCATGATTGGAATGGGAAGGAGTTGGATATCACATCTCATGCTATCGGAAAGGTCTCAGGTTTGGTAGAAGCATTGGGATATCACATCTCATGCTATAGGAATGGTCTCAGGATTGGAATGGGAAGGAGTTGGATATCACATCTCATGTTATAGGAAGGGTCTCAGGATTGGAATGGGAAGGACTTGGACATCACATCTGATGTTATAGGAAGGGTCTCAGGTTTGTTATTAGAAGCATTGAGATATAAAATCTCTTGGTATAAGACGGGTCTCAGGATTGGACTGGGAAGGAGTTGGATATCACATCTCATGCCTTAGGAAGGGTCTCAGGTTTGTAACTGGAAGTAGTTGGATATCACATCTCATGCTATAGGGAGGGTCTCAGGTTTGGAAGGTGATTTGGATAGCACATATGTTATAGGAAGGATCTCAGGTTTGGTATTAGAAGCATTGAGATATCACATCTCATGCTATCGGATGGGTCTCAGGATTGGAATGGGAAGGAGTTGGATATCACATCTCATGCTATAGGAAGGGTCTCAGGTTTGGAACTGGAAGGAGTTGGATATCACATCTCATGTTATAGGAAGCGTCTCAGGTTTGGTATAAGCATTGAGATATCATATCTCTTCTATTGGAAGTGTCTCAGGATTGGAATGGGAAGGAGTTGGATATCACATCTCATGCTATAGGTAGGCTCTCAGCTTTGGAAAGGGAAGGAGTTGGATATCACATTTCATGTTAGAGGAAGGATCTCAGGTTTGGTATTAGAGGCATTGAGATATCACATCTCATGCTATAGGAAGGGTCTCAGGATTGGAATGGGAAGGAGTTTGATATCACATCTCATGCCATAGTATGGATCTCAGGTTTGGTAGAAGCATTGGGATATCACATCTCATGCTATCGGAAGGGTATCAGGATTGGATTTGGAAGGAGTTGGATATCCCATCTCATGCTATAGGAAGGGTCTCAGGTTTGGAATGGGAAGGATTTGTATATCACATCACTTGCTATAGAAAGGACCTCAGGTTTGGTATGAGAAACATTGAGATATCACATCTCATGGTATAGGAAGAATCTCAGGATTGGAATAGGAAGGAGTTGGATATCACATCTCATGCTATAGGAAGGGTATCAGGTTTGGTAGAAGCATTGAGATATCACATCTCATGCTATAGGAAGGGTCTGAGGATTGGAATGGGAAGGAGAAGTATATGACATCTCATGCCATAGGAAGGGTCTCAGGTTTGGTATAAGCATTGAGATATCACATCTCTGCTATCGGAAGGGTCTCGGGATTGGAATGGGAAGGAGTTGGATATCCCATCTCATGCTATAGGAAGGGTCTCAGGTTTGGTATTAGAAGCATTGAGATGTCACGTCTCATGCTATAGGAAGGGTCTCAGGATTGGAATAGGAAGGAGTTCGATATCACATCTCATGCTATATGAAGGGACTCAGGTGTGGTATTACAAGCATTGTGATATTACATCTCATGCTATAGGAAGGGTCTCAGGATTGGATTGGGAAGGAGTCGGATATTCCATCTCATGCTATAGGAAGGGTCTCAGGTTTGGAATGGGAAGGAGTTGGATACACATCTCATGTTATAGGAAGGATCTCAGGTTTGGTATTAGAAGCATTGAGATATCACATATCATGCTATAGGAAGGGTCTCAGGATTGGAATGAGAAGGAGTTGGATATCACATCTCATGCTAAAGGAAAGGTCTCAGGTTTGGAAGGGGAAGGATTTGGATCTCACATATGTTTTAGGACGGGTCTCAGGTTTGGTATTAGAAGCATTGAGATATCACATCTCATGGTATAGGAAGGGTCTCGGGATTGGAATGGGAAGGAGTTGGATAGCACATCTCAAGCTATCTCAGGATTGGAATGGGAAGGAGTTTGATATCACATCTCAAGTTATAGGAAGGGTCTCAGGTTTAGAAAGGGAATGATTTGGATTTCACATCTCATGTTATAGGATGGTTCTCATGTTTGGTTTTAGAAGCATTGAGATATCACATCTCATGCTATCGGAAGGGTCTCAGTTTTGGTATTAGAAGCATTGAGATATCACATCTCATGCTATCGGAAGGATCTCAGGTTTAGTATTAGAAGCATTGAGATATCACATCTCATGCTATCGGAAGGATCTCAGGTTTGGTATTAGAAGCATTGAGATATCACATCTCATGCTATCAGAAGGGTCTCAGGATTGGAATGGGAAGGAGTTTGATATCACATCTCATGCCATAGTATGGGTCTCAGGTTTGGTAGAAGCATTGGGATATCACATCTCATGCTATCGGAAGGGTATCAGGATTGGATTTGGAAGGAGTTGGATATCCCATCTCATGCTATAGGAAGGGTCTCAGGTTGGAATGGGAAGGAGTTGGATATCACATCTCAAGCTATAGGAAGGGTCTCAGGATTGGAATGGGAAGGAGATTGATATCACATCTCATGCCATAGTATGGGTCTCAGGTTTGGAAAGGGAAGGAGTTGGATATCACAGCATTGTGATATTACATCTCATGCTATAGGGAGGATCTCAGGATTGGATTGGGAAGGAGTCGGATATCACAGCTCACGCTATAGGAAGGGTCTCAGGTTTGGAATGGGAAGGATTTGTATATCACATCTCTTGCTATAGAAAGGACCTCAGGTTTGGTATGAGAAACATTGAGATATCACATCTCATGGTATAGGAAGAATCTCAGGATTGGAATAGGAAGGAGTTGGATATCACATCTCATGCTATAGGAAGGGTATCAGGTTTGGTAGAAGCATTGAGATATCACATCTCATGCTATAGGAAGGGTCTCAGGATTGGAATGGGAAGGAGAAGTATATGACATCTCATGCCATAGGAAGGGTCTCAGGTTTGGTATAAGCATTGAGATATCACATCTCTGCTATCGGAAGGGTCTCGGGATTGGAATGGGAAGGAGTTGGATATCCCATCTCATGCTATAGGAAGGGTCTCAGGTTTGGTATTAGAAGCATTGAGATGTCACGTCTCATGCTATAGGAAGGGTCTCAGGATTGGAATAGGAAGGAGTTGGATATCACATCTCATGCTATATGAAGGGACTCAGGTGTGGTATTACAAGCATTGTGATATTACATCTCATGCTATAGGAAGGGTCTCAGGATTGGATTGGGAAGGAGTCGGGTATTCCATCTCATGCTATAGGAAGGGTCTCAGGTTTGGAATGGGAAGGAGTTGGATACACATCTCATGTTATAGGAAGGATCTCAGGTTTGGTATTAGAAGCATTGAGATATCACATATCATGCTATAGGAAGGGTCTCAGGATTGGAATGGGAAGGAGTTGGATATCACATCTCATGCTAAAGGAAAGGTCTCAGGTTTGGAAGGGGAAGGATTTGGATCTCACATATGTTTTAGGACGGGTCTCAGGTTTGGTATTAGAAGCATTGAGATATCACATCTCATGGTATAGGAAGGGTCTCGGGATTGGAATGGGAAGGAGTTGGATAGCACATCTCAAGCTATCTCAGGATTGGAATGGGAAGGAGTTTGATATCACATCTCAAGTTATAGGAAGGGTCTCAGGTTTAGAAAGGGAATGATTTGGATTTCACATCTCATGTTATAGGATGGTTCTCATGTTTGGTTTTAGAAGCATTGAGATATCACATCTCATGCTATCGGAAGGGTCTCAGTTTTGGTATTAGAAGCATTGAGATATCACATCTCATGCTATCGGAAGGATCTCAGGTTTGGTATTAGAAGCATTGAGATATCACATCTCATGCTATCGGAAGGATCTCAGGTTTGGTATTAGAAGCATTGAGATATTACATCTCATGCTATAGGAAGGGTCTCAGGATTGGATTGGGAAGGAGTCGGATATTCCATCTCATGCTATAGGAAGGGTCTCAGGTTTGGAATGGGAAGGAGTTGGATACACATCTCATGTTATAGGAAGGATCTCAGGTTTGGTATTAGAAGCATTGAGATATCACATATCATGCTATAGGAAGGGTCTCAGGATTGGAATGAGAAGGAGTTGGATATCACATCTCATGCTAAAGGAAAGGTCTCAGGTTTGGAAGGGGAAGGATTTGGATCTCACATATGTTTTAGGACGGGTCTCAGGTTTGGTATTAGAAGCATTGAGATATCACATCTCATGGTATAGGAAGGGTCTCGGGATTGGAATGGGAAGGAGTTGGATAGCACATCTCAAGCTATCTCAGGATTGGAATGGGAAGGAGTTTGATATCACATCTCAAGTTATAGGAAGGGTCTCAGGTTTAGAAAGGGAATGATTTGGATTTCACATCTCATGTTATAGGATGGTTCTCATGTTTGGTTTTAGAAGCATTGAGATATCACATCTCATGCTATCGGAAGGGTCTCAGTTTTGGTATTAGAAGCATTGAGATATCACATCTCATGCTATCGGAAGGATCTCAGGTTTAGTATTAGAAGCATTGAGATATCACATCTCATGCTATCGGAAGGATCTCAGGTTTGGTATTAGAAGCATTGAGATATCACATCTCATGCTATCAGAAGGGTCTCAGGATTGGAATGGGAAGGAGTTTGATATCACATCTCATGCCATAGTATGGGTCTCAGGTTTGGTAGAAGCATTGGGATATCACATCTCATGCTATCGGAAGGGTATCAGGATTGGATTTGGAAGGAGTTGGATATCCCATCTCATGCTATAGGAAGGGTCTCAGGTTGGAATGGGAAGGAGTTGGATATCACATCTCAAGCTATAGGAAGGGTCTCAGGATTGGAATGGGAAGGAGATTGATATCACATCTCATGCCATAGTATGGGTCTCAGGTTTGGAAAGGGAAGGAGTTGGATATCACAGCATTGTGATATTACATCTCATGCTATAGGGAGGGTCTCAGGATTGGATTGGGAAGGAGTCGGATATCACAGCTCACGCTATAGGAAGGGTCTCAGGTTTGGAATGGGAAGGATTTGTATATCACATCTCTTGCTATAGAAAGGACCTCAGGTTTGGTATGAGAAACATTGAGATATCACATCTCATGGTATAGGAAGAATCTCAGGATTGGAATAGGAAGGAGTTGGATATCACATCTCATGCTATAGGAAGGGTATCAGGTTTGGTAGAAGCATTGAGATATCACATCTCATGCTATAGGAAGGGTCTCAGGATTGGAATGGGAAGGAGAAGTATATGACATCTCATGCCATAGGAAGGGTCTCAGGTTTGGTATAAGCATTGAGATATCACATCTCTGCTATCGGAAGGGTCTCGGGATTGGAATGGGAAGGAGTTGGATATCCCATCTCATGCTATAGGAAGGGTCTCAGGTTTGGTATTAGAAGCATTGAGATGTCACGTCTCATGCTATAGGAAGGGTCTCAGGATTGGAATAGGAAGGAGTTGGATATCACATCTCATGCTATATGAAGGGACTCAGGTGTGGTATTACAAGCATTGTGATATTACATCTCATGCTATAGGAAGGGTCTCAGGATTGGATTGGGAAGGAGTCGGGTATTCCATCTCATGCTATAGGAAGGGTCTCAGGTTTGGAATGGGAAGGAGTTGGATACACATCTCATGTTATAGGAAGGATCTCAGGTTTGGTATTAGAAGCATTGAGATATCACATATCATGCTATAGGAAGGGTCTCAGGATTGGAATGGGAAGGAGTTGGATATCACATCTCATGCTAAAGGAAAGGTCTCAGGTTTGGAAGGGGAAGGATTTGGATCTCACATATGTTTTAGGACGGGTCTCAGGTTTGGTATTAGAAGCATTGAGATATCACATCTCATGGTATAGGAAGGGTCTCGGGATTGGAATGGGAAGGAGTTGGATAGCACATCTCAAGCTATCTCAGGATTGGAATGGGAAGGAGTTTGATATCACATCTCAAGTTATAGGAAGGGTCTCAGGTTTAGAAAGGGAATGATTTGGATTTCACATCTCATGTTATAGGATGGTTCTCATGTTTGGTTTTAGAAGCATTGAGATATCACATCTCATGCTATCGGAAGGGTCTCAGTTTTGGTATTAGAAGCATTGAGATATCACATCTCATGCTATCGGAAGGATCTCAGGTTTGGTATTAGAAGCATTGAGATATCACATCTCATGCTATCGGAAGGATCTCAGGTTTGGTATTAGAAGCATTGAGATATTACATCTCATGCTATAGGAAGGGTCTCATGATTGGAATGGGAAGGAGTTGGATATCACATCTCATGTTATAGGAAGGGACTCAGGTTTGGTATTAGAAGCACTGAGATATCAGATATCATCCTTTAGAAAGGGACTCAAGTTTGGTATTTGAAGGAGTGAGATAATAAATCTCATCCTATCGGAAGTTTCTCAGGATTAGAATGGGAAGGAGTTGAATATCACATCTCATGCTATAGGAAGGATCTCAGGTTTGGTAGAAGCATTGAGATATCACATCTCATGCTATAGGAAGGGTCTCAGGATTGGAATGGGAAGGAGTTGGATATCATCTCATGCTATAGGAAGGGTCTCAGGATTGGAATGGGAAGGAGTTGGATATCATATCTCATCCTATAGGAAGGGTCTCAGGTTTGGAATGGGAAGCATTTGGATATCACATCTCTTGCAATAGGAATGATCCCAGGTTTGGTATTAAGAGCATTGAGATATCACATCTCATGCTATAGGAAGGGTCTCAGGATTGGAATGGGAAGGAGTTGGATATCACATCTCATGCTATAGGAAGGGTCTCAGGTTTGGTAGAAGCATTGAGATATCTCATCTCATGCTATAGGAAGGGCCTCGTGATTGGAATGGGAAGGAGTTGGATATCACATCTCAGGCTATCGGAAGGGTCTCAGGATTGGAATGGGAAGGAGTTGGATATCACATCTCATGCTATAGGGAGGGTCTCAGGTTTGGTATTATTAGCATTGAGATATCACTTCTCATGCTATAGGAAGGGTCTCAGGATTGGATGGGTATAAGTTGGATATCACATTTCATGCTATAGGAAGGGTCTCAGATTTGGTAGACGCATTGAGATATCACATCTCATGCTATAGGAAGGGCCTCATGATTGGAATGGAAAGGAGTTGGATATCACATCTCATGCTATCGGAAAGGTCTCAGGTTTGGTAGAAGCACTGGGATATCACATCTCATGCTATATGAAGGGTCTCAGGATTGGAATGGGAAGGAGTTGAATATCACATCTCATGCTAAAGGTCAGGTCTCAGGTTTGGGAGGGGAAGGATTTGGATATCACATCTCAAGTTATAGGACGGGTCTGTGGTTTGGTATTAGAAGCATTGAGATATCACATCTCATGCTATAGGAAGGGTCTCAGGATTGGATGGGAATAAGATGGATATCACATTTCATGCTATAGGAAGGGTCTCAGATTTGGTAAAAGCATTGAGATATCACATCTCATGCTATAGGAAGGGCCTCATGATTGGAATGGGAAGGAGTTGGATATCACATCTCATGCTATCGGAAAGGTCTCAGGTTTGGTAGAAGCATTGGGATATCACATCTCATGCTATAGGAATGGTCTCAGGATTGGAATGGGAAGGAGTTGGATATCACATCTCATGTTATAGGAAGGGTCTCAGGATTGGAATGGGAAGGACTTGGACATCACATCTGATGTTATAGGAAGGGTCTCAGGTTTGTTATTAGAAGCATTGAGATATAACATCTCTTGGTATAAGACGGGTCTCAGGATTGGAATGGGAAGGAGTTGGATATCACATCTCATGCCTTAGGAAGGGTCTCAGGTTTGTAACTGGAAGTAGTTGGATATCACATCTCATGCTATAGGGAGGGTCTCAGGTTTGGAAGGTGATTTGGATAGCACATATGTTATAGGAAGGATCTCAGGTTTGGTATTAGAAGCATTGAGATATCACATCTCATGCTATCGGATGGGTCTCAGGATTGGAATGGGAAGGAGTTGGATATCACATCTCATGCTATAGGAAGGGTCTCAGGTTTGGAACTGGAAGGAGTTGGATATCACATCTCATGTTATAGGAAGCGTCTCAGGTTTGGTATAAGCATTGAGATATCATATCTCTGCTATTGGAAGTGTCTCAGGATTGGAATGGGAAGGAGTTGGATATCACATCTCATGCTATAGGTAGGCTCTCAGGTTTGGAAAGGGAAGGAGTTGGATATCACATTTCATGTTAGAGGAAGGATCTCAGGTTTGGTATTAGAGGCATTGAGATATCACATCTCATGCTATAGGAAGGGTCTCAGGATTGGAATGGGAAGGAGTTTGATATCACATCTCATGCATAGTATGGGTCTCAGGTTTGGTAGAAGCATTGGGATATCACATCTCATGCTATCGGAAGGGTATCAGGATTGGATTTGGAAGGAGTTGGATATCCCATCTCATGCTATAGGAAGGGTCTCAGGTTGGAATGGGAAGGAGTTGGATATCACATCTCAAGCTATAGGAAGGGTCTCAGGTTTGGAAAGGGAAGGAGTTGGATATCACAGCATTGTGATATTACATCTCATGCTATAGGGAGGGTCTCAGGATTGGATTGGGAAGGAGTCGGATATCACAGCTCACGCTATAGGAAGGGTCTCAGGTTTGGAATGGGAAGGATTTGTATATCACATCTCTTGCTATAGAAATGACCTCAGGTTTGGTATGAGAAACATTGAGATATCACATCTCATGGTATAGGAAGAATCTCAGGATTGGAATAGGAAGGAGTTGGATATCACATCTGTTAAGACGGATTTCTGAACTCTGTCCTGGTGGCGCAGAAGTTCAGAAGGCCAACCTAATTACTTGGAACAGGGTAACCTCTGGACGAGCCAGACCAATCAAGGTAGCGATCGCGGCGGTCAAGACTAGGTCTCAAGAGGGGTGAGGGTGACTGAAGGCCCGCAATGAGCACACAAAGCAAGAGCGCTTACAAACTACTCCAAACAGTTGTTATATCAAAAATAGATACACATTTATTTTAAGGCCTTTAAAATAATGACCGTAGCGAGAAAATCACAATATCACAATATTAAACCAACACATACCATATCAACACAATATATATACAAATACACAGTCGCAAGCGTTTAAAGCACGAAATATGTAGTCCACCTGAAAGGAAAGGAAAACAGGCAGTGCGATAACGCTTTAGACTCAGTTCGCCTTCGACAGAGAGCTCAGATGGTCCACGGTAGAGAAAGAATGTTTCTCTGTTGTGTGGGCCCTAAGGAAGCTGAGGCCCTACCTCTATGGGACCCACTTCACTGTGCAGACTGACCATAAGCCGTTAAAGTGGCTAATGAACATGAAGGGGGAGAATCCAAAGTTGCTTAGGTGGTCCATAAGTCTACAAGGCTTCGACTTCACTATTGAGCATAGGCCAGGTGTCCAACATAGCAATGCTGATGGGTTGTCCAGAATGTTTAACCGACCTGAACAAGAGACTCATCCAGGGGTGGATTAGTTCCCCCTGTCCATAGTCTGGGAGGGGCGAGTGTTAGGAAAGATTTCGTAATTGTAGGTAATTTTCCTTCCATGTGGCAACCCCTAAACTTTTTGCTATTGTTTTTAACCTTGTTCTTGACTTTGCCAGAGAAGTACAGCCTTCTGCTGCACTTCTCTGGGCTTTCGCTCCTTTCTTACGGGGAAACTGACATGCCCTTAAGACAGTCAGTACCGGGGAACGCTGTTTCCCGTAGTTTCTTTTATCGTGTTGCGGCTTTAGTGCAACATGACACAAGAGGGCACTGTAAGCTAAGTTACAGCTCTCTTGGGTCTCTAGCCTTCTACAGGCCCTAGATACTCTTTTAGGATGGTATTTGATCGGTGCAAGTCATTCAGGGACTCGAATGGTGGCAGCGATCGTTTTGTTTATTTTGAGCTCCTTTTGGCGTTCTGAGCACGTTTTTCGCACTGAACCCAAAATGGTGGTCTGGCTCCCAAAATGGCCAGACCACGAGGCTCCTTTGTCTTGTCCACTGACCGTCTTGCTCCCTTCACCTTCCCCAGGTCGAGCGACCCGGGGCCTTCCTTATTTGGGCATGTACTTTCCCGCGAAACGTGGTTGCTTTCGCGGGCTTCTACATGTCGTTTGTGTGCCTCCAGGGTGTGGGCTGGGATGTCTGGTCCCAATACACATCCTGGGTGCCAGAGAGTCTAGGGTAGTGTGAATGCCTGGGACCACCGTGGTCCGTGATTGGTCCACGTATGGTATGTGTGTTGATGAGCGGATCTCCCATTGGCTCCCCTCCGTTTTGGCGCGAAGGGAACTGTGGATAAGAGGGGGCTGGAAACACCACTACCATGTCGATCTCCTGAGTTCTCACGAACGAAGGAATACAGGAGCCAAGTATCCTGCAACCAAGAGGCTGGACCGAGGAATCGCTGGTGACCCGCTGAAGGAATCCTCCTTTGCACTGCTGTCGTCCTTGAAACCCTTTCCTCCTTGGATCGAACCAGAAGGCCTGTACTGGTGCTTCGACCTTTGGAATAGCAGGAACAGCTATTCCCGGCGACTTCATCATCTCCTGCCAAGTAAGCCTTCGGAAGTGTCTCTGGGCCATCCAGTTGACTGACCAGCTTACAAGGGAGTCCTGCTCTGTAACCGCCGCCAGGTTGTGTTGTATTTCGAGTCCTTGTCACTCTCCCACGCTTCGTACACTTGGCGTTCCCAAGTCTGAAGGGAGGAGTGTACATTTGGCTCGAATACACACGGCCGCTCCGTTGTCCTGCTGCGGCAACAAACTGTGCTGGTTTCGTCGATTGGGACGTCTTTTTGCTCTACACGACTACGAGGCGTTCCCTGCTCTTCTGAACCTGCCAGCTGCTGAAACTAACGTGGAGAAGCCTGGGTCTGCTTGCTTCGGGGACCGGTGAGTAGTTTAGCTAGGATCTGGTCACCCTCCTGCAGTATCCCATTGCTTTTCCCTGCTGTGTAAAAACAGCACCCTTTTGGCCGTACTCGCGCTCTGCTTCTGCCCGCTGTGGAGGCTGCGCTTGAGTTGCGGAACCTGTTCTCCTTCTGCTGGGCACTAACCCGAACTGCCTGACTTCCTCCGAAGAGCTTCTCCTTTTGCCCGTTGGCACCGGCGTGGCAGGTACTTTGAGCACAAGGCTCCACTCTTCGCAGGGCTCGGACTTCCATCTAGTTAGGTGCCTCCTTGGCACCTAACTAGATGGAAGTCCGAGCCCTGCGAAGAGTGGAGCCTTGTGCTCAAAGTACCTGCCACGCCGGTGCCAACGGGCAAAAGGGGAAGCTCTTTGTAGGAAGTCAGGCAGTTCGGGTTAGTGCACAGCAGAAGGAGAACAGGTTCCGCAACTCAAGCGCAGCCTCCACAGTGGGCAGAAGCAGAGCGCGAGTACGGCCAAAAGGGGGCTGTTTTTACACAGCAGGGAAAAGCAATGGGATACTGCAGGAGGGCGACCAGATCCTAGCTAAACTACTCACCGGTCCCCGAAGCAAGCAGACCCAGGCTTCTCCACGTTAGTTTCAGCAGCTGGCAGGTTCAGAAGAGCAGGGAACGCCTCGTAGTCGTGTAGAGCAAAAAGACGTCCCAATCGACGAAACCAGCACAGTTTTGTTGCCGCAGCAGGACAACGGAGCGGCCGTGTGTATTCAAGCCAAATGTACACTCCTCCCTTCAGACCTGGGGACGCCAAGCGTACGAAGCATGGGAGAGTGACAAGGACTCGAAATACAACACAACCTGGCGGCAGTTACAGAGCAGGACTCCCTTGTAAGCTGGTCAGTCAACTGGATGGCCCAGAGACACTTCCGAAGGCTTACTTGGCAGGAGAGGATGAAGTCGCCGGGAATAGCTGTTCCTGCTATTCCAAAGGTCGAAGCACCAGTACAGGCCTTCTGGTTCGATCAAAGGAGGACAGGGGCTCTCCGGACGACAGCAGTGCAAAGGAGGATTCCTTCAGCGGGTCACCAGCGATTCCTCGGTCCAGCCTCTTGGTTGCAGGATACTTGGCTCCTGTATTCCTTCGTTCGTGAGAACTCAGGAGATCGACATGGTAGTGGTGTTTCCAGCCCCCTCTTATCCACGGTTCCCTTCGCGCCAAAACGGAGGGGAGCCAATGGGAGATCCGCCCATCAACACACATACCATACGTGGACCAATCACGGACCACGGTGGTCCCAGGCATTCACACCACCCTAGACTCTCTGGCACCCAGGATGTGTATTGGGACCAGACATCCCAGCCCACACCCTGGAGGCACACAAACGACATGTAGAAGCCCGCGAAAGCAACCACGTTTCGCGGGAAAGTACATGCCCAAATAAGGAAGGCCCCGGGTCGCTCGACCTGGGGAAGGTGAAGGGAGCAAGACGGTCAGTGGACAAGACAGAGGAGCCTTGTGGTCTGGCCATTTTGGGAGCCAGGCCACCATTTTGGGTTCAGTGCGAAAAACGTGCTCAGAACGCCAAAAGGAGCTCAAAATAAACAAAACGATCGCTGCCACCATTCGAGTCCCTGAATGACTTGCACCGATCAAATACCATCCTAAAAGAGTATCTAGGGTCTGTAGAAGGCTAGAGACCCAAGAGAGCTGTAACTTAGCTTACAGTGCCCTCTGGTGTCATGTTGCACTAAAGCCGCAACACGATAAAAGAAACTACGGGAAACAGCGTTCCCCGGTACTGACTGTCTTAAGGGCATGTCAGTTTCCCCATAAGAAAAGGAGCGAAAGCCCAGAGGAGTGCGGCAGAAGGCTGCACTTCTCTGGCAAAGTCAAGAACAAGGTGTAAAACAACAGCAAAAAGTTTAGGGGTTGCCACATGGAAGGAAAATTCCCTACAATTACGAAATCTTTCCTAACAACATCTCATGCTATAGGAAGGGTATCAGGTTTGGTAGAAGCATTGAGATATCACATCTCATGCTATAGGAAGGGTCTCAGGATTGGAATGGGAAGGAGAAGTATATGACATCTCATGCCATAGGAAGGGTCTCAGGTTTGGTATAAGCATTGAGATATCACATCTCTGCTATCGGAAGGGTCTCGGGATTGGAATGGGAAGGAGTTGGATATCCCATCTCATGCTATAGGAAGAGTCTCAGGTTTGGTATTAGAAGCATTGAGATGTCACGTCTCATGCTATAGGAAGGGTCTCAGGATTGGAATAGGAAGGAGTTGGATATCACATCTCATGCTATATGAAGGGACTCAGGTGTGGTATTACAAGCATTGTGATATTACATCTCATGCTATAGGAAGGGTCTCAGGATTGGATTGGGAAGGAGTCGGATATTCCATCTCATGCTATAGGAAGGGTCTCAGGTTTGGAATGGGAAGGAGTTGGATACACATCTCATGTTATAGGAAGGATCTCAGGTTTGGTATTAGAAGCATTGAGATATCACATATCATGCTATAGGAAGGGTCTCAGGATTGGAATGGGAAGGAGTTGGATATCACATCTCATGCTAAAGGAAAGGTCTCAGGTTTGGAAGGGGAAGGATTTGGATCTCACATATGTTTTAGGACGGGTCTCAGGTTTGGTATTAGAAGCATTGAGATATCACATCTCATGGTATAGGAAGGGTCTCGGGATTGGAATGGGAAGGAGTTGGATAGCACATCTCAAGCTATCTCAGGATTGGAATGGGAAGGAGTTTGATATCACATCTCAAGTTATAGGAAGGGTCTCAGGTTTAGAAAGGGAATGATTTGGATTTCACATCTCATGTTATAGGATGGTTCTCATGTTTGGTTTTAGAAGCATTGAGATATCACATCTCATGCTATCGGAAGGGTCTCAGTTTTGGTATTAGAAGCATTGAGATATCACATCTCATGCTATCGGAAGGATCTCAGGTTTGGTATTAGAAGCATTGAGATATCACATCTCATGCTATCGGAAGGATCTCAGGTTTGGTATTAGAAGCATTGAGATATCACATCTCATGCTATCAGAAGGGTCTCAGGATTGGAATGGGAAGGAGTTTGATATCACATCTCATGCCATAGTATGGGTCTCAGGTTTGGTAGAAGCATTGGGATATCACATCTCATGCTATCGGAAGGGTATCAGGATTGGATTTGGAAGGAGTTGGATATCCCATCTCATGCTATAGGAAGGGTCTCAGGTTGGAATGGGAAGGAGTTGGATATCACATCTCAAGCTATAGGAAGGGTCTCAGGATTGGAATGGGAAGGAGATTGATATCACATCTCATGCCATAGTATGGGTCTCAGGTTTGGAAAGGGAAGGAGTTGGATATCACAGCATTGTGATATTACATCTCATGCTATAGGGAGGGTCTCAGAATTGGATTGGGAAGGAGTCGGATATCACAGCTCACGCTATAGGAAGGGTCTCAGGTTTGGAATGGGAAGGATTTGTATATCACATCTCTTGCTATAGAAAGGACCTCAGGTTTGGTATGAGAAACATTGAGATATCACATCTCATGGTATAGGAAGAATCTCAGGATTGGAATAGGAAGGAGTTGGATATCACATCTCATGCTATAGGAAGGGTATCAGGTTTGGTAGAAGCATTGAGATATCACATCTCATGCTATAGGAAGGGTCTCAGGATTGGAATGGGAAGGAGAAGTATATGACATCTCATGCCATAGGAAGGGTCTCAGGTTTGGTATAAGCATTGAGATATCACATCTCTGCTATCGAAAGGGTCTCGGGATTGGAATGGGAAGGAGTTGGATATCCCATCTCATGCTATAGGAAGGGTCTCAGGTTTGGTATTAGAAGCATTGAGATGTCACGTCTCATGCTATAGGAAGGGTCTCAGGATTGGAATAGGAAGGAGTTGGATATCACATCTCATGCTATATGAAGGGACTCAGGTGTGGTATTACAAGCATTGTGATATTACATCTCATGCTATAGGAAGGGTCTCAGGATTGGATTGGGAAGGAGTCGGATATTCCATCTCATGCTATAGGAAGGGTCTCAGGTTTGGAATGGGAAGGAGTTGGATACACATCTCATGTTATAGGAAGGATCTCAGGTTTGGTATTAGAAGCATTGAGATATCACATATCATGCTATAGGAAGGGTCTCAGGATTGGAATGGGAAGGAGTTGGATATCACATCTCATGCTAAAGGAAAGGTCTCAGGTTTGGAAGGGGAAGGATTTGGATCTCACATATGTTTTAGGACGGGTCTCAGGTTTGGTATTAGAAGCATTGAGATATCACATCTCATGGTATAGGAAGGGTCTCGGGATTGGAATGGGAAGGAGTTGGATAGCACATCTCAAGCTATCTCAGGATTGGAATGGGAAGGAGTTTGATATCACATCTCAAGTTATAGGAAGGGTCTCAGGTTTAGAAAGGGAATGATTTGGATTTCACATCTCATGTTATAGGATGGTTCTCATGTTTGGTTTTAGAAGCATTGAGATATCACATCTCATGCTATCGGAAGGGTCTCAGTTTTGGTATTAGAAGCATTGAGATATCACATCTCATGCTATCGGAAGGATCTCAGGTTTGGTATTAGAAGCATTGAGATATCACATCTCATGCTATCGGAAGGATCTCAGGTTTGGTATTAGAAGCATTGAGATATCACATCTCATGCTATCAGAAGGGTCTCAGGATTGGAATGGGAAGGAGTTTGATATCACATCTCATGCCATAGTATGGGTCTCAGGTTTGGTAGAAGCATTGGGATATCACATCTCATGCTATCGGAAGGGTATCAGGATTGGATTTGGAAGGAGTTGGATATCCCATCTCATGCTACAGGAAGGGTCTCAGGTTGGAATGGGAAGGAGTTGGATATCACATCTCAAGCTATAGGAAGGGTCTCAGGATTGGAATGGGAAGGAGATTGATATCACATCTCATGCCATAGTATGGGTCTCAGGTTTGGAAAGGGAAGGAGTTGGATATCACAGCATTGTGATATTACATCTCATGCTATAGGGAGGGTCTCAGGATTGGATTGGGAAGGAGTCGGATATCACAGCTCACGCTATAGGAAGGGTCTCAGGTTTGGAATGGGAAGGATTTGTATATCACATCTCTTGCTATAGAAAGGACCTCAGGTTTGGTATGAGAAACATTGAGATATCACATCTCATGGTATAGGAAGAATCTCAGGATTGGAATAGGAAGGAGTTGGATATCACATCTCATGCTATAGGAAGGGTATCAGGTTTGGTAGAAGCATTGAGATATCACATCTCATGCTATAGGAAGGGTCTCAGGATTGGAATGGGAAGGAGAAGTATATGACATCTCATGCCATAGGAAGGGTCTCAGGTTTGGTATAAGCATTGAGATATCACATCTCTGCTATCAAAAGGGTCTCGGGATTGGAATGGGAAGGAGTTGGATATCCCATCTCATGCTATAGGAAGGGTCTCAGGTTTGGTATTAGAAGCATTGAGATGTCACGTCTCATGCTATAGGAAGTGTCTCAGGATTGGAATAGGAAGGAGTTGGATATCACATCTCATGCTATATGAAGGGACTCAGGTGTGGTATTACAAGCATTGTGATATTACATCTCATGCTATAGGAAGGGTCTCAGGATTGGATTGGGAAGGAGTCGGATATTCCATCTCATGCTATAGGAAGGGTCTCAGGTTTGGAATGGGAAGGAGTTGGATACACATCTCATGTTATAGGAAGGATCTCAGGTTTGGTATTAGAAGCATTGAGATATCACATATCATGCTATAGGAAGGGTCTCAGGATTGGAATGGGAAGGAGTTGGATATCACATCTCATGCTAAAGGAAAGGTCTCAGGTTTGGAAGGGGAAGGATTTGGATCTCACATATGTTTTAGGACGGGTCTCAGGTTTGGTATTAGAAGCATTGAGATATCACATCTCATGGTATAGGAAGGGTCTCGGGATTGGAATGGGAAGGAGTTGGATAGCACATCTCAAGCTATCTCAGGATTGGAATGGGAAGGAGTTTGATATCACATCTCAAGTTATAGGAAGGGTCTCAGGTTTAGAAAGGGAATGATTTGGATTTCACATCTCATGTTATAGGATGGTTCTCATGTTTGGTTTTAGAAGCATTGAGATATCACATCTCATGCTATCGGAAGGGTCTCAGTTTTGGTATTAGAAGCATTGAGATATCACATCTCATGCTATCGGAAGGATCTCAGGTTTGGTATTAGAAGCATTGAGATATCACATCTCATGCTATCGGAAGGATCTCAGGTTTGGTATTAGAAGCATTGAGATATCACATCTCATGCTATCAGAAGGGTCTCAGGATTGGAATGGGAAGGAGTTTGATATCACATCTCATGCCATAGTATGGGTCTCAGGTTTGGTAGAAGCATTGGGATATCACATCTCATGCTATCGGAAGGGTATCAGGATTGGATTTGGAAGGAGTTGGATATCCCATCTCATGCTATAGGAAGGGTCTCAGGTTGGAATGGGAAGGAGTTGGATATCACATCTCAAGCTATAGGAAGGGTCTCAGGATTGGAATGGGAAGGAGATTGATATCACATCTCATGCCATAGTATGGGTCTCAGGTTTGGAAAGGGAAGGAGTTGGATATCACAGCATTGTGATATTACATCTCATGCTATAGGGAGGGTCTCAGGATTGGATTGGGAAGGAGTCGGATATCACAGCTCACGCTATAGGAAGGGTCTCAGGTTTGGAATGGGAAGGATTTGTATATCACATCTCTTGCTATAGAAAGGACCTCAGGTTTGGTATGAGAAACATTGAGATATCACATCTCATGGTATAGGAAGAATCTCAGGATTGGAATAGGAAGGAGTTGGATATCACATCTCATGCTATAGGAAGGGTATCAGGTTTGGTAGAAGCATTGAGATATCACATCTCATGCTATAGGAAGGGTCTCAGGATTGGAATGGGAAGGAGAAGTATATGACATCTCATGCCATAGGAAGGGTCTCAGGTTTGGTATAAGCATTGAGATATCACATCTCTGCTATCGGAAGGGTCTCGGGATTGGAATGGGAAGGAGTTGGATATCCCATCTCATGCTATAGGAAGGGTCTCAGGTTTGGTATTAGAAGCA
Organism: Ambystoma mexicanum; assembly: GCF_040938575.1. Lineage (NCBI taxonomy): Eukaryota > Metazoa > Chordata > Amphibia > Caudata > Ambystomatidae > Ambystoma > Ambystoma mexicanum. Next base: position 31,861 of record NW_027182328.1, on the reverse strand, counting down.
TTGAGATGTCACGTCTCATGCTATAGGAAGGGTCTCAGGATTGGAATAGGAAGGAGTTGGATATCACATCTCATGCTATATGAAGGGACTCAGGTGTGGTATTACAAGCATTGTGATATTACATCTCATGCTATAGGAAGGGTCTCAGGATTGGATTGGGAAGGAGTCAGATATCACATCTCATGCTATCGGAAGGATCTCAGGTTTGGTATTAGAAGCATTGAGATATCACATCTCATGCTATCAGAAGGGTCTCAGGATTGGAATGGGAAGGAGTTTGATATCACATCTCATGCCATAGTATGGGTCTCAGGTTTGGTAGAAGCATTGGGATATCACATCTCATGCTATCGGAAGGGTATCAGGATTGGATTTGGAAGGAGTTGGATATCCCATCTCATGCTATAGGAAGGGTCTCAGGTTGGAATGGGAAGGAGTTGGATATCACATCTCAAGCTATAGGAAGGGTCTCAGGATTGGAATGGGAAGGAGATTGATATCACATCTCATGCCATAGTATGGGTCTCAGGTTTGGAAAGGGAAGGAGTTGGATATCACAGCATTGTGATATTACATCTCATGCTATAGGGAGGGTCTCAGGATTGGATTGGGAAGGAGTCGGATATCACAGCTCACGCTATAGGAAGGGTCTCAGGTTTGGAATGGGAAGGATTTGTATATCACATCTCTTGCTATAGAAAGGACCTCAGGTTTGGTATGAGAAACATTGAGATATCACATCTCATGGTATAGGAAGAATCTCAGGATTGGAATAGGAAGGAGTTGGATATCACATCTCATGCTATAGGAAGGGTATCAGGTTTGGTAGAAGCATTGAGATATCACATCTCATGCTATAGGAAGGGTCTCAGGATTGGAATGGGAAGGAGAAGTATATGACATCTCATGCCATAGGAAGGGTCTCAGGTTTGGTATAAGCATTGAGATATCACATCTCTGCTATCGGAAGGGTCTCGGGATTGGAATGGGAAGGAGTTGGATATCCCATCTCATGCTATAGGAAGGGTCTCAGGTTTGGTATTAGAAGCATTGAGATGTCACGTCTCATGCTATAGGAAGGGTCTCAGGATTGGAATAGGAAGGAGTTGGATATCACATCTCATGCTATATGAAGGGACTCAGGTGTGGTATTGCAAGCATTGTGATATTACATCTCATGCTATAGGAAGGGTCTCAGGATTGGATTGGGAAGCAGTCGGATATTCCATCTCATGCTATAGGAAGGGTCTCAGGTTTGGAATGGGAAGGAGTTGGATACACATCTCATGTTATAGGAAGGATCTCAGGTTTGGTATTAGAAGCATTGAGATATCACATATCATGCTATAGGAAGGGTCTCAGGATTGGAATGGGAAGGAGTTGGATATCACATCTCATGCTAAAGGAAAGGTCTCAGGTTTGGAAGGGGAAGGATTTGGATCTCACATATGTTTTAGGACGGGTCTCAGGTTTGGTATTAGAAGCATTGAGATATCACATCTCATGGTATAGGAAGGGTCTCGGGATTGGAATGGGAAGGAGTTGGATAGCACATCTCAAGCTATCTCAGGATTGGAATGGGAAGGAGTTTGATATCACATCTCAAGTTATAGGAAGGGTCTCAGGTTTAGAAAGGGAATTATTTGGATTTCACATCTCATGTTATAGGATGGTTCTCATGTTTGGTTTTAGAAGCATTGAGATATCACATCTCATGCTATCGGAAGGGTCTCAGTTTTGGTATTAGAAGCATTGAGATATCACATCTCATGCTATCGGAAGGATCTCAGGTTTGGTATTAGAAGCATTGAGATATCACATCTCATGCTATCGGAAGGATCTCAGGTTTGGTATTAGAAGCATTGAGATATTACATCTCATGCTATAGGAAGGGTCTCATGATTGGAATGGGAAGGAGTTGGATATCACATCTCATGTTATAGGAAGGGACTCAGGTTTGGTATTAGAAGCACTGAGATATCAGATATCATCCTTTAGAAAGGGACTCAAGTTTGGTATTTGAAGGAGTGAGATAATAAATCTCATCCTATCGGAAGTTTCTCAGGATTGGAATGGGAAGGAGTTGAATATCACATCTCATGCTATAGGAAGGATCTCAGGTTTGGTAGAAGCATTGAGATATCACATTTCATGCTATAGGAAGGGTCTCAGGATTGGAATGGGAAGGAGTTGGATATCATCTCATGCTATAGGAAGGGTCTCAGGATTGGAATGGGAAGGAGTTGGATATCATATCTCATCCTATAGGAAGGGTCTCAGGTTTGGAATGGGAAGCATTTGGATATCACATCTCTTGCAATAGGAATGATCCCAGGTTTGGTATTAAGAGCATTGAGATATCACATCTCATGCTATAGGAAGGGTCTCAGGATTGGAATGGAAAGGAGTTGGATATCACATCTCATGCTATAGGAAGGGTGTCAGGTTTGGTAGAAGCATTGAGATATCTCATCTCATGCTATAGGAAGGGCCTCGTGATTGGAATGGGAAGGAGTTAGATATCACATCTCAGGCTATCGGAAGGGTCTCAGGATTGGAATGGGAAGGAGTTGGATATCACATTTCATGCTATAGGGAGGGTCTCAGGTTTGGTATTATTAGCATTGAGATATCACTTCTCATGCTATAGGAAGGGTCTCAGGATTGGATGGGTATAAGTTGGATAGCACATTTCATGCTATAGGAAGGGTCTCAGATTTGGTAGACGCATTGAGATATCACATCTCATGCTATAGGAAGGGCCTCATGATTGGAATGGAAAGGAGTTGGATATCACATCTCATGCTATCGGAAAGGTCTCAGGTTTGGTAGAAGCACTGGGATATCACATCTCATGCTATATGAAGGGTCTCAGGATTGGAATGGGAAGGAGTTGAATATCACATCTCATGCTAAAGGACAGGTCTCAGGTTTGGGAGGGGAAGGATTTGGATATCACATCTCAAGTTATAGGACGGGTCTGTGGTTTGGTATTAGAAGCATTGAGATATCACATCTCATGCTATAGGAAGGGTCTCAGGATTGGATGGGAATAAGATGGATATCACATTTCATGCTATAGGAAGGGTCTCAGATTTGGTAAAAGCATTGAGATATCACATCTCATGCTATAGGAAGGGCCTCATGATTGGAATGGGAAGGAGTTGGATATCACATCTCATGCTATCGGAAAGGTCTCAGGTTTGGTAGAAGCATTGGGATATCACATCTCATGCTATAGGAATGGTCTCAGGATTGGAATGGGAAGGAGTTGGATATCACATCTCATGTTATAGGAAGGGTCTCAGGATTGGAATGGGAAGGACTTGGACATCACATCTGATGTTATAGGAAGGGTCTCAGGTTTGTTATTAGAAGCATTGAGAAATAACATCTCTTGGTATAAGACGGGTCTCAGGATTGGAATGGGAAGGAGTTGGATATCACATCTCATGCTATAGGAAGGGTCTCAGGTTTGGAACTGGAAGGAGTTGGATATCACATCTCATGTTATAGGAAGCGTCTCAGGTTTGGTATAAGCATTGAGATATCATATCTCTGCTATTGGAAGTGTCTCAGGATTGGAATGGGAAGGAGTTGGATATCACATCTCATGCTATAGGTAGGCTCTCAGGTTTGGAAAGGGAAGGAGTTGGATATCACATTTCATGTTAGAGGAAGGATCTCAGGTTTGGTATTAGAGGCATTGAGATATCACATCTCATGCTATAGGAAGGGTCTCAGGATTGGAATGGGAAGGAGTTTGATATCACATCTCATGCCATAGTATGGGTCTCAGGTTTGGTAGAAGCATTGGGATATCACATCTCATGCTATCGGAAGGGTATCAGGATTGGATTTGGAAGGAGTTGGATATCCCATCTCATGCTATAGGAAGGGTCTCAGGTTTGGAATGGGAAGGATTTGTATATCACATCTCTTGCTATAGAAAGGACCTCAGGTTTGGTATGAGAAACATTGAGATATCACATCTCATGGTATAGGAAGAATCTCAGGATTGGAATAGGAAGGAGTTGGATATCACATCTCATGCTATAGGAAGGGTATCAGGTTTGGTAGAAGCATTGAGATATCACATCTCATGCTATAGGAAGGGTCTCAGGATTGGAATGGGAAGGAGAAATATATGACATCTCATGCCATAGGAAGGGTCTCAGGTTTGGTATAAGCATTGAGATATCACATCTCTGCTATCGGAAGGGTCTCGGGATTGGAATGGGAAGGAGTTGGATATCCCATCTCATGCTATAGGAAGGGTCTCAGGTTTGGTATTAGAAGCATTGAGATGTCACGTCTCATGCTATAGGAAGGGTCTCAGGATTGGAATAGGAAGGAGTTCGATATCACATCTCATGCTATATGAAGGGATTCAGGTGTGTTATTACAAGCATTGTGATATTACATCTCATGCTATAGGAAGGGTCTCAGGATTGGATTGGGAAGGAGTCGGATATTCCATCTCATGCTATAGGAAGGGTCTCAGGTTTGGAATGGGAAGGAGTTGGATACACATCTCATGTTATAGGAAGGATCTCAGGTTTGGTATTAGAAGCATTGAGATATCACATATCATGCTATAGGAAGGGTCTCAGGATTGGAATGGGAAGGAGTTGGATATCACATCTCATGCTAAAGGAAAGGTCTCAGGTTTGGAAGGGGAAGGATTTGGATCTCACATATGTTTTAGGACGGGTCTCAGGTTTGGTATTAGAAGCATTGAGATATCACATCTCATGGTATAGGAAGGGTCTCGGGATTGGAATGGGAAGGAGTTGGATAGCACATCTCAAGCTATCTCAGGATTGGAATGGGAAGGAGTTTGATATCACATCTCAAGTTATAGGAAGGGTCTCAGGTTTAGAAAGGGAATGATTTGGATTTCACATCTCATGTTATAGGATGGTTCTCATGTTTGGTTTTAGAAGCATTGAGATATCACATCTCATGCTATCGGAAGGGTCTCAGTTTTGGTATTAGAAGCATTGAGATATCACATCTCATGCTATCGGAAGGATCTCAGGTTTGGTATTAGAAGCATTGAGATATCACATCTCATGCTATCGGAAGGATCTCAGGTTTGGTATTAGAAGCATTGAGATATCACATCTCATGCTATCAGAAGGGTCTCAGGATTGGAATGGGAACGAGTTTGATATCACATTTCATGCCATAGTATGGGTCTCAGGTTTGGTAGAAGCATTGGGATATCACATCTCATGCTATCGGAAGGGTATCAGGATTGGATTTGGAAGGAGTTGGATATCCCATCTCATGCTATAGGAAGGGTCTCAGGTTGGAATGGGAAGGAGTTGGATATCACATCTCAAGCTATAGGAAGGGTCTCAGGATTGGAATGGGAAGGAGATTGATATTACATCTCATGCCATAGTATGGGTCTCAGGTTTGGAAAGGGAAGGAGTTGGATATCACAGCATTGTGATATTACATCTCATGCTATAGGGAGGGTCTCAGGATTGGATTGGGAAGGAGTCGGATATCACAGCTCACGCTATAGGAAGGGTCTCAGGTTTGGAATGGGAAGGATTTGTATATCACATCTCTTGCTATAGAAAGGACCTCAGGTTTGGTATGAGAAACATTGAGATATCACATCTCATGGTATAGGAAGAATCTCAGGATTGGAATAGGAAGGAGTTTGATATCACATCTCATGCTATAGGAAGGGTATCAGGTTTGGTAGAAGCATTGAGATATCACATCTCATGCTATAGGAAGGGTCTCAGGATTGGAATGGGAAGGAGAAGTATATGACATCTCATGCCATAGGAAGGGTCTCAGGTTTGGTATAAGCATTGAGATATCACATCTCTGCTATCGGAAGGGTCTCGGGATTGGAATGGGAAGGAGTTGGATATCCCATCTCATGCTATAGGAAGGGTCTCAGGTTTGGTATTAGAAGCATTGAGATGTCACGTCTCATGCTATAGGAAGGGTCTCAGGATTGGAATAGGAAGGAGTTGGATATCACATCTCATGCTATATGAAGGGACTCAGGTGTGGTATTACAAGCATTGTGATATTACATCTCATGCTATAGGAAGGGTCTCAGGATTGGATTGGGAAGGAGTCGGATATTCCATCTCATGCTATAGGAAGGGTCTCAGGTTTGGAATGGGAAGGAGTTGGATACACATCTCATGTTATAGGAAGGATCTCAGGTTTGGTATTAGAAGCAATGAGATATCACATATCATGCTATAGGAAGGGTCTCAGGATTGGAATGGGAAGGAGTTGGATATCACATCTCATGCTAAAGGAAAGGTCTCAGGTTTGGAAGGGGAAGGATTTGGATCTCACATATGTTTTAGGACGGGTCTCAGGTTTGGTATTAGAAGCATTGAGATATCACATCTCATGGTATAGGAAGGGTCTCGGGATTGGAATGGGAAGGAGTTGGATAGCACATCTCAAGCTATCTCAGGATTGGAATGGGAAGGAGTTTGATATCACATCTCAAGTTATAGGAAGGGTCTCAGGTTTAGAAAGGGAATGATTTGGATTTCACATCTCATGTTATAGGATGGTTCTCATGTTTGGTTTTAGAAGCATTGAGATATCACATCTCATGCTATCGGAAGGGTCTCAGTTTTGGTATTAGAAGCATTGAGATATCACATCTCATGCTATCGGAAGGATCTCAGGTTTGGTATTAGAAGCATTGAGATATCACATCTCATGCTATCGGAAGGATCTCAGGTTTGGTATTAGAAGCATTGAGATATTACATCTCATGCTATAGGAAGGGTCTCATGATTGGAATGGGAAGGAGTTGGATATCACATCTCATGTTATAGGAAGGGACTCAGGTTTGGTATTAGAAGCACTGAGATATCAGATATCATCCTTTAGAAAGGGACTCAAGTTTGGTATTTGAAGGAGTGAGATAATAAATCTCATCCTATCGGAAGTTTCTCAGGATTGGAATGGGAAGGAGTTGAATATCACATCTCATGCTATAGGAAGGATCTCAGGTTTGGTAGAAGCATTGACATATCACATCTCATGCTATAGGAAGGGTCTCAGGATTGGAATGGGAAGGAGTTGGATATCATCTCATGCTATAGGAAGGGTCTCAGGATTGGAATGGGAAGGAGTTGGATATCATATCTCATCCTATAGGAAGGGTCTCAGGTTTGGAATGGGAAGCATTTGGATATCACATCTCTTGCAATAGGAATGATCCCAGGTTTGGTATTAAGAGCATTGAGATATCACATCTCATGCTATAGGAAGGGTCTCAGGATTGGAATGGGAAGGAGTTGGATATCACATCTCATGCTATAGGAAGGGTCTCAGGTTTGGTAGAAGCATTGAGATATCTCATCTCATGCTATAGGAAGGGCCTCGTGATTGGAATGGGAAGGAGTTGGATATCACATCTCAGGCTTTCGGAAGGGTCTCAGGATTGGAATGGGAAGGAGTTGGATATCACATCTCATGCTATAGGGAGGGTCTCAGGTTTGGTATTATTAGCATTGAGATATCACTTCTCATGCTATAGGAAGGGTCTCAGGATTGGATGGGTATAAGTTGGATATCACATTTCATGCTATAGGAAGGGTCTCAGATTTGGTAGACGCATTGAGATATCACATCTCATGCTATAGGAAGGGCCTCATGATTGGAATGGAAAGGAGTTGGATATCACATCTCATGCTATCTGAAAGGTCTCAGGTTTGGTAGAAGCACTGGGATATCACATCTCATGCTATATGAAGGGTCTCAGGATTGGAATGGGAAGGAGTTGAATATCACATCTCATGCTAAAGGACAGGTCTCAGGTTTGGGAGGGGAAGGATTTGGATATCACATCTCAAGTTATAGGACGGGTCTGTGGTTTGGTATTAGAAGCATTGAGATATCACATCTCATGCTATAGGAAGGGTCTCAGGATTGGATGGGAATAAGATGGATATCACATTTCATGCTATAGGAAGGGTCTCAGATTTGGTAAAAGCATTGAGATATCACATCTCATGCTATAGGAAGGGCCTCATGATTGGAATGGGAAGGAGTTGGATATCACATCTCATGCTATCGGAAAGGTCTCAGGTTTGGTAGAAGCATTGGGATATCACATCTCATGCTATAGGAATGGTCTCAGGATTGGAATGGGAAGGAGTTTGATATCACATCTCATGTTATAGGAAGGGTCTCAGGATTGGAATGGGAAGGACTTGGACATCACATCTGATGTTATAGGAAGGGTCTCAGGTTTGTTATTAGAAGCATTGAGATATAACATCTCTTGGTATTAGACGGGTCTCAGGATTGGAATGGGAAGGAGTTGGATATCACATCTCATGCCTTAGGAAGGGTCTCAGGTTTGTAACTGGAAGTAGTTGGATATCACATCTCATGCTATAGGGAGGGTCTCAGGTTTGGAAGGTGATTTGGATAGCACATATGTTATAGGAAGGATCTCAGGTTTGGTATTAGAAGCATTGAGATATCACATCTCATGCTATCGGATGGGTCTCAGGATTGGAATGGGAAGGAGTTGGATATCACATCTCATGCTATAGGAAGGGTCTCAGGTTTGGAACTGGAAGGAGTTGGATATCACATCTCATGTTATAGGAAGCGTCTCAGGTTTGGTATAAGCATTGAGATATCATATCTCTGCTATTGGAAGTGTCTCAGGATTGGAATGGGAAGGAGTTGGATATCACATCTCATGCTATAGGTAGGCTCTCAGGTTTGGAAAGGGAAGGAGTTGGATATCACATTTCATGTTAGAGGAAGGATCTCAGGTTTGGTATTAGAGGCATTGAGATATCACATCTCATGCTATAGGAAGGGTCTCAGGATTGGAATGGGAAGGAGTTTGATATCACATCTCATGCCATAGTATGGGTCTCAGGTTTGGTAGAAGCATTGGGATATCACATCTCATGCTATCGGAACGGTATCAGGATTGGATTTGGAAGGAGTTGGATATCCCATCTCATGCTATAGGAAGGGTCTCAGGTTGGAATGGGAAGGAGTTGGATATCACATCTCAAGCTATAGGAAGGGTCTCAGGATTGGAATGGGAAGGAGATTGATATCACATCTCATGCCATAGTATGGGTCTCAGGTTTGGAAAGGGAAGGAGTTGGATATCACAGCATTGTGATATTATATCTCATGCTATAGGGAGGGTCTCAGGATTGGATTGGGAAGGAGTCGGATATCACAGCTCACGCTATAGGAAGGGTCTCAGGTTTGGAATGGGAAGGATTTGTATATCACATCTCTTGCTATAGAAAGGACCTCAGGTTTGGTATGAGAAACATTGAGATATCACATCTCATGGTATAGGAAGAATCTCAGGATTGGAATAGGAAGGAGTTGGATATCACATCTCATGCTATAGGAAGGGTATCAGGTTTGGTAGAAGCATTGAGATATCACATCTCATGCTATAGGAAGGGTCTCAGGATTGGAATAGGAAGGAGTTGGATATCACATCTCATGCTATATGAAGGGACTCAGGTGTGGTATTACAAGCATTGTGATATTACATCTCATGCTATAGGAAGGGTCTCAGGATTGGATTGGGAAGGAGTCGGATATTCCATCTCATGCTATAGGAAGGGTCTCAGGTTTGGAATGGGAAGGAGTTGGATACACATCTCATGTTATAGGAAGGATCTCAGGTTTGGTATTAGAAGCATTGAGATATCACATATCATGATATAGGAAGGATCTCAGGTTTGGTATTAGAAGCATTGAGATATCACATCTCATGCTATCGGAAGGATCTCAGGTTTGGTATAGAAGCATTGAGATATATCTTATGCTATCAGAAGGGTCTCAGGATTGGAATGGGAAGGAGTTGGATATCACATCTCATGCTAAAGGGAGGGACCCTTCCTACAGCATGCGATGTGATATCTCAATGCTTCTAATACCAAACCTGAGACCCGTCCTATAACATGAGATGGGATATCCAACTCCTTCCCGTTCCAAAACTGAGACCCTTCCGATAGCATGAGATGTGATATCCAACTCCTTCCCATCCCAATCCTGAGACACTTCCGATTGCAGAGATGTGATATCTCAATGCTTATACCAAACCTGAGACTCTTCCTATAACATGAGATGTGATATCCAACTCCTTCCCGTTCCAAACCTGAGACCCTTCCTATAGCATAAGATGTGATATCCAACTCCTTCCCATTCCAATCCTGAGACCCTTCCGATAGCATGAGATGTGATATCTCAATGCTTCTAATACCAAACCTGAGATCCTTCTTATAACATGTGATGTGATATCCAAATCCTTCCCCTTCCAAACCTGAGACCCTCCCTTTAGCATGAAATGTGATATCCAACTCCTTCCCATTCCAATCCTGAGACCCTTATGATAGCATGATATGTGATATCTCAATGCCTCTAATACCAAACCTGAGATACTTCCGATAGCATGAAATGTGATATCTCAATGCTTCTAATACCAAACCTGAGATCCTTCCTATAACATGAGATGTGATATCCAAATCCTTCCCCTTCCAAACCTGAGACCCTCCCTTTAGCATGATATGTGATATCCAACTCCTTCCCATTCCAATCCTGAGACCCTTCTGATAGCATGAGATGTGATATCTCAATGCCTCTAATACAAACCTGAGATCCTACCTCTAACATGAAATATGATATCCAACTCCTTCCCTTTCCAAACCTGAGATCCTGCCTATAGCATGAGATGTGATATCCAAGTCCTTCCCATTCCAATCCTGAGACCCTTCCTATAGCATGAGATGTGATATCTCAATGCTTATACCAAACCTGAGACCCTTCCTATGGCATAAGATGCCATATACAACTCCTTCCCATTCCAATCCTGAGACCCTGCTTATAGCATGAGATGTGATATCTCAATGCTTCTAATACCAAACCTGAGATCTTTCCTATAACATGAGATGTGATATCCAACTCCTTCCCATTCCAATCCTGAGACCATTCCTATAGCATGAGATGTGATATCTCAATGCTTATACCAAACCTGAGACCCTTCCTATAGCTTGAGATGTGATATCCAACTCCTTCCCATTCCAATCCTGAGACCCTTCCTATAGCATGAGATGTGATATCTCAATGCCTCTAATACCAAACCTGAGATCCTTCCTCTAACATGAAATGTGATATCCAACTCCTTCCCCTTCCAAACCTGAGAGCCTTCCTATAGCATGAGATATGATATCCAAGTCCTTTCCATTCCAATCCTGAGACCCTTCCTATAACATGAGATGTGATATCCAACTCCTTCCCATTCCAACCTGAGACCCTTCCTATAGCATGAGATGGGATATCCAACTCCTTCCAAATCCAATCCTGATACCCTTCCGATAGCATGAGATGTGATATCCCAATGCTTCTACCAAACCTGAGACCCATACTATGGCATGAGATGTGATATCAAACTCCTTCCCATTCCAACCTGAGACCCTTCCTATAGCATGAGATGGGATATCCAACTCCTTCCAAATCCAATCCTGAAATCCTTCCGATAGCATGAGATGTGATATCCCAATGCTTCTACCAAACCTGAGACCCATACTATGGCATGAGATGTGATATCCAACTCCTTCCCATTCCAATCCTGAGACCCTTCCTATAGCATGAGATGTGATATCTCAATGCCTCTAATACCAAACCTGAGATCCTACCTCTAACATGAAATGTGATATCCAACTCTTTCCCGTTGCAAACCTGAGAGCCTTCCTATAGCATGAGATGTGATATCCAAGTCCTTCCGATTCCAATCCTGAGACCCTTCCTATAACATGAGATGTGATATCCAACTCCTTCCCATTCCAACCTGAGACCCTTCCTATAGCATGAGATGGGATATCCAACTCCTTCCAAATCCAATCCTGATACCCTTCCGATAGCATGAGATGTGATATCCCAATGCTTCTACCAAACCTGAGACCCATACTATGGCATGAGATGTGATATCAAACTCCTTCACATTCCAATCCTGAGACCCTTCCTATAGCTTGAGATGTGATATCAAACTCCTTCCCATTCCAATTCTGAGACCCTTCCTATACAATGAGACTTGATATCTCAATGCTTCTAATACCAAACCTGAGACCCGTCCTATAACATGAGATGTGATATCCAAATCCTTCCCCTTCCAAACCTTAGACCCTTCCTTTATCATGAGATGTGATATCCAACTCCTTCCCATTCCAATCCTGAGACTCTTCCGATATCATGAGATGTGATATCTCAATGCTTCTAATATCAAACTTGAGACCCTCCCTATAGCATGACATGTGAAAACCAAGGCCTTCCCATTCCAATCCTGAGACCCTTCCTATAGCATGAGATGTGATATCTCAATGCTTCTAATACCAAACCTGAGACCCTTCCTATAACATGAGATGGGAATATCCAACTCCTTCCCATTCCAATCGTGAGACCCTTCCGATAGCAGAGATGTAATATCTCAATGCTTATACCAAACCTGAGATCCTTCCTATAACATGAGATGTGATATCCAACTCCTTCCCATTCCAATCCTGAGACACTTCCTATAGCATGAGATGTGATATCTCACTGCTTATACCAAACCTGAGACCCTTCCTATAGCATGAGATGTGATATCCAACTCCTTCCCATTCCAATCCTGAGACCCTTCCTATAGCATGAGATGTGATATCTCAATGCTTCTAATATCAAATTTGAGACCCTCCATATAGCATGAGATGTGATACCCAAGTCCTTCCCATTCCAATCCTGAGACCCTTCCTACAGCATGCGATGTGATGTCTCAATGCTTCTAATACCAAACCTGAGACTCTTCCTATAACATGAGATGGGATATCCAACTCCTTCCCATTCCAATCCTGAGACCCTTCCGATAGCAGAGATGTGATATCTCAATGCTTATACCAAACCTAAGACCCTTCCTATGGCATGAGATGTCATATACAACTCCTTCCCATTCCAATCCTGAGACCCTTCCTATAGCATGAGATGTGATATCTCAATGCTTATACCAAACCTGAGACCCTTCCTATAGCATGAGATGTGATATCCAACTCCTTCCCATTCCAATCCTGAGACCCTTCCTATAGCATGAGATGTGATGTCTCAATGCTTCTAATACCAAACCTGAGATCCTTCCTATAACATGAGATGTGATATCCAACTCCTTCCCATTCCAATCCCGAGACCCTTCCTATAGCATGAGATGTGATATCTCAATGCTTATACCAAACCTGAGACCCTTCCTATAGCATGAGATGTGATATCCAACTCCTTCCCATTCCAATCCTGAGACTCTTCCTATAGCATGAGATGTGATATCTCAATGCCTCTAATACCAAACCTGAGATCCTTCCTCTAACATGAAATGTGATATCCAACTCCTTCCCTTTCCAAACCTGAGAGCCTACCTATAGCATGAGATGTGATATCCAAGTCCTTCCCATTCCAATCCTTAGACCCTTCCTACAGTATGCAATATGATATCTCAATGATTCTAATAACAAACCTGAGACCCGTCCTATAACATGAGATGGGAGATCCAACTCCTTCCCATTCCAATCCTGAGACCCTTCCTATAGCATGAGATGTGATATCTCAATGCTTATACCAAACCTGAGACCCTTCCTATAGCATGAGATGTGATATCCAACTCCTTCCCATTCCAATCCTGAGACCCTTCCTATAGCATGAGATGTGATGTCTCAATGCTTCTAATACCAAACCTGAGATCCTTCCTATAACATGAGATGTGATATCCAACTCCTTCCCATTCCAATCCCGAGACCCTTCCTATAGCATGAGATGTGATATCTCAATGCTTATACCAAACCTGAGACCCTTCCTATAGCATGAGATGTGATATCCAACTCCTTCCCATTCCAATCCTGAGACTCTTCCTATAGCATGAGATGTGATATCTCAATGCCTCTAATACCAAACCTGAGATCCTTCCTCTAACATGAAATGTGATATCCAACTCCTTCCCTTTCCAAACCTGAGAGCCTACCTATAGCATGAGATGTGATATCCAAGTCCTTCCCATTCCAATCCTTAGACCCTTCCTACAGTATGCAATATGATATCTCAATGATTCTAATAACAAACCTGAGACCCGTCCTATAACATGAGATGGGATATCCAACTCCTTCCCATTCCAATCCTGAGACACTTCCGATAGCAGAGATGTGATATCTCAATGCTTATACCAAACCTGAGACGTTTCCTATAACATGAGATGTGATATCCAACTCCTTCCCGGTCCAAACCTGAGACCCTTCCTATAGCATATGTGATATCCAACTCCTTCCCATTCCAAACATGAGACCCTTCCTATAGCAAGAGTGTAATATCCAACTCCTTCCCATTCCAATCCTGAGACCATTCCTATAGCATGAGATGTGATATCTCAATGCTTCTAATACCAAACCTGAGATCCTTCCTATGACATGAGATGTGATATCCAATTCCTCCCCATTCCAAACCTGAGAACCTTCCTACAGCATGCGATGTGATATCTCAATGCTTCTAATACCAAACCTTAGACCAGTCCTATAACATGAGATTGGATATCCAACTCCTTCCCCTTCCAAACCTGAGACTCTTCCTATAGCATGAGATGTGATATCCATCTTCTTCCCATTCCAATCCTGAGACCCTTCCTATAACATGAGATGTGATGTCTCAATGCTTCTAATACCAAACCTGAGATCTTTCCTATAACATGAGATGTGATATCCAACTCCTTCCCATTCCAATCCTGAGACCCTTCCTATAGCATGAGATGTGATATCTCAATGCTTATACCAAACCTGAGACCCTTCCTATAGCTTGAGATGTGATATCCAACTCCTTCCCATTCCAATCCTGAGACCCTTCCTATAGCATGAGATGTGATATCTCAAGGCCTCTAATACCAAACCTGAGATCGTTCCTCTAACATGAAATGTGATATCCAACTCCTTCCCCTTCGAAACCTGAGAGCCTTCCTATAACATGAAATGTGATATCCAATTCCTTCCCATTCCAACCTGAGACCCTTCCTATAGCATGAGATGGGATATCCAACTCCTTCCAAATCCAATACTGATACCCTTCCGATAGCATGAGATGTGATATCCCAATGCTTCTACCAAACCTGAGACCCATACTATGGCATGAGATGTGATATCAAACTCCTTCCCATTCCAATCCTGAGACCCTACCTATAGCTTGAGATGTGATATCCAACTCCTTCCCATTCCAATTCTGAGACCCTTCCCATACCATGAGACTTGATATCTCAATGCTTCTAATACCAAACCTGAGACCCGTCCTATAACATGAGATGTGATATCCAAATCCTTCCCCTTCCAAACCTTAGACCCTTCCTTTATCATGAGATTTGTTATCTCAATGCTTCTAATATCAAACTTGAGACCCTCCCTATAACATGAGATGTGACATCCAAGTCCTCCCCATTCCAATCCTGAGACCCTTCCTACAGCATGAGATGTGATATCTCAATGCTTCTAATACCAAACCTGAGACCCTTCCTATAACATGATTTGGGATATCCAACTCCTTCCCATTCCAATCCTGAGACCCTTCCGATAGCAGAGATGTGATATCTCAATGCTTATACCAAACCTGAGACCCTTCCTATGGCCTGAGATGTCATATGAAACTCCTTCCCATTCCAATCCTGAGACCCTTCCTATAGCATTAGATGTGATATCTCAATGCTTATACCAAATCTGGGACCCTTCCTATAGCATGAGATGTGATATCCAACTTCTTCCCATTCCAATCCTGAGACCCTTCCTATAGCATGAGATGTGATGTCTCAATTCTTCTAATACCAAACCTGAGATCCTTCCTATAACATGAGATGTGATATCCAACTCCTTCCCATTCCAATCCTGAGACCCTTATGATAGCATGAGATGTGATATCTCAATGCCTCTAATACCAAACCTGAGATACTTCTGATAGCATGAGATGTGATATCTCAATGCTTCTAATACCAAACCTGAGATCCTTCCTATGACATGAGATGTGATTTCCAAATCCTTCCACTTCCAAACCTGAGACCCTCCCTTTAGCATGAGATGTGATATCCAACTCCTTCCCATTCCAATCCTGAGACCCTTCTGATAGCATGAGATGTGATATTTCAATGCCCCTAATACCAAACCTGAGATCCTACCTCTAACATGAAATGTGATATCCATCTGCTTCCCTTTCCAAACCTGAGACCCTGCCTATAGCATGAGATGTGATATCCAAGTCCTTCCCATTCCAATCCTGAGACCCTTCCTATAGCATGTGATGTGATATCTCAATGCTTATACCAAATCTGAGACCCTTCCTATAGCATGAGATGTGATATCCAACTCCTTCCCATTCCAATCCTGAGACCCTTCCTATAGCATGAGATGTGATGTCTCAATGCTTCTAATACCAAACCTGAGATCCTTCCTATAACATGAGATGTGATATCCAACTCCTTCCCATTCCAATCCTGAGACCCTTATGATAGCATGAGATGTGATATCTCAATGCCTCTAATACCAAACCTGAGATACTTCCGATAGCATGAGATGTTATATCTCAATGCTTCTAATACCAAACCTGAGATCCTTCCTATAACATGAGATGTGATTTCCAAATCCTTCCCCTTCCAAACCTGAGACCCTCCCTTTAGCATGAGATGTGATATCCAACTCCTTCCCATTCCAATCCTGAGACCCATCTGATAGCATGAGATGTGATATTTCAAAGCCTCTAATACCAAACCTGAGATCCTACCTCTAACATGAAATGTGATATCCATCTCCTTCCCTTTCCAAACCTGAGACCCTGCCTATAGCATGGGATGTGATATCCAAGTCCTTTCCATTCCAATCCTGAGACCCTTCCTATAGCATGTGATGTGATATCTCAATGCTTATACCAAACCTGAGACCCTTCCTATGGCATGAGATGTCATATACAACTCCTTCCCATTCCAATCCTGAGACCCTTCCTATAGCATGAGATGTGATATCTCAATGCTTATACCAAACCTGAGACCCTTCCTATAGCATGAGATGTGATATCCAACTTCTTCCCATTCCAATCCTGAGACCCTTCCTATAGCATGAGATGTGATATCTCAATGCTTATACCAAACCTGAGACCCTTCCTATAGCTTGAGATGTGATATCCAACTCCTTCCCATTCCAATCCTGAGACCCTTCCTATAGCATGAGATGTGATATCTCAAGGCCTCTAATACCAAACCTGAGATCGTTCCTCTAACATGAAATGTGATATCCAACTCCTTCCCCTTCCAAACCTGAGAGCCTTCCTATAACATGAAATGTGATATCCAATTCCTTCCCATTCCAACCTGAGACCCTTCCTATAGCATGAGATGGGATATCCAACTCCTTCCAAATCCAATACTGATACCCTTCCGATAGCATGAGATGTGATATCCCAATGCTTCTAAACTCCTTCCCATTCCAATCCTGAGACCCTACCTATAGCTTGAGATGTGATATCCAACTCCTTCCCATTCCAATTCTGAGACCCTTCCCATACCATGAGACTTGATATCTCAATGCTTCTAATACCAAACCTGAGACCCGTCCTATAACATGAGATGTGATATCCAAATCCTTCCCCTTCCAAACCTTAGACCCTTCCTTTATCATGAGATTTGTTATCTCAATGCTTCTAATATCAAACTTGAGACCCTCCCTATAACATGAGATGTGACATCCAAGTCCTCCCCATTCCAATCCTGAGACCCTTCCTATAGCATGAGATGTGATATCTCAATGCTTCTAATACCAAACCTGAGACCCTTCCTATAACATGATTTGGGATATCCAACTCCTTCCCATTCCAATCCTGAGACCCTTCCGATAGCAGAGATGTGATATCTCAATGCTTATACCAAACCTGAGACCCTTCCTATGGCCTGAGATGTCATATGAAACTCCTTCCCATTCCAATCCTGAGACCCTTCCTATAGCATTAGATGTGATATCTCAATGCTTATACCAAATCTGGGACCCTTCCTATAGCATGAGATGTGATATCCAACTTCTTCCCATTCCAATCCTGAGACCCTTCCTATAGCATGAGATGTGATGTCTCAATTCTTCTAATACCAAACCTGAGATCCTTCCTATAACATGAGATGTGATATCCAACTCCTTCCCATTCCAATCCTGAGACCCTTATGATAGCATGAGATGTGATATCTCAATGCCTCTAATACCAAACCTGAGATACTTCTGATAGCATGAGATGTGATATCTCAATGCTTCTAATACCAAACCTGAGATCCTTCCTATGACATGAGATGTGATTTCCAAATCCTTCCACTTCCAAACCTGAGACCCTCCCTTTAGCATGAGATGTGATATCCAACTCCTTCCCATTCCAATCCTGAGACCCTTCTGATAGCATGAGATGTGATATTTCAATGCCCCTAATACCAAACCTGAGATCCTACCTCTAACATGAAATGTGATATCCATCTCCTTCCCTTTCCAAACCTGAGACCCTGCCTATAGCATGAGATGTGATATCCAAGTCCTTCCCATTCCAATCCTGAGACCCTTCCCATAGCATGTGATGTGATATCTCAATGCTTATACCAAATCTGAGACCCTTCCTATAGCATGAGATGTGATATCCAACTCCTTCCCATTCCAATCCTGAGACCCTTCCTATAGCATGAGATGTGATGTCTCAATGCTTCTAATACCAAACCTGAGATCCTTCCTATAACATGAGATGTGATATCCAACTCCTTCCCATTCCAATCCTGAGACCCTTATGATAGCATGAGATGTGATATCTCAATGCCTCTAATACCAAACCTGAGATACTTCCGATAGCATGAGATGTGATATCTCAATGCTTCTAATACCAAACCTGAGATCCTTCCTATAACATGAGATGTGATTTCCAAATCCTTCCCCTTCCAAACCTGAGACCCTCCCTTTAGCATGAGATGTGATATCCAACTCCTTCCCATTCCAATCCTGAGACCCATCTGATAGCATGAGATGTGATATTTCAAAGCCTCTAATACCAAACCTGAGATCCTACCTCTAACATGAAATGTGATATCCATCTCCTTCCCTTTCCAAACCTGAGACCCTGCCTATAGCATGGGATGTGATATCCAAGTCCTTTCCATTCCAATCCTGAGACCCTTCCTATAGCATGTGATGTGATATCTCAATGCTTATACCAAACCTGAGACCCTTCCTATGGCATGAGATGTCATATACAACTCCTTCCCATTCCAATCCTGAGACCCTTCCTATAGCATGAGATGTGATATCTCAATGCTTATACCAAACCTGAGACCCTTCCTATAGCATGAGATGTGATATCCAACTTCTTCCCATTCCAATCCTGAGACCCTTCCTATAACATGAGATGTGATGTCGCAATGCTTTTAATACCAAACCTGAGATCTTTCCTATAACATGAGATGTGATATCCAACTCCTTCCCATTCCAATCCTGAGACCCTTCCTATAGCATGAGATGTGATATCACAATGCTTATACCAAACCTGAGACCGTTCCTATAGCTTGAGATGTGATATCCAACTCCTTCCCATTTCCAATCCTGAGACCCTTCCTATAGCATGAGATGTGATATCTCAAGGCCTCTAATACCAAACCTGAGATTGTTCCTCTAACATGAAATGTGATATCCAACTCCTTCCCCTTCCAAACCTGAGAGCCTTCCTATAACATGAGATGTGACATCCAAGTCCTCCCCATTCCAATCCTGAGACCCTTCCTATAGCATGAGATGTGATATCTCAATGCTTCTAATACCAAACCTGAGACCCTTCCTATAACATGATTTGGGATATCCAACTCCTTCCCATTCCAATCCTGAGACCCTTCCGATAGCAGAGATGTGATATCTCAATGCTTATACCAAACCTGAGACCCTTCCTATGGCCTGAGATGTCATATGCAACTCCTTCCCATTCCAATCCTGAGACCCTTCCTATAGCATTAGATGTGATATCTCAAAGCTTATACCAAATCTGAGACCCTTCCTATAGCATGAGATGTGATATCCAACTTCTTCCCATTCCAATCCTGAGACCCTTCCTATAGCACGAGATGTGATGTCTCAATTCTTCTAATACCAAACCTGAGATCCTTCCTATAACATGAGATGTGATATCCAACTCCTTCCCATTCCAATCCTGAGACGCTTATGATAGCATGAGATGTGATATCTCAATGCCTCTAATACCAAACCTGAGATACTTCTGATAGCATGAGATGTGATATCTCAATGCTTCTAATACCAAACCTGAGATCCTTCCTATAACATGAGATGTGATTTCCAAATCCTTCGACTTCCAAACCTGAGACCCTCCCTTTAGCATGAGATGTGATATCCAACTCCTTCCCATTCCAATCCTGAGACCCTTCTGATAGCATGAGATGTGATATTTCAATGCCTCTAATACCAAACCTGAGATCCTACCTCTAACATGAAATGTGATATCCATCTCCTTCCCTTTCCAAACCTGAGACCCTGCCTATAGCATGAGATGTGATATCCAAGTCATTCCCATTCCAATCCTGAGACCCTTCCTATAGCATGAGATGTGATGTCTCCATGCTTCTAATACCAAACCTGAGATCCTTCCTATAACATGAGATGTGATATCCAACTCCTTCCCATTCCAATCCTGAGACCCTTATGATAGCATGAGATGTGATATCTCAATGCTTCTAATACCAAACCTGAGATCCTTCCTATAACATAAGATGTGATTTCCAAATCCTTCCCCTTCCAAACCTGAGACCCTCCCTTTAGCATGAGATGTGATATCCAACTCCTTCCCATTCCAATCCTGAGACCCATCTGATAGCATGAGATGTGATATTTCAATGCCTCTAATACCAAACCTGAGATCCTTCCTCTAACATGAAATGTGATATACAACTCCTTCCCCTTCCAAACCTGAGAGCCTTCCTATAGCATGAGATATGATATCCAAGTCCTTCCCATTCCAATCCTGAGACCCTTCCTATAACGTGAAATGTGATATCCTACTCCTTCCCATTCCAACCTGGGACCCTTCCTATATCATGAGATGGGATATCTCAATGCTTCTAATACCAAACCTGAGACCCTTCCTATAACATGAGATGGGAATATCCAACTCCTTCCCATTCCAATCCTGAGACCCTTCCGATAGCAGAGATGTGATATCTCAATGCTTATACCAAACCTGAGATCCTTCCTATAACATGAGATGTGATATCCAACTCCTTCCCATTCCAATCCTGAGACACTTCCTATAGCATGAGATGTGATATCTCACTGCTTATACCAAACCTGAGACCCTTCCTATAGAATGAGATGTGATATCCAACTCCTTCCCATTCCAATCCTGAGACCCTTCCTATAGCATGAGATGTGATATCTCAATGCTTCTAGTATCAAACCTGAGAGCCTTCCTATAACATGAGATGTGACATCCAAGTCCTCCCCATTCCAATCCTGAGACCCTTCCTATAGCATGAGATGTGATATCTCAATGCTTCTAATACCAAACCTGAGACCCTTCCTATAACATGATTTGGGATATCCAACTCCTTCCCATTCCAATCCTGAGACCCTTCCGATAGCAGAGATGTGATATCTCAATGCTTATACCAAACCTGAGACCCTTCCTATGGCCTGAGATGTCATATGAAACTCCTTCCCATTCCAATCCTGAGACCCTTCCTATAGCATTAGATGTGATATCTCAATGCTTATACCAAATCTGGGACCCTTCCTATAGCATGAGATGTGATATCCAACTTCTTCCCATTCCAATCCTGAGACCCTTCCTATAGCATGAGATGTGATGTCTCAATTCTTCTAATACCAAACCTGAGATCCTTCCTATAACATGAGATGTGATATCCAACTCCTTCCCATTCCAATCCTGAGACCCTTATGATAGCATGAGATGTGATATCTCAATGCCTCTAATACCAAACCTGAGATACTTCTGATAGCATGAGATGTGATATCTCAATGCTTCTAATACCAAACCTGAGATCCTTCCTATGACATGAGATGTGATTTCCAAATCCTTCCACTTCCAAACCTGAGACCCTCCCTTTAGCATGAGATGTGATATCCAACTCCTTCCCATTCCAATCCTGAGACCCTTCTGATAGCATGAGATGTGATATTTCAATGCCCCTAATACCAAACCTGAGATCCTACCTCTAACATGAAATGTGATATCCATCTCCTTCCCTTTCCAAACCTGAGACCCTGCCTATAGCATGAGATGTGATATCCAAGTCCTTCCCATTCCAATCCTGAGACCCTTCCTATAGCATGTGATGTGATATCTCAATGCTTATACCAAATCTGAGACCCTTCCTATAGCATGAGATGTGATATCCAACTCCTTCCCATTCCAATCCTGAGACCCTTCCTATAGCATGAGATGTGATGTCTCAATGCTTCTAATACCAAACCTGAGATCCTTCCTATAACATGAGATGTGATATCCAACTCCTTCCCATTCCAATCCTGAGACCCTTATGATAGCATGAGATGTGATATCTCAATGCCTCTAATACCAAACCTGAGATACTTCCGATAGCATGAGATGTGATATCTCAATGCTTCTAATACCAAACCTGAGATCCTTCCTATAACATGAGATGTGATTTCCAAATCCTTCCCCTTCCAAACCTGAGACCCTCCCTTTAGCATGAGATGTGATATCCAACTCCTTCCCATTCCAATCCTGAGACCCATCTGATAGCATGAGATGTGATATTTCAAAGCCTCTAATACCAGACCTGAGATCCTACCTCTAACATGAAATGTGATATCCATCTCCTTCCCTTTCCAAACCTGAGACCCTGCCTATAGCATGGGATGTGATATCAAAGTCCTTTCCATTCCAATCCTGAGACCCTTCCTATAGCATGTGATGTGATATCTCAATGCTTATACCAAACCTGAGACCCTTCCTATGGCATGAGATGTCATATACAACTCCTTCCCATTCCAATCCTGAGACCCTTCCTATAGCATGAGATGTGATATCTCAATGCTTATACCAAACCTGAGACCCTTCCTATAGCATGAGATGTGATATCCAACTTCTTCCCATTCCAATCCTGAGACCCTTCCTATAGCATGAGATGTGATATCTCAATGCTTATACCAAACCTGAGACCCTTCCTATAGCTTGAGATGTGATATCCAACTCCTTCCCATTCCAATCCTGAGACCCTTCCTATAGCATGAGATGTGATATCTCAAGGCCTCTAATACCAAACCTGAGATCGTTCCTCTAACATGAAATGTGATATCCAACTCCTTCCCCTTCCAAACCTGAGAGCCTTCCTATAACATGAAATGTGATATCCAATTCCTTCCCATTCCAACCTGAGACCCTTCCTATAGCATGAGATGGGATATCCAACTCCTTCCAAATCCAATACTGATACCCTTCCGATAGCATGAGATGTGATATCCCAATGCTTCTAAACTCCTTCCCATTCCAATCCTGAGACCCTACCTATAGCTTGAGATGTGATATCCAACTCCTTCCCATTCCAATTCTGAGACCCTTCCCATACCATGAGACTTGATATCTCAATGCTTCTAATACCAAACCTGAGACCCGTCCTATAACATGAGATGTGATATCCAAATCCTTCCCCTTCCAAACCTTAGACCCTTCCTTTATCATGAGATTTGTTATCTCAATGCTTCTAATATCAAACTTGAGACCCTCCCTATAACATGAGATGTGACATCCAAGTCCTCCCCATTCCAATCCTGAGACCCTTCCTATAGCATGAGATGTGATATCTCAATGCTTCTAATACCAAACCTGAGACCCTTCCTATAACATGATTTGGGATATCCAACTCCTTCCCATTCCAATCCTGAGACCCTTCCGATAGCAGAGATGTGATATCTCAATGCTTATACCAAACCTGAGACCCTTCCTATGGCCTGAGATGTCATATGAAACTCCTTCCCATTCCAATCCTGAGACCCTTCCTATAGCATTAGATGTGATATCTCAATGCTTATACCAAATCTGGGACCCTTCCTATAGCATGAGATGTGATATCCAACTTCTTCCCATTCCAATCCTGAGACCCTTCCTATAGCATGAGATGTGATGTCTCAATTCTTCTAATACCAAACCTGAGATCCTTCCTATAACATGAGATGTGATATCCAACTCCTTCCCATTCCAATCCTGAGACCCTTATGATAGCATGAGATGTGATATCTCAATGCCTCTAATACCAAACCTGAGATACTTCTGATAGCATGAGATGTGATATCTCAATGCTTCTAATACCAAACCTGAGATCCTTCCTATGACATGAGATGTGATTTCCAAATCCTTCCACTTCCAAACCTGAGACCCTCCCTTTAGCATGAGATGTGATATCCAACTCCTTCCCATTCCAATCCTGAGACCCTTCTGATAGCATGAGATGTGATATTTCAATGCCCCTAATACCAAACCTGAGATCCTACCTCTAACATGAAATGTGATATCCATCTCCTTCCCTTTCCAAACCTGAGACCCTGCCTATAGCATGAGATGTGATATCCAAGTCCTTCCCATTCCAATCCTGAGACCCTTCCCATAGCATGTGATGTGATATCTCAATGCTTATACCAAATCTGAGACCCTTCCTATAGCATGAGATGTGATATCCAACTCCTTCCCATTCCAATCCTGAGACCCTTCCTATAGCATGAGATGTGATGTCTCAATGCTTCTAATACCAAACCTGAGATCCTTCCTATAACATGAGATGTGATATCCAACTCCTTCCCATTCCAATCCTGAGACCCTTATGATAGCATGAGAGGTGATATCTCAATGCCTCTAATACCAAACCTGAGATACTTCCGATAGCATGAGATGTGATATCTCAATGCTTCTAATACCAAACCTGAGATCCTTCCTATAACATGAGATGTGATTTCCAAATCCTTCCCCTTCCAAACCTGAGACCCTCCCTTTAGCATGAGATGTGATATCCAACTCCTTCCCATTCCAATCCTGAGACCCATCTGATAGCATGAGATGTGATATTTCAAAGCCTCTAATACCAAACCTGAGATCCTACCTCTAACATGAAATGTGATATCCATCTCCTTCCCTTTCCAAACCTGAGACCCTGCCTATAGCATGGGATGTGATATCCAAGTCCTTTCCATTCCAATCCTGAGACCCTTCCTATAGCATGTGATGTGATATCTCAATGCTTATACCAAACCTGAGACCCTTCCTATGGCATGAGATGTCATATACAACTCCTTCCCATTCCAATCCTGAGACCCTTCCTATAGCATGAGATGTGATATCTCAATGCTTATACCAAACCTGAGACCCTTCCTATAGCATGAGATGTGATATCCAACTTCTTCCCATTCCAATCCTGAGACCCTTCCTATAACATGAGATGTGATGTCGCAATGCTTCTAATACCAAACCTGAGATCTTTCCTATAACATGAGATGTGATATCCAACTCCTTCCCATTCCAATCCTGAGACCCTTCCTATAGCATGAGATGTGATATCACAATGCTTATACCAAACCTGAGACCGTTCCTATAGCTTGAGATGTGATATCCAACTCCTTCCCATTTCCAATCCTGAGACCCTTCCTATAGCATGAGATGTGATATCTCAAGGCCTCTAATACCAAACCTGAGATTGTTCCTCTAACATGAAATGTGATATCCAACTCCTTCCCCTTCCAAACCTGAGAGCCTTCCTATAACATGAGATGTGACATCCAAGTCCTCCCCATTCCAATCCTGAGACCCTTCCTATAGCATGAGATGTGATATCTCAATGCTTCTAATACCAAACCTGAGACCCTTCCTATAACATGATTTGGGATATCCAACTCCTTCCCATTCCAATCCTGAGACCCTTCCGATAGCAGAGATGTGATATCTCAATGCTTATACCAAACCTGAGACCCTTCCTATGGCCTGAGATGTCATATGCAACTCCTTCCCATTCCAATCCTGAGACCCTTCCTATAGCATTAGATGTGATATCTCAAAGCTTATACCAAATCTGAGACCCTTCCTATAGCATGAGATGTGATATCCAACTTCTTCCCATTCCAATCCTGAGACCCTTCCTATAGCACGAGATGTGATGTCTCAATTCTTCTAATACCAAACCTGAGATCCTTCCTATAACATGAGATGTGATATCCAACTCCTTCCCATTCCAATCCTGAGACCCTTATGATAGCATGAGATGTGATATCTCAATGCTTCTAATACCAAACCTGAGACTCTTCCTATAACATGAGATGGGATATCCAACTCCTTCCCATTCCAATCCTGAGAAACTTCCTATAGCATGAGATGTGATATCTCAATGCTTCTAATACCAAACCTGAGACTCTTCCTATAACATGAGATGGGATATCCAACTCCTTCCCATTCCAATCCTGAGACCCTTCCAATAGCAGAGATGTGATATCTCAATGCTTATACCAAACCTAAGACCCTTCCTATGGCATGAGATGTGATATCCAACTCCTTCCCATTCCAATCCCGAGACCCTTCCTATAGCATGAGATGTGATATCTCGATGCTTATACCAAATCTGAGACCCTTCCTATAGCATGAGATGTGATATCCAACTCCTTCCCATTCCAATCCTGAGGCCCTTCCTATAGCATGAGATGTGATGTCTCAATGCTTCTAATACCAAACCTGAGATCCTTCCTATAACATGAGATGTGATATCCAACTCCTTCCCATTCCAATCCTGAGACCCTTCCTATAGCATGAGATGTGATGTCTCAATGCTTCTAATACCAAACCTGAGAACCTTCCTACAGCATGCGATGTGATATCTCAATGCTTCTAATACCAAACCTGAGATCTTTCCTATAACATGAGATGTAATATCCAACTCCTTCCCATTCCAATCCTGAGACCCTTCCTATAGCATGAGATGTGCTATCTCAATGCTTATACCAAACCTGAGACCCTTCCTAAAGCTTGAGATGTGATATCCAACTCCTTCCCATTCCAATCCTGAGACGCTTCCTATAGCATGATATGTGATATCTCAATGCCTCTAATACCAAACCTGAGATCCTTCCTCTAACATGAAATGTGATATCGAACTCCTTCCCTATCCAAACCTGAGAGCCTACCTATAGCATGAGATGTGATATCCAAGTCCTTCCCATTCCAATCCTTAGACCCTTCCTACAGCATGCAATATGATATCTCAATGATTCTAATAACAAACCTGAGACCCGTCCTATAACATGAGATGTGATATCCAACTCCTTCCTGTTTCAAACCTGAGACCCTTCCTATAACATGAGATGTGATATCCAACTCCTTCCCGTTTCAAACCTGAGACCCTTCCTATAGCATATGTGATATCCAACTCCTTCCCATTCCAAACATGAGACCCTTCCTATAGCAAGAATGTAATATCCAACTCCTTCCCATTCCAATCCTGAGACCATTCCTATAGCATGAGATCTGATATCTCAATGCTTCTAATACCAAACCTGAGATCCTTCCTATGACATGAGATGTGATATCCAATTCCTCCCCATTCCAAACCTGAGAACCTTCCTACAGCATGCGATGTGATATCTCAATGCTTCTAATACCAAACCTGAGACCAGTCCTATAACATGAGATTGGATATCTAACTCCTTCCCCTTCCAAACCTGAGACCCTTCCTATAGCATGAGATGTGTTATCCAACTTCTTCCCATTCCAATCCTGAGACCCTTCCTATAACATGAGATGTGATGTCCCAATGCTTCTAATACCAAACCTGAGATCTTTCCTATAACATGAGATGTGATATCCAACTCCTTCCCATTCCAATCCTGAGACCCTTCCTATAGCATGAGATGTGCTATCTCAATGCTTATACCAAACCTGAGACCCTTCCTAAAGCTTGAGATGTGATATCCAACTCCTTCCCATTCCAATCCTGAGACCCTTCCTATAACATGAAATGTGATATCCAACTCCTTCCCATTCCAACCTGAGACCCTTCCTATAGCATGAGATGTGATATCTCAATGCTTATACCAAACCTGAGACCCTTCCTATGGCCTGAGATGTCATATGAAACTCCTTCCCATTCCAATCCTGAGACCCTTCCTATAGCATTAGATGTGATATCTCAATGCTTATACCAAATCTGGGACCCTTCCTATAGCATGAGATGTGATATCCAACTTCTTCCCATTCCAATCCTGAGACCCTTCCTATAGCATGAGATGTGATGTCTCAATTCTTCTAATACCAAACCTGAGATCCTTCCTATAACATGAGATGTGATATCCAACTCCTTCCCATTCCAATCCTGAGACCCTTATGATAGCATGAGATGTGATATCTCAATGCCTCTAATACCAAACCTGAGATACTTCTGATAGCATGAGATGTGATATCTCAATGCTTCTAATACCAAACCTGAGATCCTTCCTATGACATGAGATGTGATTTCCAAATCCTTCCACTTCCAAACCTGAGACCCTCCCTTTAGCATGAGATGTGATATCCAACTCCTTCCCATTCCAATCCTGAGACCCTTCTGATAGCATGAGATGTGATATTTCAATGCCCCTAATACCAAACCTGAGATCCTACCTCTAACATGAAATGTGATATCCATCTCCTTCCCTTTCCAAACCTGAGACCCTGCCTATAGCATGAGATGTGATATCCAAGTCCTTCCCATTCCAATCCTGAGACCCTTCCTATAGCATGTGATGTGATATCTCAATGCTTATACCAAATCTGAGACCCTTCCTATAGCATGAGATGTGATATCCAACTCCTTCCCATTCCAATCCTGAGACCCTTCCTATAGCATGAGATGTGATGTCTCAATGCTTCTAATACCAAACCTGAGATCCTTCCTATAACATGAGATGTGATATCCAACTCCTTCCCATTCCAATCCTGAGACCCTTATGATAGCATGAGATGTGATATCTCAATGCCTCTAATACCAAACCTGAGATACTTCCGATAGCATGAGATGTGATATCTCAATGCTTCTAATACCAAACCTGAGATCCTTCCTATAACATGAGATGTGATTTCCAAATCCTTCCCCTTCCAAACCTGAGACCCTCCCTTTAGCATGAGATGTGATATCCAACTCCTTCCCATTCCAATCCTGAGACCCATCTGATAGCATGAGATGTGATATTTCAAAGCCTCTAATACCAAACCTGAGATCCTACCTCTAACATGAAATGTGATATCCATCTCCTTCCCTTTCCAAACCTGAGACCCTGCCTATAGCATGAGATGTGATATCCAAGTCCTTTCCATTCCAATCCTGAGACCCTTCCTATAGCATGTGATGTGATATCTCAATGCTTATACCAAACCTGAGACCCTTCCTATGGCATGAGATGTCATATACAACTCCTTCCCATTCCAATCCTGAGACCCTTCCTATAGCATGAGATGTGATATCTCAATGCTTATACCAAACCTGAGACCCTTCCTATAGCATGAGATGTGATATCCAACTTCTTCCCATTCCAATCCTGAGACCCTTCCTATAACATGAGATGTGATGTCGCAATGCTTCTAATACCAAACCTGAGATCTTTCCTATAACATGAGATGTGATATCCAACTCCTTCCCATTCCAATCCTGAGACCCTTCCTATAGCATGAGATGTGATATCACAATGCTTATACCAAACCTGAGACCGTTCCTATAGCTTGAGATGTGATATCCAACTCCTTCCCATTTCCAATCCTGAGACCCTTCCTATAGCATGAGATGTGATATCTCAAGGCCTCTAATACCAAACCTGAGATCGTTCCTCTAACATGAAATGTGATATCCAACTCCTTCCCCTTCCAAACCTGAGAGCCTTCCTATAACATGAGATGTGACATCCAAGTCCTCCCCATTCCAATCCTGAGACCCTTCCTATAGCATGAGATGTGATATCTCAATGCTTCTAATACCAAACCTGAGACCCTTCCTATAACATGATTTGGGATATCCAACTCCTTCCCATTCCAATCCTGAGACCCTTCCGATAGCAGAGATGTGATATCTCAATGCTTATACCAAACCTGAGACCCTTCCTATGGCCTGAGATGTCATATGCAACTCCTTCCCATTCCAATCCTGAGACCCTTCCTATAGCATTAGATGTGATATCTCAAAGCTTATACCAAATCTGAGACCCTTCCTATAGCATGAGATGTGATATCCAACTTCTTCCCATTCCAATCCTGAGACCCTTCCTATAGCACGAGATGTGATGTCTCAATTCTTCTAATACCAAACCTGAGATCCTTCCTATAACATGAGATGTGATATCCAACTCCTTCCCATTCCAATCCTGAGACCCTTATGATAGCATGAGATGTGATATCTCAATGCCTCTAATACCAAACCTGAGATACTTCTGATAGCATGAGATGTGATATCTCAATGCTTCTAATACCAAACCTGAGAT
This sequence comes from Ambystoma mexicanum, assembly GCF_040938575.1. Taxonomy (NCBI): domain Eukaryota; kingdom Metazoa; phylum Chordata; class Amphibia; order Caudata; family Ambystomatidae; genus Ambystoma; species Ambystoma mexicanum. The sequence goes on along the minus strand of NW_027182328.1, from coordinate 1,298 downwards.
CCTTCCTATAACATGAGATGTGATTTCCAAATCCTTCGAATTCCAAACCTGAGACCCTCCCTTTAGCATGAGATGTGATATCCAACTCCTTCCCATTCCAATCCTGAGACCCTTCTGATAGCATGAGATGTGATATTTCAATGCCTCTAATACCAAACCTGAGATCCTACCTCTAACATGAAATGTGATATCCATCTCCTTCCCTTTCCAAACCTGAGACCCTGCCTATAGCATGAGATGTGATATCCAAGTCATTCCCATTCCAATCCTGAGACCCTTCCTATAGCATGAGATGTGATGTCTCCATGCTTCTAATACCAAACCTGAGATCCTTCCTATAACATGAGATGTGATATCCAACTCCTTCCCATTCCAATCCTGAGACCCTTATGATAGCATGAGATGTGATATCTCAATGCTTCTAATACCAAACCTGAGATCCTTCCTATAACATAAGATGTGATTTCCAAATCCTTCCCCTTCCAAACCTGAGACCCTCCCTTTAGCATGAGATGTGATATCCAACTCCTTCCCATTCCAATCCTGAGACCCATCTGATAGCATGAGATGTGATATTTCAATGCCTCTAATACCAAACCTGAGATCCTTCCTCTAACATGAAATGTGATATACAACTCCTTCCCCTTCCAAACCTGAGAGCCTTCCTATAGCATGAGATATGATATCCAAGTCCTTCCCATTCCAATCCTGAGACCCTTCCTATAACGTGAAATGTGATATCCTACTCCTTCCCATTCCAACCTGGGACCCTTCCTATATCATGAGATGGGATATCTCAATGCTTCTAATACCAAACCTGAGACCCTTCCTATAACATGAGATGGGAATATCCAACTCCTTCCCATTCCAATCCTGAGACCCTTCCGATAGCAGAGATGTGATATCTCAATGCTTATACCAAACCTGAGATCCTTCCTATAACATGAGATGTGATATCCAACTCCTTCCCATTCCAATCCTGAGACACTTCCTATAGCATGAGATGTGATATCTCACTGCTTATACCAAACCTGAGACCCTTCCTATAGAATGAGATGTGATATCCAACTCCTTCCCATTCCAATCCTGAGACCCTTCCTATAGCATGAGATGTGATATCTCAATGCTTCTAGTATCAAACTTGAGACCCTCCCTATAGCATGAGATGTGATACCCAAGTCCTTCCCATTCCAATCCTGAGAAACTTCCTATAGCATGAGATGTGATATCTCAATGCTTCTAATACCAAACCTGAGACTCTTCCTATAACATGAGATGGGATATCCAACTCCTTCCCA